>NC_135768.1:10801263-11401263 GCF_052425735.1 Oculina patagonica | reverse complement strand
GTTTTGTCTGGATACATGAAAAAAACGTATCGTTCATAAAACTTGCAATGTTGTTGTGAAAGAGTGAAACTGCCCGGTAGTTGGGCTTGGGGAATACCATAGAATTCCGGTTATAAGCCCTGGGCTTATACAATGCATACAGTACTTTCGCTTCGATGGCGCGCGGCGGCCGACGACATTCTTTCGGAAGATAATATTTACACAAGCATGTCTGCTGTTCTTAAAGAAATCGTATCTGCAAATGTGAAATAAAACCTTGCGGACCGTATACGGAACTTTACATGTTGTTCAATGATTTACATCATAGTTACATGAACGAAAACTAAAAAAATGTTTCAAGCCCAAGTAAAGTCAATGCCGGAGAAGAAAATCATTAAACTGATTTTGGCGTGGCGTTCCACACGACTACCAAGTGATCGTGAACTATACGTTCATCAATGTAGCGTTGTAAATAACTTAATTGATTCAGCAAAATCAGCTTATTACACTACTATTATCAGTGAGATCTCAGGTGATCAAAGGACGTTATTTAAAACTGTAAACAAGTTACTCCAGAAACAGAAGGAGCAACAATATCCTTCCAGTTTTTCTGATTCCACCAGCCTTGCAAATGCATTCAACAATTTTTTCATCAGTAAAGTTGACAAGATACACAATACACTAATGGAAAGGACTGTAGAGAATGACCTCAATTCACCTCGTACTACAGATAGGCCTTCGTGTAATACGGAAATTCACAACTTTCAGCAAGTTACTTTGGACCAGGTGAAAGTATTTGCCACAAAAACATCGTCAAAATCATGTGAGCTCGATCTAGCCTGCGAGCAGGCTCTCTATTCGGGGGCAACGTGAATATTGAACTGCTCGAGCGCCGAAGGCGCGATCCCGCGAGTGCGAAGCGGGCACGCCGAGAGAGAGCCTGCACGCGCGCCATTGAATTTCAAATCCGGCCCCTCGAAATGTGACAACTTGTTGACAACTCGCTACGCTTCCGGTGTCAATATATCGATCGAACGCTCGCGAGTTTATTTCGAAAAAAGTTGCAAACAAAGAGAGTGAATGTTACTGTATCTGCAAGTGTACATTTTTGGTAAAATATGGAACTGGTAAATCGGTTCGCATGTAAACGGAAAATTTATTTGAAGCGTCAAATCGCGATGGGAGCCGCGGACAAGTGATGACAGATGTACGAACAAATTGAAAAGCAATTCGCAATATTGTCTAGTTTGTCCAGCCGTGTGTGCGATTCCTGTCCCCCAAAAAATCAGAAAATCGAACTTAACTAGTGAGCATCACTCTGCGAACGGCATTTGTAAAGCTGCTTTATTCTCCTGCACGTTTCGTCCGACTGTCGCGGACTTCTCAGCCGATGCAAATATTAACTGCGAACTGACGCTCGTAACGCCGGTTAAATCTCGCAAAACAACACAGTTCAACCCATCGATTGTCCCTCCTTCACCTGGTCCCGGGCACCTGGTCTTCAATTATGCTGGAAAGTGGGCATATTACTAAAACGATAGTGTCTGAGAGTCGCTCGTAAACTTTCTTCTTCACCATTGCCACTGCAAAGAGTTGAAAAACATGTATGAAGCAATTGCTGTAACCGGTTTGCATAACCGCAAAAACATCTCGTCCTTCTAGAAGATAATTTACCGCATCTTCCTGTTCTTGTTTTAAGTTAAGGAGATCGTTAGAATCAAGCGAAAGTTTCCAAAATGCTCCATGAACGCTGCTGAACGAACTCGCGTGCCTATTCAGGAACGCCGGCCGTAGTTGATTTGTTGATATGGACGCTGGTTTTTCTCACATTAATTGAGCCTGTCATTTTTGACCAATCAGAGTGCTGCGTTCGTGGACGAACGCGCCGGATTCGAAATTCAATGACGTGCGTGCAGGCTCTCAATTTTAATTGCGGGCTCGCTTCGCTCGCCCAGCGGCTCGCTTTGCTCGCCCAGCGGCTCGCTTTGCTCGCGGGATCGCGCCTTCGGCGCTCGAAGAGTTCAATATTCACGTTGCCCCCAAATAGAGAGCCTGCTCGCAGGCTAAGCTCGATCCAGTACCTGCATCTTTTCTAAAAGCCTGCCTCCCTGTCATCTTACCTTCTTTAACCTCTATTATAAACATGTCCCTTATGACTGGTATAATGCCACATGCTCTTAAAGTTGCCATATTAAGACCACTTCTCAAGAAACAAGACGCCGATACTGAGCAACTACAAAACTTTCGGCCAATCTCAAATCTGAAATTTGTGTCTAAGCTGATAGAGAAAGCTGTTGCTTCGCAATTAAACAATCACATATTGAAGCACCACCTTGGTGAGACATTTCAATCTGCTTATAAAAGATTTCACAGCACAGAGACAGCCCTTGTAAGAGTTCACAATGATATTCTTACTGCTATCGACAACAATAACTCCGTTATTGACACTGTAGACCATTTCATCTTATTATCAAGGCTATCTACTCGGTTTGGGATCAAAGGAACAGTACTTGCTTGGCTAAAATCATATTTAACATCACGTACACAGTTCGTTTAAGTCAATAACAGCAGATCTTCTCGACGTTTCTTGGAACATGGCGTACCACAAGGATCAGTCCTTGGTCCTCTCTTATACTTACTGTATACATCACCTCTTGCCGACATTATTAAGTGTCACAACTTAGAGTACCATTTCTATGCTGACGACACACAGCTTTATGTGGCGTTTAAAACTGACAGTCTTGATAGAATGGCACAGTGTAAAACTTCGATTGAGCAGTGTGTCTGTGATATTGACAACTGGATGGCTGTCAACAAGCTCAAATCAAATCAAGAAAAGACTGAAGTTGTTCTTATCAGCTCAAGGTATCGCCCTAGGCCTCCTTTAGAGTCTCTTCAAATTGGCAATGTGAACGTTGTACCAACATCCTCAGCTCGAAATCTGGGCGCTATTTTTGATCAGTGTTTTAACCTTGAAGAACACATCAAATCAATCTGCAAGTCTTCTCATTACCATATAAGGAATCTAGCCAAAATTAGAAAGTACATTAATGAAGAGGGTGCCAAAACTGTTGTTCATGCCTTTATTACTTCGAAGCTGGATAACTGCAACTCACTGCTATATGGTCTTCCACAGCATCTACTTTCAAGATTACAATCCGTTCAAAATACGGCAGCTCGAATTATTACACATACTAGGAAATTCGATCATATTACCCCTGTGCTTAAGAAGCTACACTGGCTACCTGTTCGCTATCGTATAATTTACAAAATTCTCTTACTAGTCTACAAAGCTCTCCATGGGGCAGCGCCTTGCTACATGCAAGAGTTACTTTACTATCACACCTCTCGGAGATTTTTAAGATCATCTACACAGCACCTTCTGGCGACGCCCAAAGCAAAATTAAAAACATATGGAGAGAGAGCGTTTGCCGTGGCAGCCCCAAGGCTGTGGAACACAATCCCACTTGAACTTAGATTAAGTCCTTCTATTGGCATTTTTAAGAGACATTTAAAAACGTACCTTTTTAAACAGGCTTTTTAATAATAATATTATTATTTTTTAGGTAAATTTGAACTTATATATTTTGTAAATATCCGTTTTTAAATTTTTTTAGAGTTTTTAACTTTTTAACATCATTTTATTAATATTTTTTTATTGTAAAGCGCCATGAGCAATTAGTGGATTTTGGCGCTATAAAAATACTTTTTATTATTATTATTATTATTATCCTTGCGAATGATCGGGTCAACTGAGCTCTTTGTTGATACATTTAATTTCAGTTTCATCAATTTGGCAACGCACTACAGACAGAAATCTTTGATACAATACGGCCTCTTTGCAAGTAATATAAAAATTATTCCATTCTGAACGCTTCACTGACTCTCGCGAGAAACGAGACGCGTCTCGAGAGAAACGAGACTCGTCTCGCGAAAAACGAGAGGAGAGGTGGTAACTTACATTTGAACAGTACTGTATGGTTACAGCAGCACTTCACTTCTCATAATTTGAGAACTTCTAGTCTTAGAAGTGTTGCATTATATACAGGACACTTATTTTGTGAACAAGCATGAACATTTTCCTTAAGTCTATTTAACCTTGGAAACATCTCTGGAGACCGGCTGCATATCAAAACTCGTAATGCATGAGGTGACCCGATAAACTCTGATGAAGCATCAGAGAGTTACCCAAAATTTAGTTTTTCTTATACAATTTTATCTTTTAAACTTTTAAATAAATTTTTAGATAAGCTACAAATTAATACTTTAATACTACATTTAATACTTATCGTCCAAAAAACATCTACAAGTGTTTACCTGTGCAAAATGCAAATCCCATAAGGATACCTAAAAGAAAAAAGAAAAGTTATTGATTTGTGAACAAGAGTCAACTAAGTCTTAACCAGTTAAATCAGTTAAACAAAGTTCATGTACAGCACTTACCCATTCTTTTCATCTGATTCTTTCCATCATGAGGAGTCAAGGCTAGTGCAATCAGAAGGCCAATGGAGGCAATGGCTGACAAAAAACCACCCTTAAACAAGTAACAAAAGTCATAACCTGACCACACTAGCTGTCACAATCATTAGCAGTGTTACGCGACTTCAGAAATGAAAACATCTGTGGAAACGTTTCCAAGATTTCTGTCAATCAAAGTTTGAAATGACGTTCCACATGCACAAGCGATCTTGATCTTTGGAAACCAAAAGAAACTAACCGGTTTACAGATCTTTATAAAAAATTAATTATATACAAAGCCCACAATGGAAATGACATTTCGCATGCAGAAGCGATCTTGAAGTTTAACTGACAATCAATAAACTTTATGCCAACAGAAGACTACAGACTTAACTCGAGACTAAATCTTCAGGCTTTTGCATTAAGAAACCAAAAGAAGCTAATTGGTTTAAAGAAAAATTTATTTTATGCAAAGCCGACAGTGGCAGACAGAATGTTGCAATATGTTCACGGCTGGCTGAACATTAAAGTTTGTACCTTTCATTTTCATAGTATTTATTCTGATGGTTTAACAAAACAAAGCCCTTTTGGACAACTTAGCTACAAAATGGTTTAATATGCGCCTGTTAAAAACAGTTAAAGGAGTTTTGGACACATTATTCTATCGCCTGGTCACTTTTGTGATCGCTAGCCAGAAATGTTGTCGGAAACCCTTTCAAATTTTGATTGACATAAATTTTGGAAACATTTCCATGGGTGTTTATATTTCTGTAGAACTTTGCGTATCAATGCAAATATAGTTTGAAATGTATATGTTGGGATTTAAAATAATCCTTATTTTTAAATGTTTCAAACCAGTTTGTTTTTTATTTTTCATTGACTCATATTTATTTCACAAATTATCTGAAACAAAGGGAAATTGAAATCAAACTGGTTTGAAAATTTTAAACCAAAGATAAATTTAACACAACCTATATAACAGTCCTGAATGATCATGCAATAATTATTGTTCTTTAACTTGAAACACCAGCATACCTTTAGTATATCAGTAAAAAGATGCACTCCACTTCCCACTGCTGCAGCCATCATAGAAGCAGACAAGCAAGCATAAACATTCTTCAAGTGATGACGTGTAGGCTGGTCACTGCAGGCAACAAAAAAATTCATCAATGAGTTAAATTTTAATACATGTATTATGTTAAAGATTACATGTGTGCTGTTCACTATACCTTTTAGACTAAATATATCATCACAAGCATCCAACGCTTTCCATCTTCATAGAAAATTATAACTTTATCACAAATGAAGACATTTTTTTTCATTTTTTTACCTATATTTCGACGCCTTATAGGCGTCTTCTTCAGGGTAAATATTTATACATAAATATTTATTTAGACTAAATAAATATTTATTTAGACTAAATATTTATACAGTCATGTACATGCACAGTGCATGCATACAGCACACTGAATGTATTGAATACAAGGATTGAGGAACGTTACTGAAAATTACACAAGAAAATCTCCTATTTCCTTTCTTCATTCAGGTTTTTGCCTTAAAAATGGAGACAATGGTTTAGAGTAACAATCGTTTCCATCTTTGCCTGTGTGGCTATGTAAAGCTATGCATTTTTGTTGTTGCAATATTGGTCAGCTTTGCTTTGAAGTCGCAATTCCACACTGAATACCTCGATAACCTTGATACTTGATAACCAATCAGATTGTGAGAATTCGCCTAGCTATATGCGATGCTATATTAACTATTTCTTATTTTATCGTTAAGAAAAACATGATATCTCTAGAAGCCACAAAAACAAACAATTTGATTTTGACATTGTGAAGCCACCATAGGAGATGCAAGATGGTACCACAATGACGCAAACAAATGGTTGGGCTCAAATTTTAACTTTTAATTTAGCTTTTGGTTGTTGTTTTAAAGTTTGGTTAAGAAAAATGCTATTTCAGTCAGGCCATCCCAATAAAATGTTTCGTTTCCCATCGCCCGACCAACCCATTTTTTTCGAAAAGTAAAAAAAAAAAATTCAGATTCACTAGTCAAAGAAGCAAGTACTTCAATTTACAAGCGCACGATCACAACAATTGGTATGATGTGATGTATTTGTCTTTAATAGTTATCGATACTACGTCATTTATAGACTGTTAAGGAATAACAAACGAAAAGACCACGTTTTGAGTTGACTTTGTAATCAGCCTTTCTTTTTAAGCAGCCCGGCCTTTTCTGGAACCCAGAACCTTTCAAGAGTTCATTTTTTTTTTTGCCCGACCGACCGACCGGGCGATGGGAAACGAAACATTTTATTGGGATGGCGAGAAATGACTTTCATGCAAGTTTTCTCATCAGCTATCCTCAACTCGGGCCAAACAAGAGAAAGTCAATGAGAGGGCATGAGAGTTTCAGGCTAAACAAGAGCGACAGTTTGAACTCTCCTTTTACTTTACTCTTCTCATTTGGCCGGGCTTTATATGTTTTACGGTTTTTATTTACAAGTATTGATTTCATTATTAAATATTTTTCAACTACATACATTCTGTATTAATCGATTTTTTAAGAAAAGCACTAGCCTTTACTCCAATTTATTTGTAGCTTATATTTTAGTTTTATACTCGGCAACAAAAGCCAAGTCAAGGCAGCATTCACTACCTGTTAAGTACACGTAAGCATATTTTATGTTACGAAAATGTATCTTACTTCAGAACTTTACATTCAAGGCGTTATTATTTTAATACATTGTGATAAAATTTATCTTCAATCTAAGCTGACTAAATAAAAGATACATTTTACAGGTCTCAGAGCTGGATTGGCTGAGAGACAACACCTGTTCTAAACCACCTACATAATATTTCCAATCACGCCAACTTGTTTCATTCACAGACAAAATTATTCCCGAAATCGATTATTTTGAAAATATGAAAACATATTTCTGATGTTCACGACATCAATATAAGCTTATTGCTATAACAGATAAGCTTAAACGCCACTACAAAGGTCTTACGTTAGCATATCGCTGATATCGGTAAACAAGCTACAATAGTCGTACTCACAGCTTCGAAAAATCCTTTAAAGCACCAAATGAAATAGGACTGTTACCAAATAAACTGTCCATCTTGCAGGTTCTTGGTCTCTTGATATCAAATCTTTCTTCTTCTAGGCCGCAACACCAAAGTAGTCAACGATATAATCAAAAGACTGTTTCCAAGCAAAAATGTCGGATATCAGAAGTAGAAACTGCTGAGAAGTGATATTTGGCTGACGTCGCTGACGACACAAGTGGACACAATCTCGTTCCCAGGGTCCACGTTCAGGGGAAAGTGGACTCTGGGAACGAGAATCAAAACAAGAAGCTCGTAGAGCTTTAAGTGCTACCGACTGGAATTTTCGAGAAAAAAATTTCAAAACTCCGATTTCGCATTTCTTCATATTCAGTCAAAAGAAACCCTTTGGTGAACTATTTACAAAAATGACATTTAAAATTTTCAAAGGGTTTTTATATTTGAGAAAATCGGCAAAAGGTTAAAAGGCCGTTTTCGCGTCCCCGCCACCATAAAATTTTGTCGAATTTTTGTGGGTATTCAAAACACTCGTACCGAAAGAAGGTTGAACGTATGAAATTTATCTTTGGCAGGTATGCGGGGCATCCAATATACTACACAGAAACCTAAAAATATTGCAAAACGATGCAATTAAACAGATCTTTTTTAAAGCCCGAAAATTGGTATTTTGAGCACTTTGGTAAACACTTGAAACAAGGGTAACTTTGGTGGCAAAAATCGTGTCCTGGTACATCAAAATTTGGAATAAAATATAGATCGGCGTCAAGTACTATTATGGTACTGTAACATATAAAAAATTCAGCCCGGGCAATTGAAAAACCACCCGTTGAGAGAAGTAAACGCATAGTGAACATTTCATGTATTGACTACAAAAATTGTCACGGTCACGCAACACTAGTAAACACATTTCGATCTGATTTATTCGATGTGTTTTAGTTTTGCTCACTTTGGCTACAGTTTATGCTCGAAAAAGTCTACCTATCTTATGTATAATTTACTGTTTTGTATTCATATAAAAATTAATTGTAGAGGATGGGATAATTGATCTGACCACAAAAATACAAAGGTCAAGTTTCGTGTCATATTTACCGACTTTGCCGCTCACACTGTGTAACTCGCACTGTGAAAGAAATAAAACAATTCAAAGCGAAATGTCTTCACAAAGTAGTCTCGAAGCGTGTCATATTTTATTCTGGTGGTTCTGTTTCATTAAATTACTAACTATTTAACACTGGTAAAAGTTATTTTTAGTTCCGGCTGTATCGATTCTGTAAAGTTTTTCGAATACCTCGGTCTGTGTGTCAACAACATGAATTTTGCAAATCGTGTTCATAAACAAGATGATGATCTTATCGACAAGCGTATCTATAGGAGAACATCGCAAAATGAAGTAGCTGTGTTCAACTGCTTGTATATTTTCCTTTTAAGAGTGCGGGTCCTCGACTTGATATTATACGCCAGAACTGATACATGTACATGTTTACCAAGAACTGCAAGAACTGGAATTAGATGTCTGTCTGAATGTCTGTTGATTTCCTGTTTAACAATAACAATAAAAAAAACACTCTTGGCTATAAAGCAAAAGATACTATACCACTAGCAGCAGCTTACCATACATGTCCAAACATAACAAGTAACGATTCTCGGCTGGTTGAGCAAATACCAAACACATTCGAAAAGGCGAACTCCACAGCCGTTGTCAGCCGTCGTCACGCTATCCCCTTCGCTCCACGCTCCACTGTTCCCAAGCTGTCTGCCTTTCTCCCGTTTGCAGTTCTCTGTCTTTTTACTGCGGCATTCACAACCAATCTCGACTCCCTCTTTGTACCTCCAGACTCTTAAAATCAAATTCCATCCTTTGGATAGCGGGGAAAGGGAAGGTTTTATACGGGTGTTGGGCGGGGGGAGGGGGGGGGGGTAGGGGGTCAAGGTTTATTTTGTCATTGATCTTATTGTCCCACAAAGTGACTGACCAGATTACAAGAACTGCAGAAGTAATCGTTACCTTAAGGTTGCTATTTTTAGGGGCTACTTATTTAAGCCATTTTTCTGAGCAAGATTTAGTGACTATTTAATTTAGCGATTTCAGAATTTGTTTTTTTAGGCCAGGCCCTTGTGTGGGAAATGGTCCAGGCAAACTCTCTTTCGAAGAAAAATCTGTGGCAGCTACAATTCTTTTGCAATGAACTTGGACTAGCTGTTCCTGTACCACAAGTGAGGAAAAGGGCTCTTTATGTGGTCCTGTTGCAGGAACTTGTCTAGGAATGTAGTTGCATGAATGCGGGACCAAGTTAAAATGCTCTGTGTTCTGTTGCGTCTGCAACTATTAAAAACAGTGGCGGATCAAGGGGAGAAGCCATTGGGCCCTGGTCCCCATTATTTTTAGGCTAAACCGAGGCCCACGGGACCAAGAAAAATCATCTTCAAGAGCTAATTTCAGGTAAGGATGATTGGGGGTCCTACCTACCTAAAGGTCTGGATCCGCCACTGTTATAATTAGTACACATAAGCTAGCTCCTAATAAATTGTCCAATACTAAGTGTCGTCGTACTAGCCGTGCATTTAAAATTACTGTTTTATACACCTCGAGTGACTTCTAGTACACGCATCTCCAAGCTACGTGAGATCCGACAAAGAATTGTGCCAAAGTCTTCCTAACGTTGTGTGGCCCTCTGCATTTAATCGTCCCACATATCCTAAAATAAGGCAAGGGGCAAACCTTCAAATACTGAGAAGTGGAGACAGGAAATGATTTCCGACCAACTTTTTTCTGCAAGGTTGGTCCTTTTCTTCTCTCTACTACAAGGTTTTTTGTCGCTGTTTTTTTTTTTTTTAAGTTAAACCTCTCTTCCTGAATTCCTGTCCACCTCAGTATCTGAGGGCTGAGGGCCAACCCTTAGCTAGTTCCCAGGCTGCTGTCAGTACAACATACCTCAAGGGTTCAATTTTTAACGGCTTCTAATTTTAGTGATTTAAGCGAGTAGCACGAAAATCGCTAAATTTAAAAGTACTCGCTAAAATTAGTCTTCGTCAAATTTAATACTCGTTAAATTTTAGTACCTCCCTCCCCCCTCCCCAAAGGAAAATAAATTAATCATAGTCGACATCAAAAATTCTTTTAAGAAATGGATATCGAAACTTTGTTCTTTCTGACAATGCCGTCTAGTGATTCTGTTCTTACTGAACATTTATTTCCATCTTAGCTATTACTTTATGAAATACTGGTTTACACTGGGTACCTTTTTTTCTAGGGCCTGCTGTTTTCAGTTTTTTAAAAAAATCTGATAATCGCTAAATTACATTGTCGCTAAATCTTGCTAAAAAAAATCGCTAAAATTACTACCATCTTAAACCTTAAGGTAACTGATTACACCAGGTAATCTGGTCAGTCACTTTGTGGGACAATAAGATCAATGACAAAATAAACCTTGACCCCCTACCCCCACCCCCCCCCCCCACCCCAACACCCAACACCCGCATAAAACCTTCCCTTTCCCCGCTATCCAAAGGATGGAATTTGACTTTAAGAGTCTGGAGGTACAAAGAGTGAGTCGAGATTGGTTGTGAATGCGGTAAAAAGTCAGAGAACCTGTGTAAAAATTGCAAACGGGAGAAAGGCAGACAGCTTGGGAACAGTGGAGCGAAGGGGAGAGCGTGACGACGGCTAACAACGGCTGTGGAGATCGCCTTTTCGAATGTGTTTGGTATTTGCTCAACCAGCCGAGAATCGTTACTTGTTATGTTTGGACATGTATGGTAAGCTGCTGTTGGTGGTAGAGTATCTTTTGCTTTATAGCCAAGAGTGCTTTTTTTATTGTTATTGTTAAACAGGAAATCAACAGACATTCAGACAGACATCTAATTCCAATTCTTGCAGTTCTTGGTAAACATGTACATGTATCAGTTCTGACGTATAATATCAAGTCGAGGACCCGCACTCTTAAAAGGAAAATATACAAGCAGTTGAACACAGCTACTTCATTTTTCGATGTTCTCCTATAGATACGCTTGTCGATAAGATCATCATCTTGTTTATGAACACATTTATTTGCAAAATTCATGTTGTTGACACACAGACTGAGGTATTCGAAAAACTTTACAGAATCGATACAGCCGGAACTAAAAATAACTTTTACCAGTGTTAAATAGTTAGTAATTTAATGAAACAGAACCACCAGGATAAAAATATGACACGCTTCGAGACTACTTTGTGAAGACATTTCGCTTTGAATTGTTTTATTTCTTTCACAGTGCGAGTTACACATTGTGAGCGGCAAAGTCGGTAAATATGACACGAAACTTGACCTTTGTATTTTTGCGGTCAGATCAATTATCCCATCCTCTAAAATTAATTTTTATATGAATACAAAACAGTAAAGTATACATAAGATAGGTAGACTTTTTCGAACATAAACTGTAGCCAAAGTGAGCAAAACTAAAACACATTGAATAAATCAGATCGAAATGTGTTTACTAGTGTTGCGTGACCGTGACAATTTTTGTAGTCAATACATGAAATATTTACTATGCGTTTACTTCTCTCAACGGGTGGTTTTTCAATTGCCCGGGCTGGATTTTTTATATGTTACAGTACCATAATAGTACTTGACGCCGATCTATTTTTTATTCCAAATTTCGATGTACCAGGACACGATTTTTGCCACCAAAGTTACCCTTGTTTCAAGTGTTTACCAAAGTGCTCAAAATACCAATTTTCGGGCTTTAAAAAAGATCTGTTTAATTGCATCGTTTTGCAATATTTTTAGGTTTCTGTGTAGTATATTGGATGCCCCGCATACCTGCCAAAGATAAATTTCATACGTTCAACCTTCTTTCCGTACGAGTGTTTTGAATACCCACAAAAATTCGACAAAATTTTATGGCGGCGGGGACGCGAAAACGGCCTTTTAACCTTTTGCCGATTTTCTCAAATATAAAAACCCTTTGAAAATTTTAAATGTCATTTTCGTAAATAGTTCACCAAAGGGTTTCTTTTGACTGAATATGAAGAAATGCGAAATCGGAGTTTTGAAATTTTTTTCTCGAAAATTCCAGTCGGTAGCACTTAAACTGCGCTGGTTACGTGACCACCCTAAGGGAGCCATGGTGAGGTAATAACAAAATAAGAAAAAAATCTTGCAAAGCCTAAAAGTGAAATAGGAAAAATGATAATAATAAAATTTCCACAATCTGACGGTGGAAAAAACCTTTCCCATAAAAATTGATTCGTTAATTGTCTCGTTTAACTCTCCTTCAGATTTTTGAAATCCTCTCGATGACACAGCAAGAAAAATAAAAAACGCTTGAAAATAGAACATTTCACGCTAAGCAAGCTAAAAAACACGGGAAAACAGACGCAAATAGCCTGCGTTGCAGACGAACTAAGCCTCGACATTTTTTTAGAACATGGGCTTCCTGTCAACCACATTGGACTGATACTGTAATGAGGGTTGAGAAGATCTGGGTACAAGATTAGGTTTCACTCAACTCTTTTCCGGATGACATCCAAACGGTGCTCTCTGAAGGCTAAAGGTCGACATGCAAAAAATCTCAAAGATTTCAGGTCTAGTACATTCTAGTCTGCCATCAAACTCCCAACTTCAAGTGGGTACGTTTAAATGCAACCGACGTGGCTGCCGAACTTGTCCTTTTGGAAACTCCAGTGACAGAATAAGAACTAATAATGGATACATCAAGATCTCAGGGCATAATACGTGCATCACAAGCCCACTTGTTTATAGCATTTTATGCCGTAAATGCCCCGGAATTGTCTACATTGGAGAGACATGCCGTCGGCTTAGAGATCGCTTCAAAGATCACCCCATGGATGTCATCCGAAAAAGAGTTGAGCTGCCAGTGCCTGAACATTTTTTCAAAACTTAATGATTTTCTCACTACTTGCAAAGTAATCATTAGGATGATCCTCTCAGTATGAGCATGTCATTATTTACAAAAGGTACACAATGTGTACATGAGGCTACGTATTTATTTCCAATAACGAATCGGAGAAAAAATGATTTCAGTTTGTGATCCACTTGTCAGACTAGAAATTTCATAATGAAATTGATTTTTGGCGACATGAATCAGGAGCCCATCCTGCATGAATTCACAATTATAATATTGGTTGCACAGATACAACAGTTTCAAGTGCAATATGAAGGAGTTCTGTTACGAATAGCACGCACTGCGAACTAAAGTTCTTTACCCCGGCTGCTTAGAAAAATGGAAAAATCGTCGCACATTTCAGTTCAACATGTGTCTTATAAGAAGCAGCGTTCAAAAAGCATATTCTGCGTTCAATAGTACATGTACTCAAAGGTACAATCGAAAAGTGTAACTTTTCGTATCTCCTTAAAAATCGCACAATGGTCTGGTACATGCTTTTAATAAACGCTACTAAAAGCAATAGTATGACATACATAAATACACACACTCTAGTGGCGCCATCTTATGGCGCAGTATCCCTATCAACATAAGACAAGCAGATTCCCTTGGGAAATTTAAAGATCGTCTTGAACAAGTACTCTAGGGCACGGCAATCCAATCCCATCCAATCCAAGACCGCATGCGCGGATTCCGACATTCAAAATTTGGATCTATACCGATCACGCAGAACAACCAACACATGCACATACAGAAATCCTAGAATAGTGTGCTGTTTGGCTAAGGCTCGCCAGCAATTACAAGGATTCGTGATTTTTTACTGAATAAGAGAAGTGGTGAAAAAAAAATGAATCAGGTTTCTGTTCTTTGAAGACAGATCAAGATATTTTGCTAGGTATGTTATGCGGACTTTCGCTCTATGACCACTTTGTTTTTAGCCGAGTCTTTTTATGACATTCCAAAGAGCTTGGCATGCAGCTTAGTCTAAAAGTATAAAATCCATGATCAGAACCTTAAACATTGTAAAGTGCAATGTTTAATTTAAATGGAGTCACAATCGGGTCACCCTGTTGTCATGATCCGCTATCTTGGATGGCTGTAGCCAAAACGGATACAGAGATGTGGGGACAGGAACCTGGGGTCGCGTGTCTGGGGACGCTGGGCGTGGGCACGCGAAATCGGTAAAAAAATAAAAAAAACCGTAATCCCTTTTAAATGTTTCTTTCTTTGATGTACAATTTTAAGAAGCAATGTTACGATGTGTAATAAATTTGTCACATATAGACTTTTTCTTTCCACGCCAGAACACCAGAATTCGTCAGAAAGGCGACGGAGAGACAAATACGTCGACGATTGCCATACAGTGTCAATATCTCTGTGTCAATTGTTTCCTTTGGCTTTAGTTTGTTAACACGTTTCTTTTTGCAAGCAAACATTTTATATTAAAGGAAGTAAAATCAAATGAATTTTGTCATTTCTTATATTGTCAATAGTTTTACGTTTCCGCGCCCTCAAACACGTGCCCTTGTGACCCCTTCCGTGCTTTCTTTGTACACTATTTTGGATCCACACAGCTAGGCCCTTATCGATTGTGCTGGTAAAAATGTTTGATACTACTCAATAGCTACTCAAAATTATGCGCGTTTTTTCGACTTTTTTTGCTTGCTTCAAGCGAAAGTAGGAGAATCGGTTATGTTGGGCTGGCTTCTTGTTCTCTCAGGGACTTTTTTCTCGGCTGTTTTATTTCTCGGGATTCTTTCCGCTGTGGGTGTGAGGCCGGGTCTTTTAGTATGCGTCACACTTGCGTCTCGTGTTAGACGTGACTTGTCACATTCCGCGGGTGGGGGTCTCTCGTTTCGTCACACTTGCGTCTGTGTTCGACCACTGCATGTTAACGTATAACAATTGCGTGGTATCCAGGCAACTATCGGAGGACAAACTATCGGGTGGGGGTTCAGCCAGGCAACGGGCGGTGTCAGAATGGCATGTGTAGCCGTAAGGTAAAGAGGAGGAGCGGCTTTGGTTCAAACGAATACTTCTCTGGGGGTTAGATTGCGTGACGAGACAAAAGGTAACTCTGTCGTGCGTAACCTTTATCGGACCCTGCATTAAGCCAAGTGATCTTTCTCGGGAAACAATATTTCGTGGCGTCAAGTTACCATTTTTAACCAAGCCAAAGTATGGTCGCGCACCCAGCCGTCGCGACTGACAAATCAGCATTTCCTCCGCGAAAATAAAAATGCTGACTGGCGGATTCTTCCTGATAAGTTCGAACAACAATGCCCAGGATACTTCTACTCATACAAACTTCTGCAAAAGTAATATCTCGAAGAGTCCTGATTAAAAATTAGGCTACTTCTTCGTTAAGTATGCTTTTTGATGCGAACAAGAAACGAGACTTTTTTCACGTCAGATAGATGTCCCTAGTCTTGTATATACGTTCTGTTTGCTTCAGGCTCCAATCTCTAGCAATTTTAAGGGGTGCTGGCCTAATATTGGTTGGCTGCTCTCTCTTGTATCTGCAGGTTGCTTGACGCCAATTCGTTGCCTGTTCCACAATCCCCCCAGACGAATGAAAATAGGCTGAAATATAAACACAACTTGAAAATTGTGAATTTTAGAGACTATATAAGTCATTAATCTGGTTATTTTTCCTTCAAAAATACAAAATATGCCAATTGTGCTATGTAACTCTTATTAAAAGTGAAAAATTTAGAGAAAATAACGGACAATGGTGTCGGATGCGGTCGAAGATGACTAAAATTGATAGAATTAACAAATGCCACAAAACAAGGGGCGAGAGTTACATAAACAGAGCTGTCGTTTAAATTCAACGCGAGAAAAATGGTCATACTGAGAAAATTGGGCGATGCAATAAATCTTACTGCAGACTGATTATTTAATTTGCTAATGTCCGTACCGCTTTGAAGTGTAGTTTTTTAAATGTAATAACCAATCAGTAAATGTCATGTTCAGTGTTATTTTTCACAGTACTTATTGTGCCGTCTAACTCTGTGTTTTAGTCATTCGTTGTAGCAACCGCACTTTCAGCATTAAAAATCAGCAAAACAGATCTTATAATGATTAGTTCGAAATACAATAATCGATGTAAGAAAATACGTTTGCATTTAAAACTTCTAAAACCTTTTTTGTTTAATTATACGGAGCAGCTGTTTGTTACTGATTAGGTAAGCGTAAAAACTTTATTATTCAATGAGGCGGTTAAAAACCAAGGCAGGTGTTAAAGCGTAACTTATGCTATTTGGTTATGCATCTAGTGAACTCTAGCAAAAGGAGTAACATGAGGATTACTTTTGTTAACTCACTTTTATTTCAGTTGAAATGGAATGGCCAGAAGCAGAAGTAAATTTCAATGTGAAAGCATTGAGTAAACGCGTCGAACCCCGGGGTTGTTTGACAGGCTTGAACTAACGTGTCAACTCGCAATAATCCAGCTCAATGCTTTTATGATAATTAGTCCCAGCACATATCACTCAGTCCAAGTTTAAGCCAATAAGAAAGTATTGACACAATTTGCTCATGTTGAAATATATATGTAAAAAAGGCAGATGCACTCACGTACTAGGTTAACGCTCAGTGAAATTTATATTTCATGTAAGAACCTATTTCGCTAAAGAAAAAAAAACCTACTCAGAGACTAAAAAGGAAGAATAGCTTCAGCACAAACTTGCATAATCATGTTAATGGTGCAGCTAGACGTCTTTGCCGTCACCTGTTTCGTGTGGCTGTTATTTGAAGCCGATGCTCAATCAATCTCAGCATCCTTTTCATCTCACGACACAAGTTATTCACCAAAAAACGATCACCCCACGCCAGTAATTTCCTCTACGTCCGTTAGCCGTCACTACCCATCGACAAACGATCCCACAATTTATCCAACGACAGCTCAGCAGTCAAAATGCGGTAAGCAGGCTCGCAGCTTCTCTATTTGTTGGGTCGATTATCCGCCATATCTCATGAAAGACGAGAATGGAAACATGATGGGAATTTTTCATGAAGCATTTGAAGACATGATTAACAAATGCTGTAACTCCAGCAATTGGTCAGTTAACTACACGCGCAAAGCAAAAAACTTTTCAGAGCTAACTGAATGCATGAACTCTGATGAAATCGATTTTGTTTTTCCTGTCCTTCGTAAACAAGTCAAAAGCAATCCATATAATACACAGCGTTTTCAGGAGCTGTTGGCGTCGCCGGGTATAGCAGTATCGAAGAATCGAACACACCTTGAACAGTGGGCAAAATGGAATGTAATACAAGAAATCTTCCAAACCTGGACGGTGTTAGTGCTTGCTCTACTTTTAAATGCAATATTTGGGATCCTAATCTGGGCACTGGTGAGTAAAACTACATTTTAAATCAGAAACATTGAGTATACTAGTTGCAAAGTCAATTAATAGCCAGGATGTGAAAAACTCGTTCGCAAAAACAGTTAATTCGATCGTTATCAAAGCTGACACTAAACTGCGAATTGTCTGACTTCCACAACGGTCTGCAAGTAATAATCAATAAGCCAGGTCGCATCTAACGGATAATGAAAAGTTATTTTTAAGTTGCTTCACAAACGCTAAATTTAGTTGATTTTTGTATAAAATAGTGCGAAATTTGACAATTTGGTATCTTGGTTCAAATTAATTTACTGTAATCAGTATGGTCTGAAGACTGATCAACTTCGGAACGGAAAACCATGATGGAAAACACTTTTTACATTTTATATATGCGGTCCATGTCAAGATGTTTCAAAGTGATATCCTTTTTTGCAGCAGATTTTTTATACAGTTTTTCTCTGTCCACTGCATGAGCTTTGTATGGTTCATTATCGTTATTAGCTGCCGTCCACAGCTTTGTTGATTGCAGCTCTAAACAAACATGCGGGAATCTACTTTAGTTCTCGAAAATAAGGCCAAAATAGCCCTATCATTCCACATGCAAAAACTTTTGAATAAAAAAGTTCACCAGTTTAAAAGAAGTATTTGCTTATTTCTCTTATTGCTCGAAACATGTTGCCCTTCAGTTAAACAAAGTAGTTCGAGTCTTCACCGTGAAATACAGTAGAACCCCGGTAACTCGACTCTGAAGGGAAATGAAAACATTCGGTTGCGGGGTTTCGAGTTATCGGGGTCGTTGATAAGACTGAGGTGGGTTCAAATCCAAGGAAAATGGAAGTTTGTTCGAGTTAGCGGGGTTGTTCGGTTATCCGAGTTCGAGTTACCGGGGTTCTACTGTATTTCGTTTAACTGACATAGGGCTATTCAAGTAAAATATAGAAAAAGGAATAGGTTTATCAGTCGCCTTGTGAATGTATCAATTCCGTTTCTGGTCGCAATTGCGTTCGACGAATCGAGAGAAAGGAGAACGAATTCTCATCTCGCTCAGGCAGATAATTTTTGGGTATCTGTTAGGCCCAGGCCAAACGTCGAACTTAATTGCAGTTTTGGCAGGAGTTTTGGTCGACCCAAACAGGTAAAGCTCGATCGTTGGGACGAACGTCGAACATTATTTTCTCGAACCGTCCATCCAACCAGTTTAAGCAGCAAGAACGAATATTTTGAGGCTGAATTTACAAATAAAAAAACCTTGACTCTGCTTTGTTCTCTTTAGGTTAAAAGACTTCATTAAAAGCCGAAATGTAACAAAGAAAACAAAATCAGACAGAAGACCCACCAAATGCAGTTAATTTAGTAGATTTTTTCTGTCTGAAAACTTTTCTCAACGTTTGTTTACAAAAAGTTCACAGACGAGTACTGTCAGTACTATCCAACTGGGTATTTTTTCTCGGACGGGCTGTTAGTGTCTCTCCGCCGATGAACACTATCGCGTCACATGATCAATTTAAACCAATCAGAATCGAAGAAAATTTAGCGTTGAACTTTTATCGCTGTTATTAAAAACTAGCAATGGTATCCTAAGTTTATTTGGTTTACAGGCAATGGTGTATGACTTCATATTCCATTGACCACAAATATGGTAGCCGATACGCGTCAACGAAAAAAAAAAACAGCTGGGGAGCTCAAATAATGCAATTCTTTGGGCGTTTCCAATAAAAGAATTATTACACTCGCGTTTTTTCGATATGAGATCGTTATAGCCAACTTGGCGCTCCTCTTTGGCGCATCTACCATCTCATATCCGACGCGCGCTAGTCTAAATGTATTCTGTAACTTGGGTCGTTACACAGTACGGAATATCATGGTAATAATGACAGTTACTCCTCATTGTGTTAAAAAAAACTGTCGTTGGTTATGTATGTTATATTTGGTAAATTTCTTGGTGTCGACAGGATTTCAGATCAAACCCAAAGGAATTTCCACAGAGTTTCTGTCGTGGTTCCCTGGAAGGAGTCTGGTGGGCATTCGTCACCATGACAACTGTTGGGTAAGTGTCTGAACGACAAAACGGGCAGCGAATTATGCCGTGCAAGCACCTCCAGAGATATATTTTCTGAACTATTAAAAAAACGTTTAAGTCAAACGTAAACGGCTTGTTTCTCATTTACGAATTGTACTTAAGCTTAACACTTTCTTTATTGTTGTGGCCTCGAGATTTGAAAAACTTTGACGACAACATTGGCTGGTCACGTGCAGTGACGTCATCTGTGTCTGTACTCTGAAGGTTAATAGCCATTAATCAATCACAACACGCATATTAAACTGGTTAGTTATTTTATTGTATTATGATTGATTGAGTGATTATTATTTAGGTATGGAGATAAAGCCCCTAAGTTCTTGTTAGCCCGTGTTCTGAGTGTAGTGTGGATGTTTATGGGTGTGGCTGTGATGGCTTACCTTACTGCAATAATGACAACTGCTCTGACATCTGGAACGGTCAAAGACCACAAAACCATCGTTAACAAGAAGGTCAGTAGTTTAAAAGACCTAATTAAGACATGCAAATCCTACTCACTTCGGTGAAGAGATCCTGTTTCCTGGTAGACATGCGTACAGAATGTTGGATGTTGATCCGAAGCTATATTTACAAATAGGGCTTTCCACAAGTTGCTCGGCAACTTTTTGGCAACTTTTCATGTTTCGAGCAACTTTTTCCCCTTCGAGCAACTTTTTTCCTCTTGAGCAACTTGTTGCATTTCGAGCAATTTCCAGTATGAAGATCTCCGAAGATTATCCGAATGTTGTTCAAAGGCCATACGAGTGTTTCCGAAGATTTACGAAATTTGGCGAAGATGTTCGAGATTCGTCTGAAGACGTTTCAACTTTTGGCTCATTCTGTATTAAAACATTACAAAAACTCCTCAGCAAACATGACGTCATAATTTTACAAATTTTCCCCTTGATATATTATTTAGATACTTCTTTTGCTGTAAAATTCATAAAACTGCTTAGAAATCTTTATTTTTGTTTAGAAATCTAACCCTCAAAGGGAAATTAACATATATTTAAAGAAATTATCTTAATTAGAGCAGCGTTTTGGATTTTTTTTGAACAACTTTCGAGCGACTTTTATTATCAGAAGCAACTTTTTATTTTTATTTTTTGAGCAACTTTTGAGCAACTTTTTGAGAAATTACGGGCAACCTTTTTGGGAAATCTCGAGCAACTTGTGGGAAGCCCTATTACAAAACTATTTCGTATTTCATGCAAAGTGTCCTCGATGTAATTTGCTTCTGGCCACTCAGCTTTCAAGTCAGTTTTCTTGTACTGCTATAAAGCCTCTTCAGTCATTCACTGACTGTATAGATATAACCCACAACCGCCTGGTTGTTTGGGTTATACGTGTCAATCCAGGTTTCATACATATAGCGGAGCAACAGCGGAGCACCACGAGTAAAGAATTTTGGTAAAGCCATCAGGCCGAAATATACGGTTGTGGCGTGATCGCTCGACCGACCGTACAGACTCTAATGGACGGTAAGGGGAGTCCCACGACAGCCCGACCGGAGAGAGGAGAACGTCATCTCTACATATCCCCACATACGTATAGGTTAACTTCAGCTGTCAAAACAAGGCATTCTTCCTCTGCTAAGAGTTTATAATAGGGCATTAAAGCGTCAGTCTCTGTTTAGTCTTTAGTTTTACCCTTATCGAGAAACCGTTTTACTTGTCCCGTGTACGATTCTTTTGAGATCTTTCCCCACGTTTCTACGTATTGGTGTCATCGTCCTCCACTTCTCCTTCCTCTTCGGAGCTGCTACTATTCTCCTCTTCCTCTTCAGGATCCTCTTCCTCTCATTATCGCTTCCACCTTCTGGCTCAGTGTCAAATATATCTGGCGCACGATCCACCATTGTCTTTTTCTTCTCGTCAACGTTAACCCAAAACAGCGTTCTTCAACTAAGTAGGAGTCATTTAAAGTGATTTCTAATATACGATTTTTGTATATTACTCACGTTCCCACAACCCTGAACGCTGACTAGTCAATTCAAAAATTTTTCTGCAATCTGATTGGCTACGTCTGATATCACGACCCTTAACTACTAATACCTTTAATGACAGTATTTTCTATAAAAGTAAGATATACACCCGATTTCATTTTAAGTGCATAGCTTTCTTTCTACATCCATCTTTCTACATCGTCTTACCGGTGTTGGTTTCATGCAAATGAGTTCACAAGGTCAGAAGGTCATGCTAGTGGGCTGTGATTGGTGGATTTTGATTCGTGTTGTTCGTATAGTATGTCAAAAGATGGATGTCGACAGAAGATGGCTATGTACGTAACACTGAAAGCGGGTGTAAAGACCAGCAAAATTTGTGTGGAGCCAGTCCGCTTTTAGGCTTTGCTACATCTATAGATCAATTTATTAAAAGAGAATTCCATTGGCTAAATGTGGTTAGCCACTGTCAAACTTTTAAAGCGAAAAAAACTAAATATAAAAGTAAAATAAAATAAAATAAAGAAACAATCACGATCAAAACTTTTAACTTTGATAATACCAATAATTGTCCTTAACGAACTTCCGCTCACTTTATATAAGGTGGTCTTGAAAGGCACCCTCGCCATTAAGCGTCACACCCTTCCCATGATGAGAAAGTCGATAGACGATTCATGTGATGTATGGTATATTGTTATTATAATACTCAGCTTGGTGTGTTGGCCGAAAGTCAAGGTTTTTCAGAAGGAATCAAGCAAGGAGTTATCGTAAAGCGTAAGGATTGTATTTTACCATTTAAACTGTCTACAGAAGGGGCTGGCAAAAGATGGGGTAAGGGACCAGTCTCACGACAAACCCAATCTTAACATCGCGTAGGACCCTTGCTTGTTAAAAAGATTCGTTGACAAAATTTCTTGATTAGTTGCTATCCTATCAAGCTTCTATTCTTTGAGTTTTAAATACCGATTCCTCTAGAATGTATCATGGACATTGGGGGATAACGAAATTATTTTATGGTTGTTGTTTTTAGAATAAATTGGCTTTTTAGAGAGTACAAATTTGAAAACTACACTTGTAAGGCTAAGGCTAAGACTTTGGTCTGAGGGAGAAAAAACACCAGTTCAACTTGGAGATGCGAGGAGTCTAAAGAAATTCTCTATATAAATCTGCTTTTTTTAAGCTGTCAAGTCTACATAGCAAAGTGGCTCGATTCAGAAGTAATAAACCATCCCGTTTCAATAGTGTACGATACGTTGACAGGTTTCACGTAGCTAGCGTCAAAAAAAATTGTTTTCATTAGCTGTTTTCCATTTTGCGTGTACAAAAAGTTAAGTTCAAATTTAAAGTCGCAAATGTCGTGAAAATATAAGCTTTATTCTTGTTAAAATTGCAATTCCTTCCTTGGCTCTAATTGTTTGATCAAAACCATAAAGGTCATTTTGCTCGCCAAGATTTCCCTATAACCAGACTTTGCAGACGTCACTTTGGAACTGACTGTGTTATCTTCTTTGCTAATGATCATACCTGAAAGGCATTCCCGCTTTTCGAGGAAGGCTATGATAGTAGTTGTATTGCCCTCTTCAATTTGCTCCAGGAGGAGGGGGTATTGCCTCACCCCAGGGGCTTTGACATGCATTTGTTGGGGTAGTTCACTGCAGCTAACCCTCACGTTACCATTTTGTCTTTATTATAACATGCACTTCTTTGTTATTAGAGTACAGGGATTTGGAAGCACTTTCTACAGGTCTCTCTAACAGTGAAGTGGAAGGTATACTGCTCGACGTGTTTACTGCCAACTACATTTCCAACAAACAAACAAAATACTCGGATGTCTTGGAACAGGTTCGAATTCTTGAGTTTCCTTTCCCGATCGGAATCTACATGGTTAACTTGTTGGAAGAAGGCTACATCTGGCTGCACTACTGCATCAAAAGAGAAAGTGACATCAAGTTTGAGTTAGAAATTTACCCGACTGTATTAAAGTACATCCAAGGCTCAACTTTCCAAGTATGTATCTGTTGGTTACACCAAAAAAATCTAGATACTAGGTTTTTTCGTGCGTTTAATTTAAAGGGACTGTGTCACGGCTAAGTTATTTTATGTTGTTAAATTTTGTTAAAATTCGCTTGAAACTAAATGTTTCCAGAAATTTATTCTATGTTCAATGACACATAGCTTCAGCGGCCGTGTCACCCGGGCGTTTTAATTAAAGTTACACAAGCAGACAAGATTAACTTTGAAATTAAAACTGTTCCGCCGGACCATATTTCAAAAACCCATATCGCAATCCGTTTCAATCTTCGTTGCTTTTGGCCATCTGTCCTTCTTTTGCATTTGTTGTGTTATTTTATTATTCCTTCACTGTTTAAGAGTTATTATTTTTAATGAATTTGATGGTCATTTTCTTGCCTCAGTTTGGCTAAAATCCGTGACATGGTCCCTTTAATCAGCTCATTTACATCGACTGTTTCAACTGTTTACCAGCTCAACTTTTACCAACTCACTGCAAACCTTTCATTCCCACAGGCTACTGAATCTGGATTGTGGGATACACGTTTAAACCTGTTTGGCTCAAGAGAAGCTGCTTTTAAGCAGACTCTGTACATTTTGTCAAGTGTCTTGGCTGCATTGGTTGTCATTGGCTTGTTATGGGAACTGATTGCCAGACAAAGAAGGCGTACTGTCACCTTTCGTGAAAAAGGTAAACGAGTTATGCATTTGTTCAGTGCATTTAAAATATATCGACTTTGGTTTGTACATCTCAGGAAGCTGACCAAAGGACCGCAAACTACTTTACAATGTTTTATTGAAATTCAACAGCAACACTGAAAACTTTGCTGGTTTTTATCTCATGATAAAACCAACACTTCCTACTTACTCGCAAACAGCTAAGCTAAAATCTGAGGACATTTGATTTACCTAGTTAGCTACAGCTTGAAATCCGCCATTTTTGATGCCGGATCGAAATTATAAGCGAAAATCGGGGTTTTCCTAAAAGCCGGAAATCCAGTACTTTTGTTCAGGTCTGTAAAAATTAAGCTCACTAGATGAAATACTATAAATGACACTGAAAAATTCCGCCATTTCTTAAAACGTTTGCAGCAACAAGTTGACTCGTGCCTTAGTAATTGGCCTTGGTTATTGTAAGAGAAATCAGCGCACATGTCGACAAGGCAGCTATACAATCCAAAATTTGCCCTACATTTGGCAGAGTAGTCGTGAAAGCTTTCACTGCTGCCTTGTTGTCTATTTCTCCTTACAATGTATCCTTTCTCTTAAAAGTGTCAAAAGCACCCGCGAGAAAATAGAGCAGATGAAGTGGTTTACTAGACTGGTTTGGCTGCGTAGATTTCAGAATTGTGTGGCGTGACACCTTGATTGAGTTACCTAGTTTGCAGATAAGCTTTAATTCGAGCTCTGTGGCACGCAATTTATTGTTTTTGATAGGATTGTTCTCAACAATTTCAAAAAAAGAATCAAAGAAAAAAAAAAATGACAACTGTGTCACGACACAGAAGATACAGTCTTTGCGGTCCCGAAAGAAAGATGAATATTTATGAATTTTTCAACACCAGCAAGGTCTTAGCAATCTGTACATGCTCCAGATAGAGAATTTTACGTGTTTAGCAGACAAACAAGACCTTGCAAGTTTGTTATTTTTCCTGTGGCACAAAAGACTAAGGCTTTAAATCGATTAACTTTTCTTCTTTGAGATCAAGCTTAAGCTGATGGTACGCAAAGCACAATGGGCCCCGGGGCTACGACAAAGCCCATTTTATAACTCATGCCCCGCAAGCCCTGGGCCGGAGTGATAAAATGTATTTTTTTAGTGAGGTGGTTGCCTAGCTTCCTTTTTGTGCAGCACTATGCTGCAGTTACCAGTCTCCCTCGCAACTGATGCGGTTTACCTTTCCTTTTTATACTGACCAGGAACAGTTCTCACTAACATTGCCCCCGCTTTTGACTAATCCTTCTTTAAATTTGATTAAGTACATGTCGCTGAAAATTATCCGGAAAATTATCTTGAATGTTCCTGTTCCTGCTTTTATACCCGTGAAACAACATCTAATAATTAATTCTAAATAGTCAAAAATAAACAAAAGGAAATAAAGGATTTGTGTCTATTAGTATCTATTGGAGTAGCTATTTCACGTTCAGTGATGGCACGCTAAACGCAATGTGTATATTCTTTGTTCTAATGGAGTGCCAGGGAAACACGCTAACACAAACGTTTGTTTAAAAACTACCAACTGTTTTTTTAAGAATTGTTTTTGGCTTTGAAGTGGAAAACATAGACTTCGTCTCGACAACTGACTTGTCAAAGCCGAATGCCGCAAGATTTTCCCGCCTCTTTGATGAAAACGTCTAGCAAGTCTCAGTACTCAACGACTCTTGTAAAATCTTAATTTTTTTTGTACATTTTTAATTTCTTACAATCGATCTCATGATCAGTCTATATTATTGTACTTTATCTCTGGATTGTGTCTCGTCAAGAACTGGCAAATCTCGTTTGTGACTGATTCGTTCAGTCTGTTTTATTTGTGACTGAGTCTTTCAGTCTGCTGTGATTTGTTTCTGACCAATTGAGGGTTTTCGGGATGACTTTTTAAATCCAGTGAACAAAATTTTAGACTTCTACCAACGAGCAAAGGTCAGCAAATTAATAGATTTCAAGGAAAACATTGATTTGCGCTTTCTTCATTTCAAAAGGTCTGCATGGCCGAAGAATTCACTTGAAATTAAGGTTGCAATAACTGTAGCCTGCTTTGCAGACGTCTGCAACGCAGGCAACAAGAACTGACTCCGTTTTAAGATAGACTATCCACAGCCTCTTTATATTTCAACGCAAAAAAGCGAGAGACGGCGAGCGAAGCGAGAGTGAGCGCGAAGCGCGAGAGAGGGGGTAAGGGCGCGGGAGCGAGCGAAAGAAAAATAGAGTATTCTAAATAGGGTATTCTCTCGCCGTTCTTTCCCCGTGTTCATAGATTGAAAAAAAAAAAAAAAAAAAAAAGAAAAAAAAAAAAAAGATTTTGGCTGGTAGCAGAAAGCACGGACTTTGTCTCGAAAACTGACTCCCCTTTTCCAAAAAAAAAAAAAAAAAAAAAAAAACTAAAAATATTTTTTTTTACAACTATCCAGTTTATATTTACTGAAATTCTTGTTGGTATCGCCAAGAGTTTTTTTAGTCTGTTGTAATTGGGACTGTCTTTTAGTCGTGTCAAAACTGTATTAAATTAACCAATTTCATCGGAAAATTTTCAACTTCTAGACCTTTTGAAATCAAGAAAGCGCAAATCAACTCTTAACGTACATTGAAATCTTTCAATTCGCTCGTTGTATCCTCGGCTGTAATCTCGAAATCTGGAATTAACTTTCTCTGCACACACACGTGTTAGGCACATGAGTTGTCATTAGCATCACCCAATCAGAATAAGAGGTTCCTTGATCTTACGTCATAATTAACTAATCGTCGAACAAAGATTTTTCACACCTACCGAGAGTATTAAGCGGCCTCACTTCGATCAAAAGGAAATACTAAACTCTATACCTTTATACGCGAAGAATACAAGGATGCCACCTCGGGTTTCGGCCTCTGGGCAATGATACAGTTTGGGTGTATGAAAAATTAAGCTATCTTCCGGCAGTACCATGGTGAGCAAGTTAAACCCACACACATACCACACGACCTGCCGAGTATTTTTGGAACAGTCTTAGCCCCCCACGTTTCAAAACGTTCCACCGCCTCTGAAGTGGGGCAGTTACTTTACAGGAAATTCCCTTTCCATGCTGCAAATGTAAGAGACAATATCAATGATATTTTAAACTTTCTGTTTCTGACAGTACAAAGAAACGAAGCCCGGGATGTCGATGACAAATGGAAACATGACACGTTTATGAGGAGCGGTGACTTTCAACGAATGATGGACCGAATCTCTGATGTCGAAAAATGCCTCGCAAAAATCTCCGAGTTAAAAGAGGTTTATCACAAAATGGATAGCTACTCAAGTAACCAGGAGAAATAAGTGACTTCGCTAGAAATGCTGTACCACCTTGAAAATGAAACACTGGTGCTTGCGTCAATTGCATTGGAGAGGCAGTGACTGCGTTAACAGAAAGAGTCGAGAAAAAATAGTACCTCTTATATCTATTTATTAGCGTACATCTTATACCTATTACTTGATAAAAAGAAATAGGATATTTGATAATTTTTGAATCAATGACGAAGACATTCTTGTTGAAATCGCAATAATTCCTTTCGTGAGTACAAGTGGTGCATGAACAAGTAGGAAAGTAAAATACATGACTGGTTATAAAATTTTAGGCAAGCATTTACAAACAAAAGTAAAATGCAGTTAATGGAACGTGACGCCGCAGGGGGTGCTTGCGTGCAATGTTGTTTTCCTGAATTAATGAATTGTGAACGCTTTCTAGTCATAGAACTCAAAACAGACGTCTTTCATGTCTGAATTTTTATCTATATGTATCAGATACAACCATAGTAGCAATGTAAGCTTTTCTGAGATTGGTTTAAAGCATTAAAGCTCTCATTCATGGCTTGTACTTTAGCACGTAATGTCTAAGTAGTTTATAGTACGAGCTCACCTATTGGCAATGTTTACAGACACTGTCTTGCCCTAAAAGCAGCTGATCTCTATCCCAGTTTCATTATTCTAGCAGTCTTTGCACGAACACTCGTTTTTTCTAGAGCTGTATTCGTAGTTTTTAGTATGTAAAGAATTTTTTTTTTAGTATGTAAAGAAATTCAGCTGGGTCGGGTTGCGGGTCCATTCCCTTTCTTGCCACTTCCCGATTTTCAATGTCACCCCATCGGCGTGGTTCCTAAAAAACACTCCACTGAGTGGCGAACCATTTATCACCTCTCCTACCCAGATGGGGACAGCATAAATGACCATATCCCCAAGGATCCCTACTCCCTCCAGTATGTTCGCATTGATGATGCTATCAGCATTTTACAAAAGCTGGGTCCCGGGTCGTTCATGGCAAAGACTGATCTGAAGTCAGCCTTCCGCCTTATGCCCATACACCCCGATGATTGGAATCTTTTGGGCATTTACTGGCAATCCCAATACTTTGTTGACCTTTACCTCCCCTTTGGCCTTCGCAGTGCCCCCTACCTTTTCAACCAGATATCCGATGCCTTGGAATGGATTCTTAAACATAATTATGGGTTGCAGCATGTCATTCACATTCTAGACGATTTTTTCATTGCGGAACGTAGTAAACTAGATTTTCTGGGTAGTTTTGCCTCCCTGTTAAAACTTTTCATGTCCCTTAGGGTGCCAACTGTTGCAGCCAAAACCCTGGGCCCCACCCAAGTCATAGAGTTCATGGGGATTGTTCTCGATAGTGTCCGCATGGAGGCTCGTCTCCCTGAGGACAAGCTCGCTAGGATTAAGATGTTATTAGATTCATTTAAAGGTCGTCGCTCCGCTCGTCTCATTGAACTCCAATCCCTTATTGGTACTTTGCAATTCGCATGCAAAGTAGTTGTCCCAGGCCGTACATTCCTACAGCGCATGATCAATCTTACCCGTGGGGTCCCAAGCCGGTTTCACCATGTGCGCCTCAACAAGGAATTTTTTCGGGATGTATCCATGTGGAGGGTCTTCCTCACCAGTTGGAATGGGCGTTCCTTGTTCCTTGATTCCTTTCTCACTGCTGCCCCTGACCTGGAGCTTTACACTGATGCAGCCAGTACAGTGGGGTTTGGGGGTTACTTTAATGGCAAATGGTTTCAAGGGCGGTGGCCTCAACACCTCCTCATTAATAAATTAAAAGGGATTAGTATTGAGTGGCAAGAGCTCTTCCCTATTGTGATAGCTTGTGCCTTATGGCACCCCCAATTTTCGGGAAAACGCCTTCAGTTTTGGTGCGATAATGAGAGCGTTGTTGCAATCATTAACTCAGGTCACTCCAAGGCTCCCAGGGTCATGGATCTCGTACGATTTTTAGTGCTCATCTCTATGAAACATAATTTCTTGGTTCGGGCCCGTCACGTGCCAGGGGTCTCCAATGCTATTGCTGATGCCCTTTCCCGCTTTCAGGTTCAACGTTTCAGGGAACTCGCCCCCCAGGCCGACCAGACCCCCTGTACCATCCCGCCTTCGCTGATGACCCTCTGAGGGATGAGGTCCTCACGTATGCGCACTGGGCACTGTCACGGAACACCAATCGTACCTATAACTCTGGGGAGAAAAGGTTTATCCAGTTTTGCCTTATGAATCGCCTCATATCTCCTTTGGGTGACATACTCCCCGCCTCGGAGGGCACCCTCATTTACTTTGCCTCTTATTTGGCCAGGACAGTTCGCCATAGTACTGTTAAGCTTTATCTGGCGGCAGTCCGAAATCTTCACATCCGGTCTGGATTTAGCGATCCAGTGTTGGAACGCCCACTTCTTAAAAAGGTTCTGAGGGGTATATTACGCTATCAGGGTTCCCCTCGTACCCTACGTCAGCCGGTAACCCCCAGGGTTTTGTTAAGTATTCGTCCCGTTCTACAGAGCCGACTGAGTCTCAGGGATTTTTCCATGGTCTGGGCTGCCTTTACTTTAGCCTTTTTTGCCTTTCTCCGGTGTAGCGAGTTTACCTATCAAGGGGTTCGTAGATTTAACTCAAGATTTGACCTCACTACTGATTGTATTACATTTTCTCCCAGTCTGGCCTGCCCGCAGCGCATCGTGGTTCTCCTCAAGTCATCTAAGACCGATGTATATAGGCAAGGGCAATCGCTTAGTATTGCTCGCTGCTCTTCCTTGCTTTGCCCGGTTTCAGCCATGCAACAGTATTTCTTACTAGCGCAGCCGCGCCCTGGGCCCTTGTTTTATTTTCAGTCTGGATCCCTCCTCACTAGGTCCTCTGTTACTAAGCTGCTTCGGGACTCGGCTCGCAGCGCTGGACTCTCATACAGGAGTCTAAAAGGTCATAGTTTTCGTATAGGTGCCGCATCCACTGCCGCAGCTGCGGGTCTGCCAGACTGGCTAATTAAGGTCTTAGGCCGTTGGTCTTCCGACTGTTATCAGCTATACATTCGCACTCCAGAATCAGTGCTCCTTTCCGCTGCCCCTAGAATGGCTAGCATATCTAGTAATGTATTCTTAGGTTAGGTGGTTTGCTTGGGGGGATTCATGCCTTGCACGCATCTGTGGCGGTTAAGTCTGCGTAGCGACTTCCCCCAAGCTTTTGGCATTATTTTGCCTTGCAATTCTATACCTTTGCCTGAATCTTGTCCGATCCAGCCCGTGCGGTGCTGGGGAGATAAGTAAGGCTCTGCCAATACTCTTATCCTAATCCCCAAGTTTGCGGGGAGATAAGTGAGGCTTGTATTTTTTCGTGCACAGCCCGAAGTCGCAAACTAACCTGCCACAGAGCTGTGTTCCCCCTATAACGCCATCTTGTTGTTGTTGTCTTTATTGCGTTACCGGATATTGCGTTACTCACGGTGAATACGCGAACAGTGACATTAATTGTAAATTAATTTTGATTGGCACTCATATGACAATTACAGATGTTACAACTTTTACGTGTATTGTCAAGATGTTTCTGGGCCCAGTTGTGTTTGAAGGGTGGATAATGCAATCCACCGGATAAATCGCTACTCCAGTGAATAAATGTTAACAAGATAAACTGCGCAATCCACTGGATAGTAATTTATCCGGTGGATAGCGTTATCCACCTTTTGAACAACTGGACTGTTACTCAGTATATAGCCTGTTACTCAGCATACAATACAGCCTGTTACTCAGTGAAGTCAGCAAATGAGAGTTCATAATATTCACCAGTCCCGAACTGACGTGACGCCTTGTCAGTGATATTTGCTTGGAATAGAAATTAACAGTACTGCTACCGCATATACTCGCTTCTGATTGCTTGAAACCAGATCATTGATCCCAAATTGCATAGCTGAACAATGAATTTTTAAAATTTTCGTATTTTTCGCATTTTGCATAAGGAATTTAGGCGGAATGGAGTTAGGCCCCATTTATACCCAAGACAACCATTAGGCTAAGAATACGAAACTGTTCGCGCGCGCATTGATGTACACGCGCGAGTGAAGAACGATTACACAATGGAGAAATCGCGATTGATCCCGTGGGGAGCGAGGGTTCTTAAAGATGTGTCCCATCTCCTCGCGCAGACGGATTTCCTTATTATCAAGGCCAGATTTTACAGGTACATGGTCAGCAATCAGCATTGTCACGATATTTTAAGTCATTTTTTCGACAAAAACGTAGAATAGGGGTTAGTGGACAAAATTTGGAACCACATATTTGTAAACTCTCAAGGGACTTTTTTAATTTCTCAAGGGAATGTTTTAATTTCTCAAGGGATTACTTTCCGCTGTGGGTGATCACTTGCGATCTCGTGAAAAAAAACGCGACTTGTCACATTTACAAACGTTATATAACAATTTTAAAAGTGACATGTCAGCTTTCTTATCTCAACGCACGTGTGTCTGAAAGGCGATCTATAAAAAGCGTCGCACAAACAATGGATTGCGTAACTAAAACACGAATAAATAATCACTAGCACTTACATTGTTTAAAAATTACAAACGTCAAAAATAAACCATATCAAAAAACTCGCTCTTTTCAAAGATATTATTGAAGTTAAAACAAATGCAAGAGATGGGGGCTTCTTTTAGCTTAGGAGCGGTTAAAAATTAGGCCAAATTTGGTCGCTACATGCAAGCGCAACTCTATTTCGTCATCAGCCTAGGTCGTTTGGGACGTGACCTCGCGTTGACAGGGAATGACAGCAATGTTGCATGAATCGGCTTTACAACATGCGATCGTATCTACGCAGTTCGAGTGGAATTTCAGTCAAAGACAGCAAAATTCTTTCTTATTTCATCTTCAAATATAATTCGAAAGCATTCACTGTATATATGGCTTTTGTTTAATCCTGGGTCTTGATATCTGACCCTCGCAGAGCCTAGACAAAACCACTTTGAGTGTAACGATTTGTGTACGCTGCAATTATCAGTTTGCTGTTTCATTTGCTAATTTCGCTGCCGTAATCGACTGCCTCGAAAGGTCCTTGCAATTTTTAAGTATAGAATTGTCAGATCTCGGTGAAATTTGCACTGTTTATTTGTGTAATGTTAAGGAATATGTGTATAAATACCCGGCGCGGACGAGCCATTTTTGACAAAACTATATGGCTGCATTTCCTCCGCGAAGATAGGAAATTGTTAAACTAAACTACAAAGCAACTGTAATGATAAGTTCGAAGAACAATGCACAGGATAAACCTTCGACTCGTACTTCATGCAAAAACGTTGATATCTCGAAGAGACTTTGATTCTGATTACTTTCAAATTGAAGCAAACCTCAAAATAATAGTTGTGTAATGTAGGAAACAACAAAGGAGTAATCAAAACCCGAAAATAACCATGGATGGTTTCGTCTGACGAAGATTAAGACGGATTACGACTGACAAACTTGAAAAAACCCGGCCAGTTTTTTCAAAATTAGTTGTCCGTGACTGAGCTCCTTTAAGGTAGGTGACTCTTAACTACCAATTTGTTGCTAAGGAAGATACGAATAAGATTTTTGACTTTATTATAAGACTTTCCATTGAAGAGTCCTCCAAGAGTTCCAAATCAAGGCCATATTAGACAAGTCACGTGACCAGAACAGAAAAATCTTTTAAACTCAAATGTCGTAAAGATTAGAAAATGTAGATAGAGAACGTCCAGATGCGTAATGTGGCGTATCATTTTTATGGAATTCAGTTGCATTTTTAAAAAAAGTCATGGCGTAAAAACACTCTTATTTCAGTACAGAATTTCTTCAGTAGCATGTCTTTCTTTCGTGTAAATGGCAATAGCATACGTCAGTTAATAAAGAAGGGCAGACAAAAGAAAAAGATGCTTTATGAAATAAAATGGTTTTTAAGCCGATCTGTTTTTTTTTTTTTGTATTACCTAAATGTTTGATGACTTTACCGTTTGCTTTCGTCAGAGTTCTGATGGAGGTGAACAGTCTTATACCGAAAATTTAGGTTATAAAAACCAGATCGGCTTTAAAACCATTTTATTCCATAAATGTCTTAGGGAGCGGTCACTAATTACTGGGGGGGAGGGGCGGCAAATTTGATGGGAGGGCTAAGATTTCTTCGGCTCCCAATTTTTGGGGATGCCAAATGATTTTGGGCCCACGACTAGGAGAGGGCACCTGCTTTAACAAATAAACTCTTAAAATATTTTAGGCTACTTTAATCCATCATCCATCTCCTTCTTGGTAATGTTCCATAACCAGCAAACAGCACGTGTGCTTATAAAGCTGAATCTTATATCGTGAACGTGACTTATTGTGGAGATTTCTGGAGTGAGCCACACGCTTCAAGATATGGCAAAATGGTTGACTTTCAATGCACAGTTTCTGTAATAAGACTCCACAGAACAATTTTTTAACTATTTACGTTGCAAGTTCCCTGTGAGGAACATTTCTTTACGTATGGGTCTATTTTACTAGTATAAGCTATCAATAGGTAACAAAAGCTTAATAACTCGAACTTTCAAGGGAAATTGAAAATTGTTCGAGTTATCGGGAGCTGAAAACAAATTACCGGAAATAGAGAAAAGGGTGTTTACTGATTTTCTATTCATAGAACGGTGTAGACCAGTGTACATTTTAAATAAACAAATTTAATTAGAGTATAGATAAGCCGAAAGAGAAAGGAACAACATATTTCTAAATCACTGTCAGGTATACATCAGAACGTAACGTAAAACAAAGCAAATTTAATAGCTGCGAACTTAGCAGGTCTTAGCAGGTTTCAAACAGAACAATGCTAATGCTATAATCAACTGCTACAGAGTTTATGCGATTTACTTTTCTAGAAATAGTCAGTTAATTCGCCCTGGCGATAATCCTTTAAAGTTTCTTAGGACAGATTTGGAAGAATCGGTATCAAAATAATGTCAACGGTTTGGACTACAACACACTGTTTGTTTTGACTTGTCATTTATACCATGCCATAGAAAATACAGCCAATCAGAATACAGGAAAGCCGTTGTATATTCGACGGTATTCAGCCCAACCTTCCCATCGTGCGCTGCGATTACATTCTCGACGAAATTTAGTAAGCGTATTTTCTATGGCATGGTATAAAATAGTTACACAACACTTTCTCGTGGTATACTATGGAATATCCCACTTGTCACTTGTATTTTCTTGGTATACACACTCGCCTAAAGGCTCGTGTGTATACCGAGAAAATACAAGTGACTCGTGGGATATTCCATAGTATACCACTCGAAAGCGTTGCATAACTAGTATGTATTGACAGACATGGTTCGAGTTATCGAGGGTAAAATTATATAGAGAATGACCTGAAGGGAAACGAAAGTTCGTTCGAGTTAGCGGAAGATTAGAGTTATCGAAGGCAGTTTGTTTCTCTTAAGCTGCTCGCAGTTGACTAGTACTTTGCTTATACCAATGCGGGCGGGAAAAGCACTATTCACCTGTGTGGTATATACTAATGTCACTTATGACCGTTTGAAGGTACTGTAGTTAAGGTTGAAACTGGTTTTCAGCATTTAGGGAAAACGTTTGCAAAAGAAATGTTTATTTTTCTAGATGAAAGGTGTGAAAATGTTTGACATCAAAACCCTTTTCCAAAGTGGATTTGAAAAAATTACAAAAATCATGGGTCAGTCGGACTGCGGCAAACAGGAAAAACAAGGAGTAGAATTAGTGAACAGGTAGCTTTTGATTGTTAAATGGTAGAGTTTTTTGGTGTTTTCTGGTCCGTGTTTGATAATGTGTGTGATTAGTATTTTTCAGAGCGTTTCGCACTGTTCCACACCAGGTTTTATCGCATTAAACTTTCATACTTGTCACATTGTTGCATTCGTCATTTGTGTGGAGAAATTTGGCCGCAAATGTCACTTGTTGCTTGCATTTTTTCTCCTCAATGTGGAGCTTTCAAAAAACTATGCAGCTCATAAAAATCCACATGAATTATCCGGCTGTCTGTAGCTTGTGTTGTGATAGCAGGACCGACTCTGGGCTTGTTAGAAGTAGCATTCTAAGGTTGTTGGTCCACTGCTGTGTCACTGGGAGTTTTCCATTTTTCGGCAACTAAAAAAAAAAACATAAACAGACTCAGAGACTCAAAGAGTGGTGCCGAGTGAAGTGAACACCAAAACCCATCCATCAATACACATGTAGATTAAATAAGTAAATGTCATTCTCCTCATTGCATTGCATCCGAACCTAAGATGGTGGGTGAGAGTGCAAATCCCATTAGTCTGTCAATTATACATACTATCTTCCCTGTATACGCTACTTGGCAAAGAAAACATTTTGACAAGAATGCTTGACGGCTTAATAAAACAAGTGCTTTCTAAAGGACAATGGTAGAGAAAAACATTATATTTCAACATCTCAGCCCAGGTTTACTAAGAAATGATTTAATTATTTAATTTTACATGTTTGAATGTGAGAACCTCCCTGCAAGTCCTGTTCAGACGTTCATGTAAATTTCCGTCATGATGACCTTTTGATATAGACACAAACGTGGCAGATAAAGATTGTTCTAGGATTGTTCTAGTGTTCTAGGATTATTTTCTAAACAAGTATAGGTATTACAGCACAGTTTTGAAAAAAAAAATCAAATTCCCCTCAATACTTCCCCTTTGAGAGGCAATGTACCTAAAGACAACTGTCTCAGCATGTTCTAATACCCAGGGGCAGTTGGTGGGGGTGGGGAAAAGTCGAAACTGGGGGAAAAATATTGGCAAAGAAAAGTTGGGGCCAAAGCGAGGAGCCCCCTGGGGAACGAGTCTTACCACGCTAGTGCCAAACAGCTCTCTGAATGCTACTGCTAATTCGACAAAACACTTCCTTTGTATTGCCTTTGTATTATTCTGCCCAATTGTCGAACAGTAACATTAGAGCTACTTTCATGTGTACACAGTGGTTGTTGTGTCGGCCATATTTTCATTTTAATTTTTATCAGAAAGCTGCTCCCCCCAGCTCTCCCTTCCCTGGGTGAATTGAAAGGTGTTATGAAGTTCAAAGACAGGTAGCTGGGTGTGGAAAAAAAGATAAATTCATTGCGGCTATGATCTGATTAAATTGGCAGAGTTACAGCAGGTTTAAAGTTAGCCAAAATACTGTCCATGACCGAAATAATTTTTCTTTATCTTTCTCTATTTTTCTTTGCTCGCCAACAAAGATAGCATATTTGAAAACTTGAAAGTTCTAATTGAGTTCCACAAAAAAAATGGGAATATGCAGCCTTACCATACACCATTGATTTAATTCCCACAAAAGCAATGAGCATTGTTGCAACTGCAATTATTGCCACCCTAGGGAAACAAAATGAACATAAAATGTTTGTTATATTTCGTACATTTAAATAATGCCAATATAACCACTCAAGGTTTCAGTAAGAGTACGTGGCATTTGATTCCTTTTTGACAAAGACAGTTTTGCAAAGATAATCTATTGTCTAAAGAAGGAACAACAGCAAACACTATATGTACATTGCATGCATTATACACCTATCAACGTTTTCTCTGACCCAGCAGAGGGAAGGCATAGTCACAGACAAGTGATATTTGCCTCTTTTTTTTTTTTTCGTGACAATAACCCCCCGCCAAGTGGTTAATCTTTGTCAACCCCCCCCCCCCTCCCTTAACTATCTACATAATTCTTTGCTGGGCCTCTAAAGATATTTTTTGGAGCCGGGGAGTGTAAAACATTCACAATGCTTCACACACTGAGCTGTATTAAAATTCCACATGTTTTGATTAAAGAACAAAGAACAAAACACACTGGAGAAAAAAAAATGCATTTTTAGGTAAAGAAAACGGACTACAGGCAGGGCTCGAAGTAACTAACTTGCAGGCGCCGATCACATTGTCCTGGCAAATGTATTTTTGCTGGGACATGACCCATTTTTGACTGGTCAAATTGGGACAATCTTGACTATTGTAATACTGATCTCAAATAATATTATTGCATGATGCTCAAGTAAACTCCCCCGTACCCAGACCTCCGCCGTTGCAGAACACACCAACAACACTGGACACTACCCACTTTGGAATGAGGTTAAGTTTATTGATCGTGGCCCACACTGGTACAATTGCAGGGTCAAAGAGGCAATTCACATAAGACTTCACCCTAATAATATCAACAGGGATAATGGAATTGAAATTCCTGAAGCATGGATGCCCACGATCAAGAAACACAACAACAGGAGAACTGTACGACAGCGGACCACTGAGAGAACAACAGGACACAGAAACAGCGAGGATCGAAATGCACCAACCACAGCTGTGGAAAACCAACCAATCACAGCGCGGCAGCGTGCTTTATAAGTTCACGCACAACCAGTCGACCTTATCGCCTGATGAAGACTAGCAGTGTGCAGTTGAAACGTGGCGATCTCCATCACACGTGACTACGTCGTGAGACAAACGAAAAATACTTTATTATTGTACTCTACCACGATGAATAACCACAACATTTTTTACGATATTAACCAGTAAACTTGTTTGACAAAAAAAAAACTCTTAAACCAAGTCTTCTTTCCAATAAAAATTTAACACAAGTTAATAGTTTTTCTTCTCTTTACTGATAAAGCGGAGCATCACATTCAGTACGTAGAACGCACAATGTAACCGCAACATTTGGTTTTATTCAGGAAATTGACATCGCTTCTACAACTAAATTCAAATGTGCAAAATTTATGGAAGCCGAAGGCTTCAATCGACTTTTAAATTAATATGATGAAAGAAGCTAATTTGAAGATGTAAACATACAACAAGAAACACTTAACTTTCAAGTTACATATATCTTCTGAGGGTTTTGAAATTTAGCAGCAATGTTTCAATTCAATTTACAGTGTAATTTTAAGTAAACTTGTTACTGTTCTCTATCTTTGGTCCATTTAGAATACTTGATATACAACCTAATTCTTCCCCTTTTTTGTTTTTGTTTTTTTCGCCCCGCCTCGAGTTGCATGAGCATTTTGTGTATTGTTAAAGATTAGTTGCCAAGCATGTTTTCCAGGGTATGCTGGAAGTGACGTTATTGTAATTTTGACAGACTTTTTTTGTAAAAATTCCAATAACTGAATCACAAACATTTTGCTACTGAAGAAAGCTCTTTGCTAAAGTTTTTGGCTAGCCCTTAAATACATCTCAACAACAACTTGTTCGCTTCTGGCACTTGCATACATGTTTGCAACAAATGATACTTGGGTTGTTCTCGGCGCGGCGCTAATTAATTGTTCTTCACGAGGGTCCTTTCTGATAGCGGTAGACACACTGACTTGTGGTTGTGACTTGACGATATCGTGGAAATTTGAGACTAAACTACTTCTCTAGTTAGTGTTATATTATTTCTTTTCCGAGAACACATATCTCAAAAAACGCAAATGACCTGACAACTTGTCCGGCAATCCAGGGATTTGTCCGGACAATAGCCAATTTTGAAGGGACATTGTCCGTTGAACGGCCGATATTTCAAGCCCTGATAGGAGATTATATTATTGAAAATTATCATTCTACTTTGCCATCTTCACTCCTTAGGGGTGCATCTGGCATCCACCATGGCTCTTAACTGAACTCTATTTGGCACAGTATTCTTAGCCTCTAGCCAAAAGGAATTCTTTGCTTCCAGCTCTGGTAGTGTGCAGTAGCACACCAGCATACTGGCCCCCCCCTAAAATTGGTGACCTCAAAATTAAAATATTCAATTCAAGAAGTGCAGTATTACCCCCAAGAACAATTTTAGAATGCTGATTTACCGGCCTTAAGCCTGGAATCAGTGTTACAAGGCCCAAATGTAGTGAGTTAAAAATTCCTGGAGACTGCTCTCAGAAGGCTGGAAATGCTATTTTTAGAGACCCTATATATAAAAATCTCTCAGGGGGGGGGGGGGCATGCCCCCGAGCACCCCTATAAGCTCGCGACTTTGGCACTCGTGCTGTGCCCCCCAATATATCTAACACTGCTACGGCACTGCGTGTATGGCGGGTGGATGATGTCAAAATCAACACTAACAAATTGAATGGTGTATTATCGAAATGAATGGATCACGTTTAAATTGAATGGCTCACAGCTGAATGGCATAATTTCAAAATGAATGGAACACTTTCATATTGAATGACTGTCAGTTGAATGGCAAATAACCGAATTGAATGGACCACTGTATTGAATGGAGTATCACCAAATTTAACGGATCACTGAATTGAATGGAGTATCACTGAATTGAATGGATCACCGTATTGAATTGACCACCGGATTGATTGGATCACCGTATTGAATGGACCATAAGATTGAGTTGATCACCATATTGAATGGACCATCAGATTGAATGGATTACGGCAAATTGAATGGTCCACCGGATTGATCACGGTATTGAATGGAAGATATCCACTGTTTGCAAATTAATTTTGTTGTTGTTGAGGTAATGACATAGATTCTCTTCAAAAAACATTATATAACTGGTGAACGTTTAATCCTGGGATATAAAAATATAGTGCGGTGACAGTGTTTTGGCAAATCTTCTTGTGGTGACGCGGTGTTTGTTTCATTTTTTGTGGTGTTGTGGTGTTCAGGGTCCTCCCAAGGGTATCTGGTCACTTCGTTCCAAAGTCACTTCGTTCCATGTCAGGTCGTTCCACAAAATATTTTTATATTAAAACATTTATCCGCAGTTTATACCATTCTCGTCCCCATAGCCCTTTTGTTTCTCTTAGCCGGCTTGGCACGAGAAAACGGAGGGCTATGGGGACATAGGATTTTTGAATTAATTCGAATTTTTTTGATTGGCTGTTTGGAAGAAAGAATTCCTAAATGGAAGTCAAAAACATAACGACTCCCTCATACATTATTTTAAAACGTCATGACTGCATACATGAAGACCGGAAGTCCTTGAATCTAGGACTGGAAATTCCCTGTCCCCAGAGCCCTTCGTTTTCTCGTGCCAAGGCTCAGCCGCCTAAGAGAAACGAAAGGGCTATGAGGACGAAAATGAGTTTGAACATATCCCGACGTTTAATACTTATCGAACTGTAGACATGAAAACAAAATGTATTCCTGTACCCACCTTTTTTCGCCTTTCTTAAGTAAGGTAGTTCTCTCATCTGAACCCTGCCACATTTCAACAGCTGTAATGTCTCCTGGACTCTTGGTAGCAGTATTGGCAACAGGTTTACTGAACGATCCTGCACCAGAAGAACCACCTAAAATGCCATCAATGTCAATTTTATCCTGGGCAATCGATCGTGTTTTTCTTTTTGCTTTCCGATAGTAATTTCTGTTACACACCAGTCGTTTTCGGTAAATGTTCGACATCAACTGTTTATGCCGCAATAATCCGAGCCAAGCCGTCATGTTTGTCAGTCAGTACTTGGGGTACCGATTAGTACGTCAAATACTCCATAACGAAATGTACCCTATAGTGCACGCTGCTGTGTTCACAGGTAGCCCAAGCTTAAGCTCCCAACATGCACATGGTTTTTATTTTGCCTTTATTTTTTTTTTCTTACTGTGTTCCGGGGATTGAACAACCTTTAACTTCACAATGTATACGACTTTTCTATATATATTATAACTGGCTTGTAGTAATATTTATAAAATTTCTTCTGATCTAATTTTTTATCATATTGTATTTGTTCTCATTGCATAAGTACTTTGGCCAACTGAATTCTTGACCTCATGCGAGGTCAAACGGAAGAACTCCTACCCACTACATGTATAACAGTTTCCTTTTTTGTGGCACGATCATTTCGCTTTATGTTGCGGTCTTATGTTACGAAGTGCGTTACATCTTACGACACAAGTTTTCACATACTGCCTTGTTCCTTGGGACGTCTTTTCGAAGTTATTAACAATGTAAAGTAGTGTAACATACATAGACGACGTTTAATATTTGATAATTTACCAGATTACATGGTTCACTCTAAAATAACAGTTTCTTTAAGGTATGCGCCATTCTTGTGCACTGTCTCTGTGGAATATTCTAAACCAGCATTCGAGGAAGTGCTTGAGAGATGTCGCGCTCTAAACTCTGCCACAGTACTTTGCGGCATCGCGTAATACAACTTCTCCCAAAACCACTTGTTGCTGACACTGAGATACGTGTTAGTGCGCATGTACAGCTTCATTTCGTCATCAAGCTCATCCATGTTTACGTCATCAAACAGAATAATTATCAGATAATTCATGCGTTCCTCTAACACCTTACGATGCGCGGCGCGAAACTCCAGCAGGCACCACTCGCTCCTTAAAAAGTCCCGAGATAGCACCATGAGCATGCGTTTACTTTGGTCGACGCTGTTCAGAATGTTTTCTTGGATTGGTGCGCCCACTAGGAAGTCACGTTGATGAATGCATAGTTTGTAAGGAGGGTCGTGATTTTCGAGTCGCTCTTGCAAAGTGTTCACAACCCATTGGTAATCATTACCGCTGAACGATACGAACGCGTCGTATGTCTTGCTTGGATCCGAGTCATCTATGCGGTCGAATGGGTGCCAATTGAAGTGGGTGTACATGAAGACCTTTACTTCTCCACGAAACTTGTAAACCAGGATGAAAGCGATAATAGTCAAAACCAGCGAGCTTCCAAGAGTCAGGGCGATAATTCTAAAAGTTTTGTCCTTTATTATAGATTGTTTAGTAGTCGTGTCTTGCACATTCTGCTTACAAACAAACTCGTCATCTGGCAGAGTGTAAATTGATTTTCCTTGCGTACTTCCCTCAGAATTGCAAAGAATGTTTTTAATGTTCGGTATTTGACTTTCTTTTCCGCGTAACCAGTTTTTCATCCATTTTGTTTTGCAGTCGCATTTAAAGAAATTGTGGTGTAACGCCAGAGTTGTAAAGTTTACCTTTTCGATATTCCTGGGTAAATCGGTCAGTTTATTGGAATCGATAAACAGAATTTTAATTCGTGTTAGTTTTTGCACTGTAGAGTCGTTTAATACTTGAATCTTATTTTGTGTCAAATACAGCGCCGTCACATTTTCCATATAAGGATAGGGTGGAATCTCCCGGATGTCGTTGTATTGTAAGTTAAGCTCTATGCGACCGCATGGAACTTTGGGAGGCACTGCGGTTAGGTTTCTTCCTTTACAATCGATGTCGACAGTTCCGTCTAAAGCGCGCACAAAACACAAACAACCGCTGGGGCAGTTTTCTAGATTTCTCTGGCATTTAAATTGATCTTCATCCACGGATAGAATCGATTTACCTTTGAGTTCACTCGGAGCGGCGCATTTCCAAGTTTGAAACTGTTCATCTCGAATGCGCGTCACCCTATGCACCAAAGCTCGTAGCCAGCGAGTCAAGAACAAAATCTTGCAGTCACACATAAGGGGATTCCCCGTCATGTCGATTTTGTAAACTCGTAGAAGATACTCGAACTTAACTTCCTCGGTTTTGTTGAATACCTCGATGTTTACCGTAGTGAACTTGTTGTTAGCGAAGCTGATGTACTTTAAACTTTCTTGCATTCTAACTTGAGGGGAGCTTGCAGTATCACGATGCTGAAACATAAATGCATCATAATCTAATTCTTGTAACAACCTGTTAAAGTCTTGAAAAGTCAACTGATTAAAGGACAGGTCGGTTTCTGTGGTGCTTCGTTGCAGTAAAAGTGAGGTTGGAATTCGACTTATTTTGTTGTTTTGGAGGTAAATTTTTTCCAGGGAACTTGAATCTACGGGGAAAGCTTTGTCATCCAATCGCGTGATTCGGTTATCTTCTAAATGCAGGACTTTGATATTTTTTAACTTGCTGAACGATTCTCTTGGAATATAGCTCAGTTTGTTGCCATTCAAGTCAATTCGTTTGATTTGCGTCACAGATTTGAAGAGTTCTTTACGTATTACCGAAATGTTGTTGTGATCAAGTCGTAATTCGAGCAAACTATCGAGTCCTTGGAACAGCTCTAATGGTAAATCATTCAACTTGTTCTTGCTGAGGTCTATCACATGTATTCCCTTCAAACTGCGGAAACACGATGGTCCGATGACTTTCAAACCGTTTCCCTGCAGAGTCAGTTTATTGAGAAGTCCTCGAAATTCGTGAGTCGATAAATCTTCGATCTTGTTGTACGACAGATCGAAAAATCGTCGGTAAATCTTCGGATGCACGTTAGTACCAAATTGGTAATGATGATTTCCGGTTGGAGTTCTTTGTAATCCTCTTGGCAGTTGGAGAGTGGTGTTACACCATGGAAACGATGGTGGTTTTGTAAGCTTATTGTTTGCAAGCTCAAGCGATTGCAGTTGCGGCATCGTGGTATTAAACTCTGCAGGTATCGTCGTAAGTTGTAAGTTGGAAAATCCCACCTCAGCCATTCTGGGCCAGACGTTTTTACTAAACATGCTGGGAATGTTTCGCGGTTCTGATTTGTCAATTAAAACAGAACCAACATTTTTTAATGCCTGAAGAGAGTTATTTCCCAGCGAATTATTTCCTTCGAGTAAAGTCGCGTTTTCCAGTACGTAAAAGACTCGAAAGTCTGTAGCTTTTCCCCAGTGAGAAATATCATCGACTGAAACGCTACATTGCCCCTTAATTTGCAGGTAAGATATAGCGTTTTTCTTCGTAGCGTTTAAAGAATTGTTGAAAACAATTTCCATCGGAGTGAGACATATGGCGGCAAAATATAACACGACATCTTGACTGGTTGTTAGTGTTTTTAAAATCACACTAATATCCACTGTACATCGGTCATTTATCTTGTTGCTTTTCAACGCACATTGTACGGCTTGCACTGGGACCGTTCCGTTATCTGTTTCGAAGAACGATGACATCTTTTTCGAAATACAGAAAGATGCAGGGCAGAGTTTAAAGCTGGTTACTTGTCCTGTTGCCTTGATCGCAGCGAGAACCAAACAGCAGAGTATTATCAGTGAGCCTTTCATGTCAAAATACACGAGACGTCGCCAGCGGGAACGTGTGGAGCGAATCAAGCACCTAGTCGTACGTGTAGATTTGATTCAATTACTCTCGCCTATGATGTTTGTGATTTCATAAACAAATTATTCCGTCCTTCCGGGTTATGCTGGAAGCTACCGATATTTCCTCCCTGTTTTTCCGCCAGACGCTGTTATGAGGTTTGAGGTATTTGCGTGGTTTCGACGTAAAGTAACTCACGACATTCGTTCTAATCCTACGCAAACAAAAAATCTTCAGCCGAGCCAAGTCATATTAACATTCTGACCTTTTATTACATTCGGAAAATCCAATGGCTCGTTTGAGGGCGTCTTAGCGCGACTCAGTTCCGATGACAGAGTAAACAATTACAACAAGCATGCATTACTTCCGGGAGTCACGCCATATTAACAGCATATGTTTTTGCCCATTGTGAAATTACTACAGCAATTTTCTTTTCTTACAGATTCAAAGTTTTTGTTAGTTACAATGTAACTCATTTTGTATTCGATCTTGTGTTAGAAAAGAGAAACACAGGTTGGAAAAAGATAACATTGTTTGGTTATTTTTGTCTTGAGGCGTACGTTGTTGGGTGGGGGATTCCCCGTGTGAGGTAACCCATGCTATGCTAATAGCGACGTTACAGATGATTTCACCTATTGTTGCTAGTGTCATGATAGGATTGTTATGCAGTTTGTTATCTGAAGCTGTGTGTTTTGCAGGGATTTGTTTTGCTATTATTTACGCTGAGTGAGCTGTTTTTTCTCTTCTACTTTAACAGCACGGATGCGCAAACGCACAAAACACCTTGGGCTCCTGCTTACGTTGATATTTTATGTCACCAGTGCGAACAACACAACATAACGACATAGGAAAAACATTTGAACATAAAGACGTAAGGGAACCTGATATTTCCTTTATGTTGTTTTACTTGTGTTGTTATATCACTGGTGTGTAAGCTTTTATCTGTCAGGTCAGGGGAAAATATAAGCTAGCTAACCTTTATGGGAGTTTGATTTCATTTTGTTTCACAAAAGCAATCAAATAGTGAACATGTTACGGTCGATTCTTTCTCTGCAGTTTTTTTTAACATGTGTTTTTGGGAAAAGTGTCTGCTGTGAAGTATTTGGCTACCGTGGAAACTGCTAAGAAATCTTGGCAAGATTTCTAATTCTAAGTTTTTTAATCGCTACCGGAAAAGTACTATTGGCAAGTGTCTTTACTGTTTGGCAAGGGTTACGTTATTTTGGTGCCGGGTGATTCCGGGTTTCCAGCTGTATCGTGATTATGATCTGCATGCTTAAAAAAAATACGGTATTCATTTACCAATGACGTCATCTGCAGATATCTTATTAACGCGTCGAGTTGCTGAACAAGGAAGAAAAAAACTTGGGCTGAATGCCATCCATCCATAATTCTATTGGACTTTCCAGTGCTTTTGTTTATCCGGCTGCAGTTAAAACCATAATTGGAAAGCTTCATATGGCTTTAGACAGAAACCCATTCTGCTTTAGACCCGTCTTGTTTTATTTTAATTAATTTCATGTAATTTAAATTTGATATTTTGCGCGACAAATAAGAACCTCAAAACGCAATACTTAATAGCAGAACAGATCAAATATTTAATCTTGGCGTGTTGTTTTTCTTAACCAAAGTGGATTTAGTTGGGAGATTTGGCAAGCTTACGTCGTGACGTCCAAGTGAAAACTACACCAACTAAATATCTACAATTATAGAAAACTGACACTGTTCTTCAAGGGCCTTTGAGGTTTTAGATTAATGAAACTAAAAAATATGCTATGCTTTGAGAAAGTCTAATGAAAACAGTTTATCAGATGCTGTCAAAAGATTAGGAAGAGCTCTTATCAAATGAACGGCTAAAATAACTGTTTACGTCATACGTAAAACATCGTGTTCTTGTCGAAGCTGGCACAGCTCAGCAAATTTGCAGCATTTTTCAGTTGAAAATTCTAGAAAGACGGAAAATATTTGTAGAATTTTTTCGAATGTAGGCAAGAAATCTTGCGCAACCGTCTTCCTGACAGAGTGACACATACAACGGTCATGGGATATATCGAACCGTGGTTACAACCGGCTAGCACGTAAATTTTTTAACGTTAAAAATTTCGCGTTTTTCTCTAATAAGTTCGTTTCCATGGCATGTTAATCTGTGAAAATTAACCAGAGATTGACGCATAAAAACCTATTGAACCGATTTTAATTTTCGTTCCTGCTGTAAGGGGATAAACCGAAAAAAATGGACGCAACGAATAGTCTACATTTTTTCGTCGAATAAATTTACCAAGAGTCTAAGAAGATAACAAACCTTTCAACTGTGGTATAATTCAAATCAAAAGTTATGTGTTGAAACCCGTAATAACACTTGTCCATATCATTAAAAAGAACAGTATTTTGCTGAAAATGTTAGGGACTACACATTAATTCGAAGTAACGAACAGTGCTGGAACAAGTACCTTGATCGAACCTGGGCCTCTGGCAAAAAGGGGAAACATGTTTCCATTATTGCCATGGCTCCGTGCTGCGCGGATAGATATACCAAAGACATTGCAGCCCGCTTCAATCTGCACTTCAATCTGTTTTATCTGAAGTCCAACCAGAGCACTCTTAGTAACTCTGCTTAGTGATTCTTATTCCATTTTTTGTAGGATATCGATCGCATCATGCTCCTTCATGGCGCTCGTGTTATGGAAAGTGTGAAGCCGATACTGGACAGCGAAAATCGCACTGAGGATGTCAAAGAACAGGTGAATACCAGCAATAAAGCACGTGTCCCCGGTTGAAATTAACACCGTGAAGTGGAAGAGGTATCGTAAAGAAGTGGTTATTTTTTGGTGAGGGGGAGGGGGATGTGGAGAAGAAGCTAGACAAAGGAAATATGAGATAGGGCCTGGTTGCCGATCGAAATTCTTTCAAGGAATGATTGAGCCCGCGGTTTTTGCCAGAGTAGTTGCTTAACAACATGACCGAGCCTTATGACGTCATGCTGACGTGACAACTTTCCTACTGCTCACGAATAGTTGCGAAATTTAAGTGCGGCTTACACGAAGTATACCACACATTATGCCATGACTCGCGATATTTATTTGTTTTTTAATTGGAGAATTTAAAAACTACAACTGTGCAAATGCTTCCACTAAGATTTTAATAACAGGAACCACACAACGGAGGATTTTATTTAAATATTTCATTTGAATTTGTTGTGTTCTTAGGCGCTGTGCGTGATCGCTAACATCGCCAACGGCTCTTCGGCCAAGGAATTCGTGATGCGAGATGAGAGCCTGCTAAAAAGACTCATGCATTACATGATGAACGACAGCGTGAAGTTACAAATGGCGGCTACCTACTGCGTGTCCAACCTGGTATGGAGCACAGAAGACGGAGCTGTGGACAGACAACAAAAACTTCGTGATCTTGGAGTGCAGAAACTTCTGCCGGTCTCTTCTTACAACTTCAGACGTCAATTTGTTTGAAAGGTAGAGTAATACATTTTTAGCATGGTTTTGAGAAGCACAAAGACAGATTTAAGAAACGGGGGAGGGGTGGGTACTTGGGTGGGTTATTTGATTCACAAAAGTAATTTCTTCGCTAACGTTAAGTTTCACAGCGAGTATTTGACAAAACTTTATACACTTAACTCAGCTGTGGCACAGTCTGTTTAAGATATGATAAGTTTTCTTACAAAACCAGTAATTCTAATTTGTCGCCTGAACTTAACCTTTTCTCTCTCTCTCTCTCCATAGGGTAAAGACGGCACTTCAGCAGTTCACGTGATATTATTCGTTACCGGAATCTTTGTATAAAGTCAAATCATGTCAATAAAGTCTTCAGCATTTATATCACTGGTTCCTTAACTGTTTGTAACAAAATAATGCAGTCAGGCTTTTAGTTACGCAACCTCTTTACAAAGGTCACGTGGTCACCTCTTCAGGTTAAGTTAATTTTGGCCTTAGGGTAGCTCCTGTAAAGAGGTTGGACTGATAGGAGTGAGATTACAAATATTCAAGTGACCATTAGGCCAATATTCTGAAATAAAGTAAATGTGTCAAAAAAATAAAAAAAACTTTTAATTTGCTTATCGTATGCAAATGTTAAGACAGGTTTTGCCGCCATCTTGAATTTTAAAATACCAATACCAAGAGTTTGGGACCAACAAAGCCTGAAAGAATAATAAAATCTAGTAAAACAAGACGTTCTGCGATAAAAGGGATGGTGCCTAGTACATCTCACACCTCTTGGGCGCCAAAATATACCAGTAAAAGTTTATACAACTTGCTGATGTTTTGAAAGGATATTTGTAGCGCTAATAAAACACACTGCATCTGTAACTGTCGTAGAAAATACTCGGGTTGCTTGCGAGTTGTTTGCGTTTTCAATGAATGTAGTTGGCTGACAACAAGGAGTGAGAATGGCCAGGTCAGGTCCCTTATTGCCGGACGTTCGTCATTAAAGGGGTACAAGTATAAGTAAAAGCGCATGAGAAGAACGACATTCTTATTCTTCTTATGCTATCTTCACAAAGCATAAGCGCAATTAGAACGAACAATGTTGTTTCCTTGTGCTTCAGCTTATGCTTATTCCTAGTGAAGACGAATTAAGAATAATGAGTATGTTCATTATTTTTATGCGCTTATGCTAGTACTTATCATGTGCTTATGCCCAGTGAAAACCAACCTTAAAAAGACTTTAATCTAAACGAAGTTCAGACAACGGTGGAGGGGAAAAGAAGGACGGGATCCTGGGAGAACAGGGGGCGGGAGGGGTACGGGACCGGACGGAGGGCGGGAAGAAAGAGAAATTGAGAAAAATTTCGCATTATTTCATAATATTTTGTAATGGAAATAGCACAAACATGCGGGAACCACTGAGGAAGGAGTAGGAACCGGGAGTAAAAGATATGGGAAACGGGAAGTACAGACACCCTGTCCTCCCCACACACAACGGTTAACAAAGTCGTGGTCAAAAACAAGTTTAAACCAATAGTCATACCTAGTTACAATACAAACGATGTCTTCGTGAATTGTGATAGTTTGCCCTAGTGATAGTTTACATAGTCTGCTTTAAGGCCCGTTTTTGTCGCCACTCGATCATTTTGTCGCGTCGAAGTTGCATCAAGTTTCGAATAATTGACCATAAGTGTTCGATTGTACCGAGCTGGAAATCCACTCGCCCCAGGGCTTTTAAACTCTTGTTATTCAGAGTAAATTTTGTACAGTTTTTGAACGCGGCAAATATGAATATTAAATACAAAAAAATTATACTCAGACAGTACCAATATCAAGCGTTGTAAGAGGTATTTTACACCTAAATCGCTTGAAAAATGACCTTTGTCCGCTGTTCTGTCCGTCTCGGAGAGTATTCATTTTTTAGTTCAATGACAAAAGCGCGGCAGAGACCGACTCTACAAATCCACTTACGATGTGTTCGCTTTAACTGTGTTGCGTCCGCAAAGTTATGCTGAAAAATTAAATTCCTTGTCTCTCATCTGCTGGATTTCCTCTTGGCTAAACTTCACATCTTCACCAACAACACAAAATGGCGCCCAGTTGGAGATACTTTTAAACTGTTCTTTTCCCTGCATGGTGATCATGGCGTGCTGTAAAGCCTCACACACGGACATGTTTGCCATAACGTGTTTATAGAACAGTTCCATAAAAAAACAAAGTTGCGTCATCGTCAATTGCCCACAAAGTCACAACCACTGCATTCGCACCAGCACCCAGGAACGAGCGGGCTATACCAACAACCCCTTCGGCCCGGATATCTCCTTGCGCAGTTTGACAGCAGCTGAGTACAACCAAACGAGCTCGCAGGCTCAGCATGGCGATATCAGCGCATGTCAACAAGTAATCTTCCTCTGTAGGCAGGCGGTTTTCTCGCGGGTCTGGTTCAGGAGCAAGAACGATCTCTCCTTTAATCGGATCTCCATGGGCAGCAATGTGAACTACGCTGGCGTTGACAAGGTGGTTGATAACCCGTGACTTGGTGGCCATTTGCTGCGTCAGAGCTGTTGTGTGTAGATAGGACGCCACTTTCTCAGCTTCCCTCTGTGCCCCTGGTAGCTCGCAGGGCTTGACCTCTTTTCCTCTTCGTCGGACACGCCCAACCAGTGGGTTACCAATCACAAGAGCTCCACCCACAAATTCTCTTTTGGGACGCTCGGAGATAATTGCCAGCGTCTCCAGTGACGTACAAACCTGGATGCTGAACTTCTTTGAGAGAAAGATTCCTTTAGCGTCCAGTAAGGCGGAGAAAGGAAGACGGTAAAGCGCTGCTTCAGGGATGATTAATAACTTGTTTCCTTTGATAAGGTGCTCGACTGGTTTGATTAGAAAATCGTACAACTGGTGCAGAGAGGGGTCTGGGTAGGAAACGTCCACTGGCTTCGACACCATGCTTCGAGGCAGTTCTTCTCTAGTGGCCTGGACACTAGAAGCTTCAGAGTCAGCTGCGCCTTTTCCTGTAAGATTCCATGGCAACGATAGTGATTCCTTGATGGCAAAAATATCTTCGTAGTTTTCTGCCTCAGAGTCTGACAGCAATCTGTCTTCAATCAAGCCATGCTCCCTGACTTGTTGCCTGATCTCATCGAGTGAGGTTTCCACGAGTTTCATTAGGGCCCAGTACTTTTGACCTTCTTTTTCGGACCACGGTCGTACACAGTCCACGTGCGATTGTGAAACAACCCACGTGAACATTTGTCCGTTAAAGAATGAGTACAGCAGAGTAGTGAGATCTGGGTCTTCCCGCAGCTTATCCACAAAGTTGGAAACGCTTTGTACATTGTTTGAGCGCCCTGCAATTCCTTTGTACACTGTTTTCATGTGGAACTTGTGGTAAAGAAGATCCTTGAGTGCCATAGCTCGTCCGCGATCTTCTACCAACATGGCATCTTGGAGTTGGCCAGCGTGAAGCATTGTAAACGAAAGTGCTTTGTACACTATGATGTGCAGATCACCGATTGAAACTTTTAGGTTTTCTTCATTTCCCAGATGCGCTCGTATATCTTCGTACTCGGTGATGCACGTTTGGTAGATACCTATTGCCGCTTTGTATTCCTTTAACATACGTAGACACTTTGCCTTGGCTAACGTGGCGTGATACGCGGGCAGCCTCCTGCCAGCTTCCTTGAACAGACGCTGCGCAGTTTCGTGGTGTGTAAGCGACTGTCTGTATTCTTCACGGAACGACAGAGCAAGCCCCAAACTATGCTCTGCGCGAGCAATCAACGCCTTGTCTCCGATTTTTCTGGCAAGATTCGCGTTTTCATGGAAGAGGGTTGCGCCACTTTTGAAGTCACCCAACGCACAGTACGCGTTGCCAAGGCCCCCACTGGCGATGAACTGACCTCTGATGTCTCCGAGCTGTTGAGCCAGTTCAAGGTGTTTCTTCGAATAGTTTAACGCTTTTACTGGTTCCCCAAGGTACCTGTACACGTTACTTAAGTTACTGTAGGCACCTCCCTCGTCTTCTTTACAACCCGTTACCATAGCAACAGAAAGGGACTTTTCATAGCAACGGAGAGCTTGTTGGTATTCCCCAACGTCTCGGTAACAAAGCCCCAAGTTAGTGTGTGCGTGAAATTGTAGACTCTTGTCTCCTGTTACTTCGGCCATTTGAAGTTCTTTCTCAAAGCATTCCATGGCTTGTTTGATATGCCCGAGACTTCTGTGTAAAGCACCCATATTGCCAAGAGCCTTTGTTTTCCCGCCCGTGTCTGCCAGCTCTTCGCAGATTTGCAGGTATTTCTGAAAATATTGCATCGACTTCGCGAAATTTCGCAGTTTACGCATGGCGGAACCAATGGACGCATACGCATCTGCTTTTATTTGCTGATGCTTTCTCTTTATTTTGGAGTCTCCAACTTTTCTTTCAGCTGCATTTTCGTCGAAATTGTTCAACAGCTCCAAAGCGCGTTCATAAGTGGATATGCCGCGCGCAATGTCATTGGACACTACGTAAAACATACCCAGACATCCAAGGGATGCTGCTATGCAAGTTGGGTGACCTTTGCTTTGGGAGATGTTAAGGCATTCTATGAAGATGGAATATGCTTTCTGACGTTCGTTATTGTTTAACAGTGATTTCCCGTAATTCAATGAAACGTCAATTGCTTTATAGACCACACTTTCCATTCTGGGTACTAAAAACCTGCAAAATGGAACAGAAGAAGCGCAAATTCAATGATTTATATCATGAGTTCTTATTATTAGCTTAGCAGTAGGGAGCATGTACACCGCGTTCTGAAGATGCATAAGTTTGAATGTGCCAAAAGTTTGTTGTAGATCCGCCTAGCGGCTCGTAGATCTACAACTCTGACAATAATTTGACGCAATTTATCATCAATAACAGGACAGACGCATAAAAAACTGATGTCAATAGGCCATTTCCGAGTTACCCTTCGCCTCTGTTTCAAAACGAGTCTATGTGCGAAACCATTCATACGAAAATGAGTTTCACCTACAGGCCCATTCTCATGCAAATCAAACTCATTTTCATATGTATGGTTTCGCACGTAAAACAGAGACAAAGCGTAACTCGGAAATGGTCTATTTGTTAAATTTCAAGACTTGTCTGGGTGGGCTAAACGGTGAAAAACTCGACCGTCCAAAGTCAACACAAGTCATCACAAGTCCTGTCCAATCGGAAATGCAAGTGGACTCAAGTTGAAAACTTGCGCCTACTTGCGTTTCCGTTTGACCAGGCCTTGGCCTTGGTTAAAGTCGAAACACAAGTTTAACTTGCGACTACTTGGGTTCACTTGCGTTACCGGTTGGCCAGGGCGAACAACATGAGGCGTGAACCTCTGTAAACATGCAGTTATTTCTTACTTATCATAGAGTGCGTTACTTTTTTACAATTTAATAATTATCCTGATGAATTTCACATTCTAGTGATTCCAGTTCAATTTGTGCCATATAAGGCACGCTAAACTTTCAGCACACCATACCTAGCCCTCTATTCGGCGGTCAGCTTGGCCATTTCCGGAAGGTGAAAGTTTAATATTAATAGACGATTGACTGTATTCGCTTTGCAAAACGTAATGACTTATTGACTTGGACTCAGAGCTGACTTAGATCTAACTGAAATCGGTGAACCGGTAAACTCCTTGGCTTCGACTGAAAGATATTTGAATTTCAGAGTAAAGCGGTATATTTTGCAATAAACCAGTGTTGAAATGTTGCATTAAAAGCATCTAAATATCATTGCGTACACTTTAGCAATGTTTAAAGCTAAAAGAACTTAACTGTATCAACTTAACTTGAGCAAGCCTTGTTTATATATTTTCTAGTAGCCTTACACATAATTGTTCTTATTATAAATTCATGCGTTCGACCGACTATAAAATGCAAATTCATTCGTTCATAGCCTCCAAAGAAAACGTTTCCTCAAATGTGGGATTTGTTACTCACATCACAAATGGAAATTGCACGCCATTTCAGTTTACAGTATCGGAGTTCCAAACGAGCCAAACCAAGTTACTGCAAGCAGATTTTTAGCAACATTTTAAGTGACTCGTTAGTTTATTTCTGGATTCGGATAAAAGACTACCGGTCGATGTGGAATATATTTGATATACCTGACATTATGTAGGTTGTATAAATCAATTTTGCAACGTTCGTTTACCCCTGTCTTCACTTGCTGTAAGTTTTATGCCCACTGTTTATAAATATTTGATATCTAGAACGTTAGATAAAGTTTTTAAATTGCTTTAAATGCAAGTTGTGTATTTATATCAGTTCAAGCTTATTCTTCGATGATTTCTGCATTTGCATATCATAACATTAGCGCAAGAAAACGCCAATATATTCCTACCGTTATAAGTATATTCTTGTCCCCTTCAAATTGCTGAAATTGCTTTCCTCGTCGGAGGAATACACTCATTTACATGCAGATCAGTATTCAATGCCGAATGTCTATAGTCACGCGATCGATATTTTGTCACGAGAATTTCCAGCTTTTTGCGCAAGCGCAGAAGGTCTGCCTTAAAATCCAACTTGGCGGTTTAGTGACTTGACTTGACTTGAATGACTTTATTTCCCATATTAAAATAATACAACATGTATATTTGGCTGTTACATTTGGTCTTGGGAGGAAGACTTAAGAAACCCTCGCGGACTTTTACAAAGTAGTCTCCCTTTATGATCTTTCTAAATGTCAGAGATTGGAATTATACATAAAAATTACAATTCATTGCAAGTAATGTTAAGCTAATCTAAGCAGTCGAATTACAAAATAAGATCTATGACAGTATCACTTATTTTATTCAAAATGATTTGCTTTATTTTCGTTTATAGTGGTCATATAACAGTGTGTTAATATGACTGACAACACTAGGGGATGTTTTAACTTCTTGTGGCGTAATTCTATTTTTTGTTTCATTCCAAAAACTTCATTAGCAAAAGAAATTGATGAAAAGGTAAGAAGTGGCCGTCAGTATGCAAAAGTCATTTATTTCAATAATTTATGCAGTGGCCACAGTTCTGTTAACTAAACATGTGATTGAAGCAAACGAAGTATTCTTTCGATTTGAATAATGGATACCGTATTTTCTCAATTAAACGCCCCCGGCGTTTATTTCAAACTTGGCTCCGTGGATCCGGCGTTTATTTGAATGGTGCAGTTTATTTGAGCAAAATGTTTATTAAACAAGGGTTTTTAATCATAATTTGTGACATGAATGTATCTTGTCATCATACCTAAAGCATATTGCACCTCAAATAAAGCCTAAAGGCTTTTAAAATACCACTCACCTTGGAGCCCGGCGTCTATTCGGGGCCCGGCGTTTAATCGAGAAAATACGGTATGCCAATAGTTTTATGGAAATTTAATCTGAGAATTGTTTGCAATATAAGTGATAAAAGCTATTTTTTTGCGCCCTTGTGTTTCTCACTGAATCACTATAGAGTGTAAAGAAGATATGACGTCATATAAGGCGTACGCGTACTGTAGAGGATATTTCACTTAAGAGCAAGCCTCAACCAACCGAACAGTGGAAAGCTGTTGTCGAAAGGTATGCGATCATGTCGGCTTTAACTTTTGAGTGATTTTGAGGCTTATAATTTTCAAGTCAAGGATTTTGATTTCCGTAGAACCTACCAGAAATTAATAAGCGAGTACGAGGAAAGCTTGCAGTCGAAGCAGACGCTTTGATTCATTCAGCTATTTTCGTCTTGCTTCCTGCATGGAAAATGTTTTAGATAAAATTTATAAAGAGATATATAAAAACCCAGTTGAATATACAGATTTAGGTTTGCATATTTAATCTACGGGGGCTACATACGAGGACTGTCAATAAAAAATCTTAAGGATTGTTCAAAAATGATGTTCGTCACGTATATTTATACAATGGCGCTCTAGTATCATATATCATAGACAACTATTTAAAGCTCCTTATATGGGTGGGGTTGATGGTGGTGATGGGGGGGGGGGGGGGAGGGACTTAATACAGAGATGCTCCGCCCCTTGGTACAAACTTGCCATCTCATTTTTTTATGATATATACGACAGCAATAAAAGAGCGTCATATCTGGAATAATAAGAACCACGATTTCTAAGTTGCTTCATTTCAGGCGACACTTACACTGGGTAAGAATAAATAAAAGTTAAGCGACATTTAGTCAAGATAAATTCACTGTCTCGCCAACTGACGCAAAACTTATTCACTAGGACGTGAAATATTTAACAGTTAATTTTCAAAGAACGTTTTGAATTCCTAGCGGACCTCTGGCGGACCGAAGGGTCGCCAAGCGGAGCCCCATATTCACAGAACCCATGCATTCCCTTCTTCAGGGCCAGTGGATGGTTTGCGGGCGCGTACGTATACCTACGACGTTGACCGAAATGGTTGACCAAATAAAACGGTCGGTTCGCCTTCATTATTTTTCATATTCGCCATCCATTGCATGGTCAATTGACAGCTGTCAAAGCGGGGTACCCGCTGAACAGTATCACATGACCATATCGAGGGCTCAAGTAGAGAGTTAATTGAGCTGATCACGTGTTTTTTGAAGCTAGCCTGGTAATGGTTTTTCCATTGTCCCGCGGGCTGAAGTCCTATTTTTCTTCATTTCTATGGTCATTAAATTCAGGTTTAAACAAAAGGCACAATAAATAACCGGGGAGCTCAGCTTTTAGGCTTGGCTAAATCTATATATTAGAAGTTATGTAGCTTTTGTGTTTTAACCAGATCTTGCTTTCAAAAGGAAATGGGGGAAGAGAATAATGATAACTGTACAAAAACAAGAAAGAACAAAAGTAAGAAGCGTGTTTCCGGCCGGACTTGAACCGGCGACCTTCCGCGTGTGAGGCGGACGTGATAACCACTACACTACGGAAACAACAGTAGAAGTTGCTAAGCCATATAAAAATCTTATCCCGTTTTTTAGAACATTGAATGATTTTTCCTTTGTAAGCCGTTAATTCATGGTTTGAAACTTAATACGTTAGAGTCCGCAAAAGTGTACTGTATGTTGGACTCGACTAGGATGAACTGATGTGAAATAGTGTAGACCGTGCTGTACTGGAAAGCTGACTGAAGAGGGCAAAAGAAGATTGGACTGCACTGGATTGTTGTATAACCCTCGTACGTACAATCAATTTCATATCCCCACCGTGGTACAAGGGGAAGTGGATGGACCCCACCCCCCTCTTCCCACCTACGGCTATCCTTCTTTATGCTATCTCTACAAGATGACATAATTTTTCTAGGCTGTAACGTCATATTAGGGCACACGACGTCATTAGAATTGTAATTATTACGTTGCTATGGGCAACGCAAAAAATCATGGACACATAGTTGACATATCCCAATTTCCGCAAAGGGACGAATGAAAGCTACTGAGAGTTTCCGCATCATTACGGTGGGGGACTCCCCCTTGTAGGTCCGAGGGTACAGTCATTATCAGAACACTATTCACCCCGGGAGAGGGGGTTGGGGTTTATAACTCTGTTTTCTTTTAATATTTAGTCAAAAGACGCCAAACTCTCTCAGTTCATAAAAATGTTACTTGTCAACTTGGTATGGCATGTCATCATGACAGGCATGTATGTTTTCTCCAAATTTTACTTGTTCCTGTTTGAAATGTTTCACACTTTTGAGACTCTAACGCATTCCGTTAGAAACCATGAAATAACGGATTTTCTAGGAAGCGAATTAGATTTTAATATGACAGAAACCATATAATGTGGTTTCCGTAGTGTAGTGGTTATCACGTCCGCCTCACACGCGGAAGGTCGCAGATTCAAGTCCGGGCCGGAAGCACGATTTTTATCATTTCTATCTTTTGGCTTTCTTATTTTATTCGCTGTTTTCACCCTTCCCATAATACACCTTGTTTACCCTCTCAATTTGGTACTCTCCCAAATTACCTATACGGGTATGTGCCGCCCAACGGGGTTGGTGATTTTGGGCTCCCCATCTAGTACGGGTTTATCCATTTTAGAGACGATTCCTAGAACGGGGTACGATATTTTGAACGCACGAAAGTTCAAATTAACAGCAGCCGAAACGGAGTGATAAAAAATTGATGTGTTTCTAGAACGGGGTATCATTTTCGATGTAAATTCTTTCTAAAACGCGGTGCTACTTCGGACACCCGGGCGGCACATAGCCACCCAAAACATACCTGAGTACCCGCGGGATGTTTTCTCGGGCTCAATATTAACATAATTATAATATTGAGGCATTATCACAGTCTGTTATCATACCAGCCACCAGGGGGAAATAACAAATCAATTGTCTTCAATACTATATGGTGCAAGAGGGGTGATTATAAAAATTTAATAAACATTACCAAAGAGTTCTAGCATTCAGTACAAACTTTAAATTCTCACAAACAAGTATTAGCAAATAGCCCTTTTATTTGCATTATGAGATTACAAGAGTATTTGTGCTTTTGAATTTCTAAATTTGCTCTACATAAGCACTCGTTGAATCCTTACCGAATGTTAACAGTTTTCTTATTAGTCGTCATAAAGCAAACAAATTCGTAAGGGATAGGGGCTTGGACGGCTGTCCTCGGATCAACAATCCTATCTCCATTCCCGTCTCTGTCAGTGGCTGGGTTCTCTCCAGGTTTGTGAGACCAATGTCCGTTATTATCCAACCGATAAAAATGATAATCTTGATCAAATGGAAGACTTTTATCAGTACCTGTGAAAAGAATTAGTATCGGTAATCGCGTGGGGCCGAGTAAAATTAAGGATTAATATCATGCGTATCGGAAGTTCCCCCTACTCGAGCAATTTCTGCAACTTCTGAAAAAACAAGTGATATTTATCCTTAATTTTGCGAGTAAACATGCGATTACTTGTTTATGACATAGACGGCAAAATGTTCGGAAATTCTTCAAGGTGCGAAGGTAAATTTAGCCGGCGGAACGAATGTTCCTTTCAAGATCAAAAACGCGACTTTTCAGACTTTTAAGCTTCCAGGTAAATGGTACGGGTCAATATCGAGCACGCTTCCAGGCTCGCTCCTTCGGCGCTCGAGTACGTTCGTGTTATTGGAAAACGGTCAGCATTTTTTCTGGATCCGCGCCTGTAAAACCACACAGAAAAACAATAACATCGAGCAAACTTTTTCGTTTAGAACAGGACAACGTTGACAGTTGAGCTTATGCCGTGAGTGTTTGCTTAAATCATAATGTAAGTCGTGAAATGAAAAAAGAAAACAAGCGTACGCTTAATTGAGCTTAACGAGGTAAGTAAAACGTAATTTCATTTAGCTGTTTGCAAGTTTCAATCTTTCCGTTGCGAGCATTTTGACATGTCAGTCCTCAGCCAGACATTGATAACATCAAACGACAAGTCCAAACAAACTTGTACATGTAGAGGGATTTCTTCTCTTTGTTTTTAAAGTACGGCCATCTTCTCTGTCTGAACTAACTCTGTATAAAATCTGTACTCTGGGTTGCATGAGATGAAGCCGTATTTGACAAAAACGAAACAAAGAAGTCATTTGGCGGCCGTGCATGTCGAACTTCGCTGCAAACTCGCCAAGTGTCTAGCTGATATTCAAGAGATTCTCTGAGCCTAAGGCGAATAAATATATAATTTTTAGAGGTGAAAGTTAAGAACTGCAAAACAACGAAAGAAAACATGGAATAGCAAACACAAGTGTTGGCTGGCATAAATGTAAACCAGTTTTATACATCGATTACGAATCAATTCACACACATGTTTAATAGGCAATAAAACAAATAAAAGAAAACCTATATGGACAATTGTGCTTATTATCTTGAAACGAGTAGCTCTGGTCGAGAGAGAATAAAATTTCGCTCAATCGATCTGACACAGTTTGTCATAGCCGCGTGATCATGATCTACAAAACCACTGTTTACTATCTCTTAATGCCTTAAAGACCATTTTTTGAAGATCTTTTAGGTCCAAAGGCCTTGGTAATCATGTCTTACAATTCTCAGCTTTTTGAATATCCGGACTTGGAGTGATTTCTTTCGAATGAACGGAAAATTCATTCAAAATGTTTAGGTGCGTGGCTTGAAATGCTATATTTACCTCTCGCGGGGTGAATAAAGCGAGCTTCTCGACCAATCAGAATATCCGATTCTTATATTCTCCACTGGAAATTATACTAAAAGGACTAATAGCTGTTACAAAATCATCATTGCGCATCTATGCCGTGCGCACTGTGCTTGAGCAAATCAAGATGGTGTTCTGTACATGATTTGTATTTCTAACGTCAACTTCTCACATTTCTAGGCGAGAACTTTAATTTCTTCTTAGGTTTAAGCTTCAAAGCCCCCCGAGCCAAATCCCATATACCACTGGAATAATTGATCCCTAATGGTGTCTGCAAATTTGTGACCCTCTGCACACATGTGGTTTGTGACATCTAATTCACAGAAGGAATTTAAAGAAATAAACAAACTTTATACCGTACCATTATAAAGAAAAAGAGCCACCAGGTGTCTTGGTCCAGCTGGGGCGCACATGTGTTTCTGTGCTTCCAAAAGAGTTAAACCGTCAGCCTGTGTGGAAAGTTTGAGATTCTCGATAGTAAGCACGTCAGGAAGCGGAACACCTGCCGCTTTTCCAGGCTGCGCAAAGGTATCAGTTATCTTGTCATTGGCGTAGTTGTAGCAGTTGTTCTCTTCAAGATGTTTGGGATCGTTCCATTTGGTAGGTTTGTACCATGGTGCAAAGCGTTTACTTGCATCTTCATCTACAGCTTTCACTTTACCACTTTGGATTTCTTTTTTAACACTGTTGTAAACAGTTTTTGATATCCAGTGATCAGGAATGGTCTGGAGTAATAGCAGTTGTAAACTCTTTGTTTCTGGGCCCACAATCAATACCTTCGGTTGCTTATTTCCGTTTTTCACCTCCTGCACTTGAAATCCCGTGTAGCCAAGCTTGGAAGGCGCGTTTTCTGTTTTGTAGGTCGTCGCACCGCGCAGTTTTTCTTTTATTTCCAGGTACTTTGGGTTATCCCGTGTAATCAGCCACTCTGGGTTGTGAGCACCAGAAAATATCTTCAAATCTACAATGAAGCGGTCTGTGCCAGGAATATAAAATATTAATTCATTATATGTCCTACGCGTTTATTTTTACTAGATTCTGGGAAACTTAATAGCGATAAAATAAGGTGATGGATGACAGAGTACTCGTGATTAAAATAACTTTTTTTATAGCTATTCGTTACCTGGAGTTATGACTGTTACAGTTTCCATGGGACGCATCATCGTTTTGTCCTATTGGGATACAAGGGTGAAAAAGGATTAAATAGTTGTCTTAGGGACTTAGATAATTATTATACAGTTGAATATATAGTTATTGAGGCTTTGAGTTATCGGGATTCAAATGTACATAGAAAAAAGATCCGAAAACTGGCCTATATAGTTTCGTTCAGAAAGTGAAAACATATTTTCGTAATAAATTTGGCTTAGCCCCGTTAACAGAATGTAGATGACTGCTCTTCTCCAACATCAACACTGTCAATCTTTCTAGGTTCTACGAATCTGGCGAAGAACAACTAACTGTGAGGACCCGTCACAGCATCACCATCCATCACCTTCACCATCCGAGCTTTAGTTACAGTTATCCGTTTCTGCCTTTAGTTTGCGATTTTGACTTGTTGTCCTCTTTCAAGTTTTTAAGTTGTTAAGGGCGCGTTCGTTTGGGATCAATCCGGAATAAGAATAATTGGAATAATGCGAGTTAGCGTTCGTTTGGCTGCTCTTTCTATTCCAGAATACTTGGATTTCCATTCCGGTTATTCTGATCAGAATAGCCGGAATATATCCCGGAATACATTCTTAATATTTCAGAATATTCCCAAACGAACGCGCCCTAAATTTCTGTTGTTAAATTTGTAGCAATGCCACAACACTTTGTCGATCAAAAAGATCGCTGCTGGTCTCTAGGACACATCTGCTAATGCAATACCAGGCAGTGAATTAAAATTTTCGAATCATGTCAAATTTGTATTAATTTATATATAAGTGCATGTGAGCAAATATAACATTATTAGCCTAGAACTTTTAAAACTGTTTTCATCCCAGTATTGCTAATCCTGAGCAAATTACTCCATACAAAACAGAAAACGCATAAGTATAAGCTTAACTTAATGTAATACTGAAGACTAACACTTCGATATTTTAAAACGTACGAAGCTGTAGGATGCGATTACTTACTAGAAGTGGCATCTGAAACAGAGCTAACTTTTGAAACTTTCTAAAAACTTTCAAAGATTTATTTTTTTTAGTATCGCTTACCATAAGCACGTCCTTGAACACAAAAGAAAAGGAAAGCCACAGTAAACGGAAACGGTACATTCGCGCCATAGTCACCTCAGGCATAAAATTCCAACTGTTTTTTTTTACTCCACAGCCAAGGCAAAATGCGCCTAGTTAGCAGATACTTTGCTTTTTCAGATCATAAATGCTGGCTTGCTTTCCCAGCTTCTGGTGGTCGATAAGATTCTAAGACATGAACCTATCACTGGTGATCTTGTTCGTACAGAGCAGAAAAATGTTATCGCTTGACTAGTTAGTCCTTGAATAAGAATTAGTGATGAAAAAGAGAAGCTCATTTCACTTAACGTATGACTGAGAAATTTCTTGAATAGAAATTAATTTGAACTGATGAGCAATGGTGGAATATGTTACGAATGGTACCCTGAACAAAACTCATCAGTAAAGTTTCATGGATTAACGTTTAGAGTTCTTACACAGCAACTAAAATCACATTCTTGAAATGCTTAATTACGAAATTTGTTAACAAAGTCTTAAGACCATGAAAAAGAAATTGAATAAAAAATTCTAACAAAACTCCCAAATAAAAAGGAAAAGGACGAAGAGTTAAAAGGAACTGAGAGAAAGGGAGTCACATGCTTTGTTTGATGTTACACAGACAAATCATACTTGGATCTCCTTTTTTTAGTGACAAAAGTTTTAACTGACAAACCATGTGTTGATCTCATCATTCTTATTGACAACTGACAGTTGGCTCCAAATTTCAACTGACAAATCTCAAAACAGAAAAAATAGAGTTATTGTTAAATAAAATGTGGCGACTGAAATGATTTTCACATGAGACTGGTGTGTTATTTTAGCTCATTCATATAAGACTAGACATTTATTGTTGAAAAGGTTTTTGTGAATTGTGGCATAGACCCAAATATATCAGCCATTTGTTATATAATTTACAAACTGCGGCGTGAGCTAGTAACTGCTTTTAATTTATACTTTAAAAATTTGTACTATAACAATGACAAACGTTTCTCCTAAACGCAAAAATAAATCATATAGTACTAGACTTAGCATTCGATATTAACTTAGTGCGATAAGACCAACATTCCCATATTTTACAAAAGGGAATAAAACAAAGGATCGGACTATTTAGAAATAGAATCAAAAACTTGAAAATACCTTTAAATATTTGTTTTTAAATCAGTATCGCTTACCATAAGAACGTCCTTGAATACAAAAGAAAAGGAAAGCCACAGTAAACGGAAAGTACAATCGAGCCATAGCCATCTCAGGTATCTAAGAGAGCTTAGCCGCTAGAAATTCAAACTTCGTCTTTCTCCACAGCCAAGTCAAAATGCGTGTAGTTTTCAGATACTTTTCTTGCTAATAAATGAGATGAGGTTCGCATTTTCAGGTGGCCGTTAAGGGATTAACATTTTCAGACATAAACATATTACTCGGTGATATGGTTCGTACAGAGCAGAAAAATATCATCACTTGACTAGTTAGTCCTTGAGTAAGAATATTAAAGTGATGAAAAAAGCCTCGTTTCACTGGGCGTATGACTAAGAAATTTCTTGAATACAAATGGATGTGAAACGCAACGCAACCGTTAAGCAATTTTGGGCAATGGTGTCGATCTTACACATCCAAACTAGATTGCGAAAAGTTCCCTGAACAAACTTCACCAGCAACAGATTAACGTTTAGAGTTCATATACAGGAACTAAAATCATATCATAGTTTTTAAATGCGTATTTACGTAATTTCTAACACGAACCCTCTTATAACATTAAAAAGGTTCACATCGCTAGTTCGATGTGACAACAAGTTCAATGGGAGAAAAGGGGTAAGGGGTGATGTGCTCGAGTTGCCAAAAGGAATCATGCAGGGTATCACAGGTTAACATTCGCTTGAAAAATAATGGCCGGAACGTATCAAAACTCGAACGAAACTTGGCAACTTGCTTGAGCAAATTTCAATTGAATTTTCAAGTAACTAGAGCACACTTCTATATATATATAATATATATTGGAACATTGCACCACAACAACAAAGCATCGAGGAAAAGAACATCCGGTTTGGTAACCTTATCTCGTTCCCAGATCTCCTGAGGATTACCGTTAACTGAACCTCAATTCCATACTAGAAAAAGGGTTTGTTCAAAATAGAATCTCACTACTAAAATTAATACTTTTTGTAGAAACTCCAGATTTTTTATGGGACTCTAGGTTTTCCTTTATCGGGGGGTTGCCAGGTCTGCAGAATAATTATAAAAAGTGCTGAAAAGTATTTGGAACAAGGGGACTAACCTTTCGACATGTGTGAAGTTCTCTCTCAACATAGGCTCCACTTAAGATTTTCTATTTCCTCCTTAGCTTGAAGTAATCTAAAAAGAATAATAAAATAAGCAGCCATGACATTCAAGTATTTATAGTATACCATTATTATCCTCTCTTGTTCTTACTCATTAATTATGCCGCTCATTGTCGGGCGTGGATAAGATATGGAAATAGATTGGGGAAGATTGTTGATTGGGGTAAGAAAGCACTAAAGCTGTGTATTACGTCGCCGACTGAGGGGAGGTGGGAGGGTCGTAAATTCGCCCAGACTTACCGGCTTGTGAATCTCTTTCGAAATGCCCCGAGACCAAGCAAAGAGATCTTTAAATTTGGCGATTGTGCACATGGTGATTAAGTATTACACAACGCAACTATCTATAAACAAACGGGGTTACGTAATCCACACACTAATGAATTCCGCAACATAATTAACTTGTAACAGTTACAGTGCAATAAAAGAACGTTTTGTTGCTGTGAAAATGTATGCCTTCGTCTCTGTGCCGAAAAAACATGTCTCCGTGACTTTTTGTTTAATACGGTACCCCGATAATACGGACACTTTTGCTTGTCCCCTTGGTGTCCGTATTAACGGGGTTCCACTGTATTTCTTAATTTCGTGCGGCAAACATTCGTAAGAAATTAAGAAATATAAGGGGAAACTTTTAACAGATGCTAGATGCCAAGGAATTCAACCTTTATTGGTGCTTACATTGGTTATATCCCCCGAACATTTTACATTGTTATATGTAAGTTTTGTTTGTTGTTTTTCTTCTCCCCCTCTGTTCACTCTTTTTTTATTTGTAGATTTATATATGTTCATCTCGCCTGTTCGAAAAAAAGTCTTGCATTCTGATCTGTTGTTCGTTTGTAAGCTATAGCCTGTGTACAACCGAGGCGGCTGTACTGGGCTGGTAAACTAAAGACTAACCTCATGACCCTGCTTGGGTAAAACTTTAGTTAGTTTATATTGGCTGCGGTCATATTTACAACGTAACTAAAGTTTTACTATAGTTAGTTTCAAGTTACATGACGTCATATCTAACTGAAGTTAGTGCTTTTGGTCGACTTTGCGGTCACACCAATGCAGTTAACTACTGCTAGTTCTGATAAGCCTTTGAGTAATTTTTAGATCTAGTTTTTATCTCTCAACTCCTTCTCTCTGCATGTTATATAGCGCAATGATACTTCCATACCTTAATTACTGTAATTTAGTCTGGGGTTCAACTTATAAAACTAATCTTCAAAGAATTGTAATTTTGCAAAAAAAACGTGTGATTAGGATGGTGAACAAGTCCTACTATAAAGCCCATACCGAACCTATTTTCAAGAAGCTTAACTTGCTTAAATTTCAAGATATTCATTTAATGCTCTTGGGTCAGTTTATGTTCTCGTTTAAAAACGCTACTCTCCCTCAAAAATTTGAGAATATATTCACAATCAACAATCAAATCCATCGTTATAATACAAGGCATGAAAACTCCTTTCGTCTACCATTATGTAGAACAAATATCCGACAATTCTCCGTATTCTTTCAAGGTCCTAAATTTTTTAATTCACTTCCACCTGAAATTTCGGGCTCTTCATCACTGGCATCTTTTAAAAGAAAACTTAAAGCATATATTATTGATAACTATTAACTCCGTCTTCTATCAAGTCTTGTCTTTACTTCAGTACCTGAACTAGTCATCTGTTTTTCTTGTGAGGGAACCTAAGCTTACAAGCCCCGTGGTTTTTTATTAGGTTCCCTCGCCATTTTGTTTCTAATCTTATATTATATTGTAGTCCTGTATATTAATTATTATCTTGTATATTGATTTTGTATTATCTATTTTTTCATAATTATATTTTTTGTTTGTGTGGCAAAATAAATAAATGAAATGAAAAATGAAAAATGAAAATTAGTTCATGACAGCCCATGTTGTTGATCCGTTAAATGTAAAAAAAAAGTTGACTGGCAAAGGCTGTGTCTAGTTGCTCCTCTATTTTTTTAACTTTATTTGTACGGCAACTTCGTAGACGCCAAAGAATTCAAACTTTATTTTTACTTACATTGGTTATATGTTATTTTTTCGCATTTGTTTTTCTTTTTTCTTCCTCGTTTCACGCTTTATTTTGCATATTTATGTTCATCTCGCACGTGCGAAAAGAATTGTCACATTCTGGCTGCGGTCACATCTGGGCTACTAGGGACTTTAAGATACCTGGACGGCTGACCTCGAGGACGGTAGAATTTCGCGAGGAGGACTGGGCTGATGTCGACGTTCTTGGCGGGAACTTCCAACGTTAAGAGCCGGCGTGTGTGAACGGAGGACGGCTTCGTTAGTGGATCAATAATTCCTTAGCCCAAAACATGCGAAGAAAAACATTTGGCGCTTTTAGCTCAAAGTGTGGGACCAGAAAGTACTATTTTCATTCACCGGGTACAAATTCCAAGTGAAATTTTTGTAGAAACACAAGCAAGAAAGTTCATAATTTCACGCACGTGGCTTCGCCATCAGCGTTTATGCAAAGCACAGCAAATATATTCGCAACCGCAAATAAAACTTGACTTCTAAACTTTTTATCAGTACCAAACCAAGAATACCATAAAGGACCACCTAACAAAGTAACAGAATTAAAAAATTAATGAGATTTTTAAACGAAATCATACAAAAAGCACTCCCGTTCACTGGTGGACGGCAAAACTCTATTTCTCACGTCCTCGACAACAGCTGGACGGAGCTGGACGGCAATGTGCGTGGAGCGGGCATGCGCAATATAGGCTACACGCGAAAAATTACTTCCGGTCAGCCGTCCTCGAGGTCAGCCGTCCAGGTATCTTAAAGTCCCTACTAACTAGAGTTAAGACGGGGATAACTGTAGTTAGCTATTCTCATTCATACTTATGACAGGGAATTCAGAAGTGCGTGGATTACATAACCCCTTTTGTTTATTTAGATAATTGCGTTAATTGCGTTGTGTAATACTTAATCACCACGTGCAAAAACGGAGACATGTTTTTTCGGCACAGAGACGAAGGCATACATTTTCACAGCAACAAAACGTTCTTTAATTGCACTGTAACTGTTACAAGTTAATTATGTTGCGGAATTCATTAGTGTGTGGATTACGTAACCCCCTTTGGTTATAGATAGTTGCGTTGTGTAATACTTAATCACCATGTGCACAATCGCCAAATTTAAAGATCTCTTAGCTTGGTTTCGGGGCATTTCGAAAGAGATTCACAAGCCGGTAAGTCTGGGCGAATTTACGACCCTCCCACCTCTCCTTCGGCGACGTCACACACAGCTTTACTGCTTTCTTACCCAGTTGCTCGTTGCCTCAGCCACAATCTATTCCTATATCTTATCCACGCCGGACAATGAGCGGCACAATTAATGAGTGAGAATGGTATACTATACATACTTGTCATGGCTGCTTATTTTATTATTCTTTTTAGATTACTTCAAGCTGAGGAGGAAATAGAAAATCTTAAATGGAGCATATGTTGAGAAAAGAACTTCACACATGTCGAAAGGTCAGTCTTCCTGTTCCAAATACTTTTCAGCACTTTTTATAATTATTCTGCAGACCTGGCAACCGCCCGATAAAGGAAAACCTACAGTAGTAAGATTCTATTTTGAACAAACCCCTTTTCCAGTATGGAATTGCTGGTTTGCAGCTGACGTCACAGCAGCCATGTTGGATGACAGGAACAAAGCGTTCTCCTCCGTTGGGAACTAAACTTTTTTATTATGCAAATTCTGCAGAAACATGTTTTATTGTTTTGTCATCCAACATGGCCGCCTTGTCACGTGGTTGCAAACCAAGAATTGAGATTGAGTTAACGGTAATCCTCAGGAGATCTGGGAACGAGATCAGGGCTTATACTTGGCCAAAAACTAAGAAAGAAAGTATTAGAATTTACAACTTTTAGTCCTCCACTGGAGCCATGGTTGTAAAGAATTCACTTACATGTTAAACGCACTAAATACTAAGTTATGTTTCATTAATAGGAGAAAGAAAGGCTTGTCAAACAAGTCGAAAGGCTCAAGGTTGTACTTCAGATCAAAGCCGATGAAGTGGCGGAGCTCAAAGCAAAGCTTGAAGCCGAAGTAAAAGGAAGACGAGAAGATCAAATTTATCATGAGCAGGTCAGTGAAAAATAATATTTTATGCAGAACGCTTCAAAGAACGAAGCATAACACAGTAGGCACTTTAGTGAGATGCAAAATAAGTGGCTAAGTATTCTGCAATCTAGCCTTTGCAGTTCACAAACATATAAAAAATGTATAAATAATTTTAATCCATCAAATATTTTCGCTCTCGCGCGATTGGTTTAAAAGCGTATGCCCCAACTATATTATGCCCCAACTATATTTCCCAAGTGATATTCCCCAGTTTACAAACTTTGTGATTTATGTTCGCGCGTAAAGTTTTCAGCACGGGCAAATTGCTCAGTTAAATAGAACTAAACATTTTGAACAGACCAACAATTAATGTTTTGAAGGCCAACAGAATTATCCTAACGTTTAAAAGCTTTGAGAGAAGGTTTCCCAAAGCAAAAGGCCTTATTTAAAATATTTGAAGGATAACAAAAACAATAGCCTTATTTTGGCTTAGCATAAAAAATGATGGACTCAAAGTGTGCAGATAAAAACTCGTGAGTTTTTCTGTAAATGCTACCAGTTATGAAACTACGCTAATTAATTCCTATTTACCTTTTTTTCTTTTTTCTGTGACAACGTTATTGCAATTAGGTGTATCTGCAGTTGCAAGTCATGAAGTTCTGTATCCGCGCTGTATTCTCTGCTCCAAAATTGTCGGAAAAGTCCAAACTTTGAGATTTCCGAAGGTGTCCCGACCAAAACACGATTAGTTTCTAAAGGAGAGATGTAATTATGGTAATTATATTCCACGCTTTTATGGTGAGAACAATGCGTTTTTAAAAAGGACACGATAGTTTATGCCGAATATTATTGTTTACTCTGAGTTGCAGAAATATTCAAATCTGAATGAAAACTAGCTCATAGACTTCCAACAATCTTTATAAACGTATAACGCTAAGTGTTGTTTTTAATTGGTTAAAGCATCAAAGAAACAGGGATATTTTTCAAGTCACGCGCACACACCCATATTTTTATCCAGTCATAAATAACTCGTAAAGTTGCCGATGTCAGTCGTTGCACTTCGTGCATGCGCTTTAAATAAATACAAAATGATGAGCCTAAGGTGTCCCCCGCGACCTTAAAATCATGCTTTCTTTAGCAGACCACTTGGGATGTAAAAGAAAGCACTACCACCGTCACACTTTGCTTACTGTGTCATAAACCAACAAGCAAAGTGTTTCCTCACCCACACCTCATCGATGATCATTTGAGGATTTGTGTAAACGAAGGTTTATGTTTATTAGTGAATGAATGATAAATAAATAACTATTGTCTCTTTTATTTCTGTATTGTTTAGGAGCTCGCTTTGGCATCAGAGCGGGCATCAGAGCAAATGGCTGTACTGGAAAAATTCAAGTGTGAAGTAGAACTGAAACTTAAAGATAATCACAACATGGAACAACAAAAAACAGACTTAGAAAGAGAAGTACAGTCACTAATAAAGGTATTGCACAGTCAAACATCAGTTGACAGACCGACACGTGTGGAACCTCACTCATGTTAGGGTGTAACCACCCCAGGGGGTGGGGGGACGTCCATCTTAAAGGAGCAGGGATGCTCATCGTCACACTAACAGATTTTGGCCTCATTTAAGTGTTCAGGACAACATGCCAGTATTTTTAGTCATCAACGTCTTGTTTAGAGTTGCACTCAAAGAAATAAAAACACTGCTGTCATACTGTGTTGGCAACCTAGACTGATTCGGCATGAAAAGTGATATCTTTTAGGGGTCAGACCCCAATGCTTCATTTCCAGACCCAAGTTGTGTGGAAGCTGACTAACATTATTAATTTAGGATTAAAAGTTAATTAAGGTTCTAATCTCTCTTGGATCAAAGTGTTTGTCACTGCTAATGTTTTGCTGAGTTTGACATTAGTCAAGAAAAAAAAAGGAAAGTATCACTAAACATTTGCAAAGTGAAACAAAAATTCACATGGGATCACCTTAATGATACTCTGAACAACCGGGCCTACTAATCTCAGATCTGTAATAGCCAGTTGACCTCTGATGTAAAGCACTAATCATTTTTAATGGTGTGATAGACGTGATAATTAGAGTTCCTTTTTGTTTCAGGAAAACTTGAGCTTGAAAAATTCAAACGAGGAACTAAATGTTCAGCTAGTGGAAAGGCACTTTGATGCTGGTCAGGTAGGCGTACATTTATTATTTACATTTTTTTTTACATTCAAAATTGCTTAACTGGCATTGAAAATAATACAAAGTTTAACAAAAAAAGTTGCAGAAAATTTTACGCAACTACAAATACAGCAAGGATAAAACAAAGTGTACAGCTAAGAAACAAATGTGGTTTACATTTAAAAAAACGGTAATGTTGGCGATTAAAATAAAAAGTGAAAAAGAAAAAGAAAGAAAAGCGTAACATACAGAAAATTTTCATTGCTAATTCAATTACAAGCATAATTAAAATTGAGTATGTGTGTACGTATTGATTATGTGTGTAACAAAACTCTTGTACTTTTTAACCCCTACAGCAAAAATCATTAGCTGATGAGGTTGTCACAGCTGATGACAAAGAAAAATTAATCAGTACACTCAGAGAGAAAGAAGAAGAGAACAAGAGACTACGAGATCACTTGGATAGATTATTAAAGAAAATTATGGAACACAATCCTGAACTTCTACAGACAGGAACATCTTCATCTAAATTTAATTTTTGATGTATGTTTCTTACAAAGCAAAGGAGAATAAATTTGGATTAATGTTGTTATTGGCAATGTGGACAAGGGAACGAGGTGGAAAGAATACTGTGGATGAGATTTTTCATTAAAACGTTCTATGGCGTCGAGAGGAAGGATGTTGAAGTAATCATTTGTCATTTTCTTATGTTTTGATAAAATCAGCTGCAACAGGGATTTTCAAAAGTGACGGTTACAAAAATCGAAAGACTTTTTAAAAACTTAAACGTGCAAAGTGACTAACTAAAAAATAATTAACAAGAAGCTTAAGAAGCTTAAAATCGAGCGGTTAATAAATAACTTTCCGCTTTGACTTGAAAGGCAGGGTTCAGTACAGCAAAAATCACAAAGTCTTACTTAACCCTTAATATACTAAGTCCGGATTATTCCGGAATTTGGTGGAAAGGCCATTCAACCACTTATGACGTCACCAATTTACACGTCAGCAGATTTTTGTGACGTGCAACTTATAGAGTTTAAATAGATCTTTCCACAGGAGTGTTCGTCTTGACTATTGACTGCATTCTGACAGAGCTAATCGAAAAAAACCTGATCAGTCTTTGGTGTAAAATTGGTGCTAAAACAGGCCAATATACCTGTACTTGATCATGGTCTCCTTTCCAGGGTTTTCCACTGATTAAGATCAAAACTTTTCAAGCCAGTAGAAGGGGTGCACAGAGTAAAAGATACAGAGAATAAGAAAGTAGAGAAAAACGAAAAGGAAAGGAGCAAGGAAAAAAAAATCGGAACGAAATCCAATGCTTATCGCTCGCCAAGTAAAATGTTGTACATTTTTACATGGAAATTGCATCAAAAACCTACTGCAGTGTCAGAAAGTGCATTTCTAGCAAAGTTTTTAGGACCGTAGAGCCAAGAAAATCAATAAGCGGTTACAAAACCCTGTTTTTTGGAGAAATTTCAGCGTATTAGGGGTTAAGTGACACTCAGTCCGACTGGGTTTGCGTAAGTCACACGGTTTGCATGAGCTGTATTAGTGTCACTGTATTAAAGGAATAAAAAACGCACCCGAGTGCATTGTTGAGTTATATAAGCACGCGGGAATTTTTAAGAACATGAGAGAAGTGCATAGAGAAGTACGAGGCGCAGCCGAGTGCTTCTCGCACTTCTCGAGTGTTCTTAAAAATTCCCAAGTGCTTATATAACTCAACAATGCCCGAGGAGAAAGTTTTTTATTTCTTTTATGAAATGTTAAAGAAATTGCGCGCGCTAAAACTCGTGACGCAAGCAGCGTGCATTATTTACCTACTAGAAGATGGTTTTCCATGTTCTATAAGAAAATAATGCACGCTTGAGGTTTGGAAAAGCTGCTAGTGGATGCCCGAGCCGGTAGGCGAGGGCCTTCAGCTGCTTTTCTAGACCTCAAAAGGGCATTATTTTCTTATAGAACATGGAAAACCATCTTTCTATGGGTTTAGAATATAGCATTAAAAAGAGCACAGAACTTACAAGACTCGCGGCCGCTCAGATCACGGCATTTACAAACACACGCAACATCGGTAAAAGTGAAAGTTTAGTTTATTCTTTTCTTTGGCGGCTTCTGTATAAATAAACCAAGATACCATTTCATTCATATTTCCTATTTATAGTCCTTTCTCTGACTACCAGAAGATTCTCACAAAGTCGACAAATCTAGTTGAAATATTTACGCATTCAAGTTTGGTTAAGCCTACTTCAATTTCATTCAAATGAAAAATTTCCATGCGTTCGTTTCGTAGCAAGTTTTTCAGGTATTTTCAAATTCGCCTCTAATTTCGATTTAAAAAGAACAAAAGTGGAGTTTTCTGTCTTCGGATTGTGGCAAAAAAGGTTTCTTACCTCAAAGCGTTTCTAGAGTCCGGCTTGTTTTGCTAAATAATTTCCAATCAATTTCGGGCAGTTCACGGCAAAAAAGTGGCGTACACAACTCCAAAGAAAAACAACAAATTTCAACGATTCATTCTTCATCCTTTGGCACTATCTTACTTCCATTTAAGCAAGTAAAACGTTTCTGATAAAACTTGCTGCTTTAAAGCATCATTTAAACAACAAAACAAGAGAATAGAGGCGAAGTCGACAAAGTCGTTCAGCGAAATTCGACAAACAGTTCGCACATCCGGGGTACCGGACTTCTATAGTTTTCAGCTATGTTCTATAAAAAATAATGCCCGCTAGAATTCCATCGCGCGTATACAGCGGCTATATTCTAAAAAGCTTTTATTATACAGTACAAGGAAACAATAAAAACTAACAGGAATAAAGAAAAAAAAGAAGAAGAAATTATAAAGGTATTTACATGCGTTACAATTTGTTTTACGTACGGTGCATACATTTATCGTTAAACTTAATTATACAAGGATACAAAGAAAACGTAGAAATAGTAGTATTGAAAAAAAAAAAGATAACGTGCTTGTATTTATGAGAAAAAAAAAAAAAGAAAAAAAAACTACAAAAGATTTTCATATATTTCTTTGAATTCAGGCAGTTTGTTATTTTGGATCGCGATTTCTCTTTGTATATTAAGTCTTTCCTTTAAGAGTGACAGAAAACTTTCGAAGCATAGTTTTTCATCGCGTAAGCATTTACAGAATATAGAGTATTTCGCAATGAGAAGCGTGTAGTTTAAAGAGTGCGAGTGCGTCTTTTTGTCAAGAATTCCATATAAAATCATACTGTTTGATAATGAGATCTTTTCTTTAGTTTTGCTGGACCACCAGTTTTGAAATAAATTCCAAAAAGATAAAGTTGAAGAGCAGTGTAAGAACATGTGATCTAAAGAGTGTCTGTCAGTGAGACATTGAGGGCATAAATCACTATCTGATATTTTGGCTTTAAAAAGGCTAACTTTTGTTGGAAGGATATTATGAATAAGCTTATATTGAAACATTGATATCTTTATGTCATTTTTTATCTGGAAGGGTAATTCATAATCTTTGTTTAAGTTTGCTCGGTTAAAACCGTACCTTAAAATTTTGCTTTCAGCGGTTGGGGGTAAAAATAAGTTTTTTAACATAGCGGAGTAGACGTTTTTGGTAGAAATTATGTTTGTTTTATGATTTCCAATTTCTGCTGTTTCCCGGGGAGTTCTTTTAATTGTTACTCTCCAGTCATTCGGAATGGAATTGATCAATCCAAAATATAAAGTAAAAGGTGTTTCAAGATGAAATTTTTCGGAGAATTGTTCAAAAGAAAGGAAACTACCATCATTTTGGAGAAGGTCTTTAATACGTAGAATATTTTTTTCGAACCAATTTTTGTAAAAAGGTGTTTTACCCTCGATTTTTATGTTGCGGTTGTTCCAAATTATTTCGTTGTGTAGAGATGTGTTGTTCTGAAAGGCTTGTTTTGAGCTCTGCCAATGTTTTAAGACTTCGTGATAAAAGCCTGGGAGGCGGTTAAGTTGCAGCGAGTTGATATCATAATTGCAGTGTGTCAGAAAAGAGAGGCCTCCATGATATTCTAATGCGATCTCAGGGATTATCTTCCAGGACGCGTCAGTATTGGTTTGCAAACGTGGTATCCAAGCAACCTTTAAAGCTTTATTCATGATGTTAAAGTCAGTCATTTTAAGACCGCCGTGTTTTTTTCACCAATGATAGTTGATTTTTTTATCTTTGCGGGCTTTCCATCCCAAATAAAGTCAAAAATCAATTTCTCGATTTCTTTGATAAAATTTTCTGGAATAACAAGAACAGATGCATTGTAGATTAATTTTGAAAGTCCAAAAGTTTTCACAATGTTTATTTTTCCGTAGAGTGTTAAATTTCTTCTCTTCCAACTATTAAGCGTTTTTTCTAAGTTCCGGTTTTTTTCTGCAAAGTTTAACTCGTTGGTTTTATTTGTGTCATACGAAAAGAAGATACCAAGAGCTTTTATTGGGTCCCGCGGCCAACAAAAGCCAAAGGGAGTTTCGGTTTTCTTTTTCCATGGACCAAGCCACATTCCCTCAGACTTTGTTGCTACCTTACTTGTGATTAAATAAATTGGACGCCCGCCGTGTGGTTTCGAAAAGGGCTGTTTTCAGAGAAGTGTTAACACTATTCATGCTGTTTGTGTACGACCGGCGTTATCATGCCCTTTGTTTCCCAGACAAAAGCTTGTAAATTTAGCCGACGTCCTGCAGTTGTTTCCATGGTGGGAGTGCACTACATATTGCCTAAGGTGGCAGAAACTAGTTTTGATTGATTCAAAGCAAACCGTCTTCCCATTATCTACTGCTCCCTTTGAATTGTTCTCTTTCCATCAGTTTAAGTCTCAAATGTCTGTTCAGCAATTATGAGTGAAAACACATCACGGCGCACAAAACTAGTGCAAACACAGTGCTTAAATGATTAATCCCATTGTTTGAAATAGGACTTAAAACTGGTAAAGCTAATGGAATCTCTATTTTATGCGAATCACATCATACACAGTAATGGCTTTTTGTTTTAAATGTGAAAGAAAATTTAACATTGAAGACTAACTGACAATTGGCGCCATGTTCTTCACGGCAAAGAGATCGCCTCATTTTTTGTAGCTTTCCTAAAAAGCTCATAACTTCAGGATTTAGTTCCAGCATATTTTAATAAAGGAAAAAAACCCAGCCGTTTACAAAGCGAAATAAACTGTTGGGTGTGTTCAATAAATATGATATGAAAAATGCTAATACTGTCAAATAGAATTGACATTTATTTGAATATTAAACGTGTATATGACACGAAATCTTTTATTGGCTTTCTTCTTTCGTTGATATGCTTAAATAAAGGATTGATAGTTAAAATTTGTCCAAAAAAAATTTTTCCGTAATTTTTTGCCTCCGAAATGTCGCACTCTCAGCCATCTTGAAAATTCGTCAAACAAGTAGACGTCACAAAGGTGACGTGACGAACCTTTTGGCCGGGCGCCGCTATGACAAAAAGCACGTCACTTTTTAAAAGTGTTCATAACAGGGAAAAGTTTTAAGAGCAAGTTTCTAGAAAAATTCAACAACATTCGGCAAGGCTAATAAAACTAGTTCGCTCATTCTCTGCATTTAGGTAGTCCTTATTAAAACTAAAAACGTTATGTTGTTTTTTCCTTCAATATTTTTATTTTTCTGAGAAAAACGAAAGTTTTCGATTTGACGTCTAGACTCGTCTAGACACGATTCAGAGGGTACAAATTGGGTTGAAAATAGACCATTTTCATTCGATTTGCATGTCAAAACGTGCAAGCGCAGAAAAAAATAAATAGAACCGGTTTATTGCATGACTCTTCCTTGTCCAAAGAAGCATAGTTTCAAGAGCTTTGGTTTAATCTAATTATTTAACGGTAAACAAAACCAGACTATTCTCACGCGCCATGAAAGTCGGCGGTCAAAAGGATCGTCATTTTCACTATGTGCCATATCTCAGAATTCCTTGAGATAAAGGTTTTTTAAGTGTAGAAGGATGATACTTTCAAAATATGCAAAGTTTGGTTTGGGCAAATGATTAAAGCACTTGTCAAAAAACTATTCAAAATCGTACAAAAACGCTAATCCGCCGTCTTCGAATGCGTGAATGTGTGACCAAAAGTATTACCACCGTATTTGTTCTTTAAATCAATTTAATCGCAATGCTTGCAATACTTAGGCATAAATCGAAATAAATATGTTCACCTTTACTTGATTATGATGCCCTGACCGTTGCAATACGTTTCGTTCCTGTCATTTCTTCAATGGCTTTTCTGCGCTTGATTGTTTTGACGTGCGAAGCGGATGAAAATGGTCGATTTTCAACCCAATTTGTACCCTCTCAAGACCTCTGAATCGAGTCTAGACGTTAAATCGAAAATTTCGTTTTTCTCAGAAAAATAAAAATATTTGAAGAAAAAACAACATAACGTTTTTAGTTTTAATAAGGACTACCTACATGCAGAAGATGAGCGAAATCGCTGTTTTTTTAGCCTTGCCGCAAAAGACCTTTTTTTGTTTGATTTTTCTAGAAACTTTCTCTTAATGAATCTTCCACTCACCTTTACTTAATATGAAAAAGAAGTGCTTCTTAGTGAATCGTCTTAATGGGATTAATTAATCACTGATGTGTGAAGCAGACGAAAGTTAAAGATAAGATGTTCTACATGACACGAGCATGGGACAAAGAAAAATTCTGAGTCCCCGACGGGAATCGAACCCATGGCCTCCCAGATACCGGTTGGGCGCTCTAACCAACTGAGCTACGAGAGACTCGTTGTGAGCTGGGCCATATTACTAGGTTGATATGTGACACGCGTCCTGCATACTGCTAGGATCAGCAATGTCGAATTCATCAAGTTTTTGTTCTAAGGCTGGCATAAAATGCAAAAATAATGTACACCGTTAGCTTGAGTAAATTCCTGAAGTCCTTAGAAAAACGAAAAATAAATCATACACTTCTCTTGTTTTTAAAATGTCTTAGAAACAATTTTCTCAGTGCTTTTAATTTTTTTCTCTTAATTCCGGCCACAGGATACAGCGTGGAAGGCACGGTTTGAAAGTGATATAAGAGTCTTTTAACACAAAGTACTGCCAAATTATAAATTAATTTACCCATGCTGCCGGCAAATCTGGAAAAATTTGCTTTTTTGCCAGTAATGCTGCAAGTTTAAACATTTTGAGGAACCTATTCCCCTTTTTTGCACAAAATTTTTTATAATTACAAAACACACTTACATTACCTTTACAAAGATGAGGTGACGAGCAGGACGCGGTTACGGTCTTTAGTGATAAAGGAGTTCGTTTATTTGATATATGGTGTAGGACCACTATCGTACATTTTTAGAGACTACCTTTCTAAATCTGACGTTTACAAGGGCACGCGTCTCATTGACATGGTCAAAGAGGACACCCTGTCCTATGTTTTCTCCATAAACGGGCTGTTGTGCCGAGTTTGGTATTAGGGTACCCTATTGTCTGCAATTTATGAGGCACGCAGGGTGAGTTTCTAACGTGTTTGAAACTTTTGTAATAAGGAGTACTGATCTTCTCTCACTCTTTCATGGATGTGGCGTTCATGATATTTTCTAACCAAATGGATTATCTTGGAGAGTCAATACACTGTACAGAAAAAGATAGCGACTTGTACATTCAGTCAGTCATTCACCCATAATTATAAGCGCAAGAAAACCCTAAAAAAGATTTATAAAAACGCACAGAAAAGCTCTAAAACCTTCAGACCCAGCATGGACAATGTTGTTAGTAGTAAGAATTTCGCATGAACATGGCTTTATGTGTGCCCTAGTGGCTGTGTTAGGTTCGCAAGATATTCTGGTAAAATGTACAGCCGCCATCTTTTTCCGTAGGGTGGATAGCAGTGAGACAATGTTTTAAAAAGTTATTACCCACCACAAGTCTCTCATTTCCAATACCCTAGGAGATCACTACCACTTGGGGCTTATTGAAAATACATACCAGTACGTGCTCTATCAAAATGTCCTTGCTATTTACGATTGGAAGTTATCATGGTAAACACAAACAGTCAGAAATATTGCATAAATTTATTTCACCGACATAGTGTTACTTCATAACTATGATTTGTTTTGGCTTAACTTTTAGACAGGGTTGGAAATGTTTGTCAGTGTAGGCCATTGTTTTCACAGGCCAAAGGAACACAGTACAGCGCAAAATTTCTTCATTTAAACAGCATTAAAATTTGATTGCTGATTTCTTATTGAGGTTTACAGTACAGACACCAGGTTTACGGCATGCAGGGCAACAAATGTCAATTGTAAAATACTAGATACAATCACAGTTAGAGCTGTCGTTTAGTTAACTGACTGATTTTATTATATTATATGAAATTCAAGTTATTTTAAAATTTACTCAAGAACTTAGAATTTTACTGATTTTCATTTATCTTTTTCATTATTCATGTTTTTATTAATATTTTGTTTGATAAGTATTACTTGCTAGAGGCCTAACACGCTTCATAATACCGAGGGTAAATAAAGTTTTCATTCATTCACGATCTAGCCGACATGTTGCTGACATAGTTGGTGATCTCGTCCATTAGGGTAAGCATCTGGCCAGTAGTAAAACAAAGCCCATACATTCATTGTATCAAACCTTGAAAGCTGAAAGGAAAAGAAGAAAAAATACGTGGAATAAACCGGTTATTATTCCTCTTAGTGATAAAGCGACCTACTGTTGACACGGAAAACGAAGACCCTAATCTGGCACTACTTTGTTGCCATGTCAACGTCAATAAATTGACAAAACTGATCATGGCACTTTTGATAATTTTCAAAACGTTTTAAGGATTCGGAGCAACGTTATTTTTTCAGAAGTTTAAAGTGGCTCTGAGCCCCTAGACGTAAATAAATAAAGAAGAGAAAATTCCACCAAGTACGTTTTTCATCCGTACAGTTTTTTGCTTCACGATGTCAAACTATTGGGTGGCTGCATTTAATAAGGAAAATTGGGTGTCAAAGGTTAACGTGGAAACTAATTTTGACTTGATTTTGATTATTCGCTCTTAGAAAACTCAGGCTTGTAGTCTGTTTGGTATGAAATGATTATCACAAAGAATTACCCAGCTTAATGCCCTTTTTACATTGGCACGATGGATATAACATCTCAATATTTTAGATAACTAGTCACTGAACGCGATCTGGGAAATTTGCTTCGTGAATATAACAGACGAAACATTTAGTAAGCAAGCGAAAATCATTTTACAAGCAATAAAGAAGAAAAATGTACCTGCAAGTCGCGACAGTTTTTGTTTGTCATTCCCGGATTATCGCAGCTCAGGTTGTTATCAACAGGTATAACAATTTCATACGTGCCATACGGACTCCTACATTCCTCCTCTCCTAATAAGCTGTCTGTACATGCGCCTTGACTAGTAGGATGATTACACATTGGTTGTAGGCGGTCATCACTTGGAGTTACACAGTAGATGGAATTTCCTAGTTGAGTAAATAAAAAAAAGCAGAGGTAGTACAACCTGAGCATTATTTTAGACGTAATAAAATCTTCGACAAAATCTTCTTCGCAATAAAATCTTCTCCACGCCCTTTCAACTAAAGTTTTAAAACTCATTAATAATTCATCAAGTAAAAACAAAGAAAATCATAGCCGTGAAGAAGGTTTGGATACCCAGTCTTAATTAGCATAGATATTTACGATTTTATTTCTCCGTTCACTCAATAGTTTTTGTTTCGATTGAGAAGATATATCAAAAACACTCCGCTGTGCGTCGTATTTTCAACTCTCCATTCTTGGTGTTTGGATATCCCAATGAAATACTGCCTTTCGTGTTTGATATAAAATTATTACATCAAAAAGGCCATATACATTTTTCATTCAATGTTTTTTGTTAGTTTTACGTTCTTTGGTCTTTCTTGTGTTTTCGGATCTATTACCGGTATTTCACAGATTCATTTCCATGTTGTAATTAAGTAAATCTATTGCCTTGTATTTATATTACATTGACTAGCAATTGTATTGTAGTGGAAGATGTAGATCGTTTTTCAAACTTTAGACCATGTGTTTATATTGCAAGATTATCTCTTGCCTGCTATAACTTCATAAAATTTAATTAGTAGATTAGAAGTAAACATACTGTTTCCCTTCCTTTCTTCTTCCCTGCACTTCTTTGCATCGCTGATGGCAAATCGGCGGAATTTCATTTTTCTAAAAGAGCCCAAAGGCTGCCTGTATTCTTTTATGCTCCCGTCACCAGCTCTGAAGAACGAGGCGCTGAGATGGCGCACCAGAAAATGCACTGTATCAGGAACGCTCTCTGGTTGATCTACTTGGCCTTTGAACTCGATGTAAAGCTTAAGGCAAGTAGAAAATGTTTAGTTTAAGCTTTTTGAATGTCAAAATCTTGCTTATTACTAACTTATTTTTTTTTTTTTTTTTTTTTTTTTCCCCCCCCCCCCCCCTCCCCCCTTCCTTTTTTTTTTTCTTCCTTCCTTTCTTTCTTTCTTTCTTTCTTTCTTTCTTTCTTTCTTTCTTTCTTTCTTTCTTTCCCCCCCCCCCCCCCCTCTCCCCTCCTTCCTTCCTTCCTTCCTTCCTTCCTTCCTTCCTTCCTTTCTTACTTATTTTTTTTTTTTTTTTCTTACCTTATTATAGAATAAACAACATTAAAACGCGAAAAAACCAAAAATAACCAATTTAAAAAAGTTCTCATTTAAAGTCGAGGCATACTATCATTGTACAAAAAACTCGTGCTTTGAAAGAAGCTATAAGCCCAGTTGGATTAAAATCAGTGATAAGAAGTCTTACAAAAAGTCACTTTAAAAACCAGGTGAATTTGAGCATTCACGTGACCATCACATCAGAGTTTCAACGGCTTGATTTAAAGTTGTCTTAAAATTTCACTATATGGACTCTCTTTGCGATGGTCATTGATTTTGACAAATGCGTTTGAACTTAAGGGCTGGAGCTTAAAATTGAATTGAAGTGATTTGTTCAAACCTTTAATAGGCGGACATTAAAACAAGTTGTGCAGGTATCTTTGATGTTAAGGGTAAACCTTGAAGATCCCTCGTTTCTTAGTTCATTGAACATCTGCAAAATAAGAACGAAGCTAATTATTTTTCTCCTGAAATAGTACCTTGAAATGAAGAATTTTTTTGCTAAAATTATTTTAAACAGAAAAATTGCGACTATTCGACACTGTCAGGCGTTAAGCACGATCGAAGAAAACATATTTTGATGAGTAATCAACCCCTGTATTTTTCATAGGGCAAAATAAATCGCGAAGCGAAACAATTACTAAACTGTCCTCAACATCAAAATGGTTTGACGTATGTAACTACTTTCAAACTTACCTTGAATTTACGCTCGTGTTAATTAAGATATTAGAAGTAACGCGACTTTAATTAACGCGAATTTAAAAAAATAAGTTAATTACATAATGTGTCGTATTCATGGATCTTTGTGCCTTCAGATCGAACAGTTTTCGCGCTCCCTGGTAGTACTAGTCTTGACAATTGCAACCAGTGTTGTATGCATTGCATTATTTACCGTCTGGTGAGTTGTAGTGTTGAAGCTCCATCGCTGAATGGCAGTACTGTAATGATTTTGACTGAAGCACCTGACGGAATCTTCCTCAAGCGATTGGATGTCTCGCAGGACATTCGTCAGCTCAAGAATCCCATTCAGACGTCCGCCTTGTGCCCCCTCGCTTGCTACTCGTTGAAATTCTGGGAGGGGATCTTCTGTTTCCCAGAGAGTTCTGAATTTGAATGCTTTGTACAACTCGTACACTTCCTTCATGAAAGAACCTTCCATCTCCTGGTAGGTGCTGAGAAGGTGTTCAAGGAATTGAAGGCGTACTTCTTCTGTATCAGAAATACCTAATGGCATGAACTGTGTTAATACGTTAAAAGATGATGTACCTGAATACTAAAAGCCAAACTTTTAAAGTAACATTTTAATTGCAACCAACGTCAACTATTATTTGACCCGAAACTAGGAACTTTGGCTTTATAAGAGGGAATGGGTTTGAAAGAAAGCATCATGCAATGGGCAAGCCAGAGGGGCCTTCTCACTCGCAGAGGACAGGAAATCGGAGGAAAGAGGAGTAAACTGGTTACCAGCTTGCAAGTGGTGCTCAAGGACAGTATCTGTGAAGCGAATTTAAAAAAGGGCCTATCTGCGTTTAAAGTAAAGAAACTGAAGATTCGTAATGATTTATTGGTAGCCCCTGGATATAGGAACAAGTGGTTCCCTATAAATAGGCCATCAGATCATATACTATAGGTAGAAAAGTTGTTCGAACTGATAGATTAGAAAAATTCGTGCTTCTTCTTAACAGTCATAGTATCATAATCCTGGGTGTTTACCTATAATTTATAAATATAATAAAGAACTGCAATATCACACGACAACGATGAGTGGTGCCGGATCTGTTGAAGACCTGGATCAGTAACTAAGTTAAAACGGAAAATATGACGGCAAACTAATCCGACACTGCGGTCAAAAATAAACAAAGTGGATAAAAAGAAAAGATTTTTCAATATATTCTAGTTTTTTTCTTTTTATCTACTTTGTTTATTTTTGACCGCTTCCGTCGGATCAGTTTGCCGTCTATATATTTTCCGTTATAATTATTTTCCGTTATAATTTATAACAAATTCTCAATTTCGTCCTACAAGAATATATACTGAAGTCGGCCGTTTCATCCGCTTACGCCTGGCTCGAGTTCATGGAAAAAACGTTCGACTAACGTTTTGAGTTTTATATTTTAACCCTTTTTTGCTTACTTCTACTTCTTAAAAGCAAGAACAGTATTTCTCGGCCTTAAGTTGTCCTACCTTGTGGTTGCTTGGCACTTGCCAATGACTGCTGAGTTTCCTCCAGTAGGGGAATATCAAAGTTATAGCCTCCAATTTCATTATCCAGGTCTATTATTTTTCCTATCAGGTCAATACGTGACGCACCACTGATGAAGAACTGCTCGATGTACTGCTTTAGCTGTGCAACATCCTGCTCTCGAGAATTCACATCCAACAGGCAGACTAGCTGGGCTGTTAGACTTTCCTTGTTTATCTCAAGGTTGGCCTGTCGTGTTTAATGTCAACAGTATTAAAGGATTTTGATTTACTAATGAATTGTATGCGATGAAACCAGTCACTGCGATAATAAACAACTATCACCCCATTTTAATCTCGAGCTTATAATCTTATCGTTATATGTGCATCAAAGTGACCTTGTTTGGAAAACAGTGAAATAACACACCGTATCAAGCCCCTATCACAAGTTAAGTATCAGTTAAGCACGGTTTACACGTGCGACACAAACGCAAACGCAAAAAAACAAACCAAACAATGCAAACGCAAGCGAAGTTCACACGCAGAACGCAAACGCAGGGAACGTGAGATACGTAGGCCCAGTCTTTTTCTAAGACGGCGGACGAGTCACGCTTCACTTGCTTCTGTTTTGCGTTTGCGTTTGCGTTGGGCTAGTTCACACTTGTTTCTTCTTACGTTTGCGTCGCACGTGTGAGCCAAGACCTTTAAGGTTCGTCGTTAATAAAAATTAATGATTCTAGGATAAAACTGACTTTAAATAAGCTTGAATTGTACTTTTGTCTAGAAGTTGAACAAACGAAAATACCAATGAAACTTGTTTGAAACCATTTTGACTCCAAATTCAATACATTTTAAACTACAACATTTACCCTATTCTTGGTTTAAAATAAACTGAATATAAAAGAATCACCCAACAAACCTGCATCATTTCTGGAACGGAACCGATATCAACCTGATCAAAGTCCAAATCACTGGAGTCTTCAAGTGGATTATAACTACTTCCAAATGTCAACCACTTGTGCAGGTTGTTTAAGACTTCTTGAAGTGAACCGGTCGGACATGTGTTACTGGACAGGTTTGAAGATAGTTCTACAGCGGGACCAAGCGCTTCAAACACTTCCCCTGATGCAGCGCCGCTGACAAACCCGACTGTACCCTGCAGCACGGCAAGCAGGTCTTCAATGTTAAACTGGGATGCACTGATCACTTCGGCTATATCGTTTTCTATGTGCCTCACTATGTTGTCCATTTTGTCTTCCAGCTGAGCTATGGCCTGTAAAAATATGATATTCAGTTGAAGGGTAATTAAGCTAGTGAGTGTAGTTCGAAAAAAAAAAACTGTTGTGGGTTACTGACGTTTCGACAACCTAAGCGGAAGTCATCTTCAGAGTCAAGTGAGTAGTAGTTGTCAGTCGATGATGTTAGCGAAAAGAAGTATTGCCTCACGACCCTACTACCTCACACTAGTCTGACGATAATGTCTTCTAATGCCGTATCAGGTAAGCATACTTCGCAGCAAGAGGGCAAAAAAGGTGGGATATCATGACTATTAAAATCTAGCGGCTTTATTTTTCTAATTATATATAAAGCTATCTCGCTCACCCTGACATAGAGAGCTTTCTCGCTTTGTGCGATATTCCTTGCTTCTTCCAAGCGCTCCTTTTCAGCCTGAACTTGGATTTCAGCAACTGAAGACATCTGAGCAGCCAGCTGTATCAAAATGAACGAGGAAAGGAGGAAAAGACAGAGGTTCGTAAGGTAAAATCATAATAAAAAGGTACTTTTATTGTCTGCAATTTGTAAGTTGTGAATTGAAAGTTAAGGCTTTTTGTAATCTGTCAACTGCACCCCATTCAGACTATATTGTACTATTTCTCATCATGTATATTAAAAACGCAATTTGCACGAGCAGGTATATATTTCTGATTGTCCTGGTATAAGTGTAAAATTATTTGTGATACAAGAGCATCTAAAGCATCGGTAAATGGGAGGATTATATTCGTAGCTCCAAGAACACGACACACATGCAAAGGACGATAAAAAAATTGAAATCTGTTAAACATCTCAAAAAGATGACATCAGGTGTAACAGCAATTTCAGTGGAATAACCTTTTTACTTTGGAGAGGCTCAAAAAATTTCACGGTTTGTGACACAAGTTGAAAAACAAGTTTTAACTTGTTACACAGTCTTAGACACGATACAGTTTATTGAAAGCTGTGTGTCTACATTGAGTAAATCTTAAACTAACTTGTTGGACGTCTTCCTCAGCCTCTATCAGCTCCCTCATGTTATTGTAAGAATTTTCATAGTCTGTGGCGTATTCTCGGATATCTTCGGCTGTTGTTCTTAGCACTTCCCATTTAATACGTGGTGCAAAGAGTAAATTATTTCCAAACATGTCGAATCCTTCCTTTCCAACAAAGCCAAGTTTCCGGTTTGCATCTACAACAATGAAAAAGACTTAGTTTTCACTCATAGTTTTTCCGAAACATCTTGGTTGCAGTCGAGGGAACAAGAGATACTTTTGGTAAATGGTCGTACTCAGCACAGAGTATACTAATTGTAATTTTTTTGTTCACATGGAGCTACATGGCACTGAACAGCAAATAATACGCTTTGTTTACTAGGGGGGGGGGCCCCCCCATTTTTTAGTGCCCCCCCCAGAGTTTTTCGAAAAAAAACAGGTACGGCCCTGTTTATACTCGCACGTGTGCCAAATACTTCCCAGACCGTAAATGTGTAAGATCAAAAATTCATGGAGACATCCGTCCGCTCTACAAACAGGGAAACGAGTTGACGTCACCGCCTAATGACGTGAATACTTTGACAAGGTGTCCAGCACAACCAGCATGATCTTATCAATTATTCTTTTAAGACCCTGGTTGGTCGTCTGACGGAGATCTATACACGTGACTGGCTCCCTCTCTGCAGCCTGGCTCCCACTACCAGCCAAGCTATATTGGGTATTTACCAGGCGGAGACGAGATGCCGACACCAACAACAACAAAAATTTTTACACAGCTGCCTTCTTAAATAAGCAAACCTTTATGAATATCTTTGGCTTCTTCTCTACCAGCTGTGACCATCTTTAGGAATGTCAACAGTTTCCTAGCAGTTGTCAAATCATTCGCCCACAGCAGGTCCTCAGCATGCCGCTTCATAAGGCGAAGAAGTGCCACTGGATATGCTCCTTTAGTAGCAGCGTCCAAAGCTCTGGACTGTACTGATGCAGAGCTTACAGTTCCATGACTACCTGGAGTGTTAGGAGCTAGAAAGAAATAAGAACTGAAGTGAACATGTGATGATAAACGCCGTAACTGTAAATACGTTGGTTTATTTGCATTCACATGCACCGACATGGTTTCGACCAAATCGACGACTATCTTTACCATTAAAGGGACTGTATCACGGATTTTAGCTAAATTTAGGCATGGGAAATGACCACCAAATTCGTAAATTATAAAAAAATAACCCATTAAAATTAGTAAAGGAACACTTCAATAACACACCAGATGCAAAAGAAAGTACGGATAGCCAAAAGGGGCGAAGATTGAAACGGATTGCGATATGGTTTTTTGAAATATTACTGGGCTGAGAAGTTTCCAAAGTTAACCTTGTTTGCTTGTAACTTTAATTATAACGCCCGGGAGACACATTTGGTTGCAATGAAGCTTTGGTTTTGTCATTTAGATCCATAGAAGTAATTTATTTGCAGACATTAAGTTTCATAGCGAGTATTTGGCAACACTTAATAAAATAAACTTAACTCAGCCGTGACACGGTCTCTTTAAGCAAATGTAAAAACAATGTTAATACAGTATTCCTTTTTGAGCTCATTCTCGGCCGCTGTAATTTTTTTTTTGAGCTTTTACTTTGACGTCTACATTGGCGATCAAATACGGTCGAATTTCACCTTACAAACACCTACATAATACATACATTTAGTTCTGCTCCTTTGGAGTCTGGACTAAAGAGATTCGACTCTAATAAGCTCTTTGAATGATACGGTCACGTGACCTTGTTTATCGTAAAAATAGGTGGTAGTACAAAATGGTACCAGAAATGAAAAGAGCCTGATGAAATTAGATTGCCCATTTGACAGCGTATCTTTACTGGAAAAAAAATTATTTTTATCCCTTACTGTTTCCAGAGCGTCCTGGATTTCCTCGTTGTCCTCGTTGTGCGTTAGCAGTTTGTGTTACAAAGATGCATTTTGAACTTATTGCACCCGGATCCCAACGGTTGCTTCGACATCGAACACCTTTCCCACCAATGGTGCCAAGACCACCTACAACAGAAAGGAATCAACGAGAAGAAACGCATGTTTTAATAAATTTTACATGTAGGAGCCTATAAAGGTAATTAATTTTTAACTTGAAAGTAAAAGGCAAGCTTTCAGAGTTCAAAGTTGCGAAGTGTATTTCAGTCAGTCATCACCTGTTATTTACTTTTTATTATTTTCTGATAGTAAGAACCGTCAGACACAACAGAGTGGAAGGTTATAGTACTATTATCTTTTGTACCTTGTCCTCCATTTCCATTAGTTCCTGGTGGGGCACGAGATCCCCTGCACGATCTGAGCTCCACATTTCCGTCAACTTGATTCACGAGGACAGTTAAAGCTCCCGCGTCTCCACCGTTACCTAAGATTCAAAATATGTTTAAATGTTAATATGGTACTGGTCTTTCGTAGCTTAACAAACAAAAACCATCGGACAGATTCTTTCGACACTATAGAGTGATGATTTTGCACAGATGGTCTTAAAACACATGGCCTTGTAGACTCCAAAGTTGATAGACATTTACTCCTGTAAAAGCTGTCACGATTTCGCACTTCCAAAATGTTCAAAGTAATATCTATCTCTTATGAAAATTCACAATAGTTGATTACTGTGCCTACAGAAAGACATCACAGAGGTGACCACAAGCCCAAATTAACGTGTAATCTTGGTTTTCACGTGACGTCATCAAAATTCCAAAATCCAAACTCGCAAGACCCCTGAGTTTTTATCCTTCACTGGCTATTAGACGTCCTTCAAAGTAATATATATTTTCTTGAAGGCTTTGAGCTCGATAGCGTTCGCCATCTTTAAGATACGTAGAGCATTTTGAATTTCGGAGTTTCACGCCACACGACATCATGATGGCGTCCAGAAGGCTGTCACGTATGCTTAAAAATATGCCTCAATTTTGAATCAATCTAAGCAGTTGAGGTTTTGCGAGAAGTGTTTTTTGTGAATGTTAACTTGTTTATGAGGGTGAACTGACCTCTTTTTGTAGCAGAAGTGGACTCCGGATGTTTCATTGATTTCCGGCCGCCATGTTGGTGCCCAAAAGCTTGGGCACCAACACGTCGTTTCCAAACTGTGCTCTTTTTAAAAATTTGTGTGGAATTTTTTGACGGATAACTGGCGTACTGAATACTGTACTATACAGTCCTAAGACTTTTGATTTTTTTGGCTCAATAGTTTTAGATTTATTTTTTTTTGCCGCGTGACAGTGAAAACCACCTATAAGACTCAAGTATGGACTACACTATGAATCGAACTTAAAAATCTAGACTAATTTTTTCAAGATACTTCATCCGTGACTCACATTCCTAAGGAGGTAGCGGGATATTTTTACCTAAAATTTTCAAGAAGGTGGCATGCAATAATATTCAACTTCTCACCTCCTGTGCCAGAATTTCCACCATTGTAGCCAGGACGACCTTTCACCCCCTTTTGTCCACGAACACTGACGCATCTGAAGGCGCTTTGTTTTCCGCATTCACGCGACGTTTTGTCAGGTTCCTTTAGTATCCAACAAATGACCATAAATTAAGTTAGTGGAACGTTTTTGTCGATCGCAATGGGTAATTAGGAGTTTTTTTATTTTATTCAACCTGAGGAACAGGGGTGCTGACCATTTGTTGGAAGGAACCAGTTAGGATGACCATTGAATCCAACGGAATAACAGTATAGGTTTTTCAAATCAGCAAACCAACCTGCGCGCAAGAGATGGCGCTTACCATTTGTTATTCAGTTTCTTGTTGCTGTTATCGTGGTTTTTATTTCGTTGATAGAAAACTGGAACTGGAACTGGGAGACTAGAACTGGGAGACTGTAAGGAAAATACCAGTCGGTTCGTTCTCGGAATCGCAGGACAACCTCTGGAGCAGTTGTCCACTAGTTTTAGCCGGAATTCCCGGAAAATTAACCTTTCCGTTTGCAATCCAACCAAATTCGGTTTTCGTGGCCAAATAATAAGCACCCCAGTTTTTCAGTTGGTGTACTGACTAACAAATAACTGATGCCAGGCGGTAAAAAGATGTGTGTAGAATAGATAATGTAAAATACCGCCATCCCCGTCCCATCAGAAAATAAGTCTACAAACTGCAGAAGACACTCTTCTTAGTCGCTCAACTGTATTTTTTACAAAACATTATTCACCCTATTATTGTTGTCCAATCCTGGCTGTCCATTCCCGCCATTCTGTCCTCTCAGGCCGTTGCCACCACTCGTTATGATTCTGAGAGCACCTTGTATTTCGTCAGCAAATATTTCCACTAAGTGTCACCAAAACAACAAAAAAAAAAACATCCTTAATTGTTTTGCGTACATTTTCTCAAATTCTTGTTTCAGTTTCTTCATTTTACTGCATCCTCAGTTGAAATTGTTGGGTATAATTGAGCGAATTAATAAAACGAACACTTTTGGCGATAAAACAGTTGACCGCTCTGGCGGGGGGGGGAAGGGGGGTGGGGTGGAGGGGAGGGTTGGGAATGCCACATACAAGCCAGAACAGGTTCTTGAAAGAAAGGCAGATAACCTTATACTTTTAGTATACTCGAAAAGAATTGGCATAATTATCCTCAAGCATCTCAAGCACGTATATTCCGTTGCCTTGTCCAAGAGTGAAAGAACGGTTGCCAGCTGATATCTCTTTCCTTTATTTCGCTACAAAATTGCTTTCAAATTTCGCAGTCAACGGCAGGCCTCTATTTAATTTAACGGCACAGCTAAAACCTAACCGCCAGTGCAATGACTTTTGACTTAGCTTCCAGAAACGTCATCATCATAACCTTTATTTACACACGATAGGGCTTAAAGCACAATGCTTGTGGGGTCGTGTATTATACTAAATACTAATAAACTAATATATTTTTAAATTACTACTAAATACTTATATACTAAATTGGATCGTAACTAATATAAAAATAATTAATTACATAAAATTAATAACATTTAAAGTCATTGTAATGCCTAGGGAGTGACTGAACCGACTGAGCATTGAAATTAAGCTCCTTAATGTAATTGTCATTTTTGTCTCGTGACGTCATGACGTTGTCATGACGACACGAGATATATCTACAGGGGGAGAGGTGCATTCCATGCGTGTTTGCTTTCTGAGGCCGCCGAATTTTCCCGCCATGTCAACATTTTTCCCGCCATGTCAACATTTGCTTTGTGATCTGAGGCCGCCGGAATTTCATATCAAAGAACAGATAATGTTTCTTTACAAAGGTCGCAACTAACCCGCTGGTTTATCAAACTGTAGGTTAGGAGTATTTATTGTAAAGGGCTTTTTGTGTAAAAATATAGGCACGCTTTACTGTTCGTAAAATTTATTTCTTTTTTTGCGTTTATTGCTGTAGTACTACTTCAAAAAAAACTGGTAGATCCCGTGGACATTATTTTCCTTGCGTGTCTTCAATCGAGTATTACCCTAAAACGTGTGGGAATTCAACAGTCACGAAGACACACGCAAATCAATCTCGCTGTAAGAAAGAAAAACTTAACACCCAAATTGCAAAGTGAACGTCACGACTCTCTCTTAGAGAGAGATAACGCTCTATTTAGAGATCCTTTCGGCTTGCTAAAAGGCATTACCTCTAAATTGTCGAGTCCATTTGCTTTTGATAAAATCAATGTCTCACCCGGTTCTTGTTTACAATACATATGTTTTGGTTAATTAAATTTACGGACCCTATAAAAATATTTTAAGGGTTACATGTCACGGGTTGGACTTGAGCAGATAATTTGCGAAATCAATTAAATTATCAGAGCATTTTAACATTTCTTCTTATTCCAATATTAGGATGTCTTTTTATATTCTTTTTAATTTTTTAATTTGTACACGGCCCACAACTTTTAGCTTTAAACTTTTTACCGTGTTTAAATAAATTGTTTTTTATTGTATTGTATTGTATTCTTTTTCTGCTGTTTCGGAGTCCTTAACTTTCAACGGCTACATGCTGGAATGTACTTTGAATTGAACTCAAGCCTACTTCGGCTGCTTGGAAAAATCGCTTTTGATAAGGTGTCGAAAAAAGTCGCTGACAATTATAAGTACAAACATTATCCGCCTGACAGAAATAGCAACGATCAATTAGTATGATATGAATCAAGATGGACGCTTAATTACCGTGATAGTGATCGGAATGGATACCATTAAGGCATCGATTTCAAAACTTTGTTTTTAAGCATGTAATTGTTGTGTAAAAAAACGGCTTTTGTAAAAAGCTGCTTTTTTACATAAAAAAAGCAGCTTTTTTACAAAATAAAATTGTAAAAAAGCAGTTTTTTAACAAGAATATATATTTGTAAAAAGCCTCCTTTTTTATGTAAAAAAGCAGCTTTATTACAATTATATAATTGTAAAAAAGTAGCTTTTTTACAAATATATCATTGTAAAAATGCTGCTTTTTTACAAGAATATATATTTGTAAAAAAGCTGCTTTCTTACGTAAAAAAGCAGCTTTTTTACAGTTATATAGTTGTAAAAAAGCTGCTTTTTTACAGTTATATAGTTGTAAAAAAGCAGCTTTTTTACAGTTATATAGTTGTAAAAAAGCTGCTTTTTTACAAGAAATATCTTTGTAAAAAAGCTGCTTTTTACAGAAAAACGATGTGATAATACCTCTAGAGAATTTGAGTGGAGAATTAGGGTAGGCAAAAACCATATACTAAACACACTGTCTTAAAGCCTCAGTCGACTGAGTCACAACATTAATATCATGCGCAACGTGTAGCATTTCTAGATCTTTCAGTTGCCTTGTTGCTACACTTTTTGAAGTGTGCGTGATGAGCGATCTTGCATGCCCGGTACATCAAGCCTGTTTCATTTCGATCGACAAGATATTGATTTCTGTTCGCAAAATAACAAGCGACTGAAACAGGCTTATCTGTTTCGACGTGTGATGTTTACGCAAGGGTCATGCAGAGGTCACGAAAAAATATTTGGTGATTAAGGATATTCACTTCTTAAAATACCTCTATTTAAAATACATTCATACGAATCTCGTGCTTCGGTGATGCAAAAATTAAGAACGGAAGCGGTTTATTATTTGAAGCCAGCTGCTTCATCAAAACTAAACATCATCTTTCCGATCCGGCGGCCTTCGGTCGGCGAGTTGAAATTTTAATTTGTTTAAAACAAGAAACGTCTGCTTTTAGGCTAAGAGTTAGAGTATAATACGAAGAACTTGCTCCAGTGTTTATCCATTTATATTTATTTGAAAAAACGAAAAAAACGCAGTTTTAATTAGTCTTTGCTGAGCTGCATGTATAGCAGACAGACCTTTTCCTTACAAACCTAATTTTGTAAGGAAACCGGCCCTACACATTTTCACACATTAAAATACAGAATGACACTGCCAAATAGTTCTAGTAAGAGCCTTTAAAGTGCACTGCCACAGAAAGATTCAGAACACTTGCTTTAATTGAAAGAAAGCTACAGCCTTCGAATCATTTTTTTACAAATATATAAGTGTAAAAATGCAGCTTTTTTACAAAATATATTATTGTAAAAAAACAGCTTTTTTACAATACCGTTTTTTTACGCCACATAATCTTATATATATAGATATTTAGTTGGATTTTGAGCCTTTCGCGTGAGAACCTTTTGTAGTTGGAATAAACCTTTGTTTTTATCTTTAACTGTGAAATCGTGAAGTTCAGCGCAAGCATTCACGACAAAGGTTTCTGAACTGACAAGTGAATCAAGAGTTTCGTATATCGTGTTGTGAATGTCACAACTTTTATCGAGCGACAAAAGTAGCTTTAGTTTTAGTTCACATTTTAGGGGTGAGGAGTCTAAATTTTTCTTTATGTTAGATGCACGCTTTTGAATTTTCGTATCTTTACAAGCAATAAATAGACGTGAAAAGCGGTCTATTTTCAATAAATTAAACTCTGAAAAGGTACGAGACACTAAGCCCAGAGGGCTTTTGATTCACTTTTCGATAGAAAACAAAAATTGGGATCCTGTATTATACGACGAAACAACATTCCATAGGATGGCCCCCCTATGTCCAATTGAATTGGAGAAAGGAGAAAAGGAACCGAAAACCGGTAGAATAATTGAAGTCTTTTTGTTTAGATTACTGAAGGTAGATTGCTGTAGCTGCAACAATTTTCTTCATCCTTGAGGAATATAAAGCCAGTTTCTTGTGATAATCATCAGGTCCCCTCAATCTCTCCCAAAGTCCAAACGTGATTCATCAGCTATATATTTTTTAATGAATGTTAGGCTGTGTAAACGCAACTGATATTTACTGTATAACGTCTACCTCTGAAACCTATGTTTTTACCTGTTGGTCCGTTAAATCCATGTTTACCATTTTCTCCAGTACTACCAGTTGTTACTCGGTTTCTGTAGACCCTGTCACTCCAGGTTGGTGCAGACATATCAAGCTCACTTCCAGATCCTCCAATTATTACACGCGTAAACATTCTCAATGTTCTAATGCCAAATAATTGAACAGGACCCTGAAAGACGAAAAAAATTCCCCTAACAGCTTGCAGATGGTGAGTTAATTGTTATTGTTTTCGGTTGTACAAACCTGTATATAGACAGTGTCCGCTTCCACTTCAACGGAGACTTCTGGCGGGGCAGCAAGCCTTGATGAATCGAAGTTTACGCCTTTGCCTTCTAGTTGTTCCTTTAAATAGTTCATATGAACCGTTCGGCCAAAGACTCGGTAACGACCTGAAAAAATTGGAACATCACTGGTTTTTAAATTTAATATTAATTTATGTCAACTTCCATTAACAATGCACGCAAATCCAACAGAAAATAATCCTATTTCGTCAGCCTTTTCAACCTGACTGAAGTCGTAAAGTGAATAACATCGTGTTTAATTCTTGGAATCTTGGTGGAGGAAACATTTTTACTAAAACTTCCAAAAACCTAAACGACAGCTTATATCTCTTGTATCCGATTCAAGTAGCTTACCGAGGCTTATCGACTTGACCTTTACCATAACACGCAAATGAGACTTTATTTGAAGCTGTGTAAACTAATACTTCAACGTTTGTGTACTGATTTATATTACTTCAAACTTGGGTGTAAACATGTTTGGCTGGTGTGAAAGATGGACGCATTAGACTCCATTTGACGGCAATGGAAGGAAACTAAAGTTGTCTACCAAAAAGTGTTTGGAAGAAAGTTATACGCAACTTTTGCACGAGATAAATAAAGTTCTAGGCAGTTTGTTTATAGCCAATCGAATAATAAAATAACATCGAAAGTGTATAACAAAACTTGTGACCGGTTCTTGACACTTATAGTTTCCTTCAGTTTCTAACCTGGTTGAGCTTGAAGAACAGAAGGGGTCTCGACCCAGTTTCTCTCCGGTATTGTGGTACTTCCACTGTAGGAAGTACTTCCTAGCCGGGCCGTTGCACATCCACCGCTGACTACAGCATTCACGTCTGGGATAAAAAGAAAAACCACTTTGTATTGAAACAATTTATGTTTATTTTCGATTTATTTTTTTTTTTTTCTTTTTTTTATTGTTTGGTATTTTTTGACGTTGACAGTAAAACACTATGACAGGTAAGTGTCTTTTTCTTGGGAAAGACACTTCACTCTCATAGTGCCCCTGTTCACCATGGTGTATAAATGGGTTCCGGCGAATTTAATGCTGGGGTAACCCTGCGATGGACTAGCATCCCATTCGGGGGGAGTAGAAATTAAATAGTCTAGTCGCTTCACGCTACTGAAACCAAGATAAGCTCCGGCATGATGAGCCATTAGGCTTGTAGACAGACGTCACCTTTACCATTTTTGGACGATGAACTGTGTATTTTGGGAGAGATGGTCAGGTTTTCCCAGCATGGAGCAGTTGGGAATATTGTTGATCCACCTGGATGGGATGCTAATCCATCGCCGGTCACACCTGCATTTTGACAGGTGGCCCTAAAAGTTTACCGGTACTAACTATTCTACTCTTCAGTGGAGAGGATCAATGTATGAGTAACTGTCTTGCCCAAGAACACAATGACATGACCTCACCAAATTAAACTCGAATTGCTCGTTCTGGCAAAGTCTAGCATGCTAACCATTAGGTCACAGCGTTTCCCACGATTGAAGTAAAGAGATGTCCAAATGTTTCACCCGTTTCTTGTTTTTGAGTCACCCAGAAACTTGGGTAGACATTGTATAAATCTAGACATTAATACCCAGCACCAGCAACTTTTAGACGAACTCGAGTTTAGTATAAAACACGACACAATGCAAGGGAGACCATGTTAGGAAAAGTTTTCTCATACGGCTGTAATCATTTTTTTTGTAGCACATCTATGAAACAGACACTGCGAAATCAGACTGATTGCATGAGTTGTTTTGCCCTGCACATGACTGATTACATTTATATTTTCTTGACCCTGGTACAGTTTCCAAAAAAAATCCCTGGACAATTTTATCCCCCTGATGTACCGCCGTGGAAATATAGCTCATGAGTGTATGTATGAACTTCCAATACGTGAATACGTGTTCTGTGTGTGAAAAAAAAGTGTTAATGTTACTTCCGCAGTCGATTTGGCTGATTTTAGCCATTTTTTTTTTTTTTTTTTTTTTAATATTTTTTGTTTGCTTGTTCATATTTTACTCCTTGTGTTTTTGTCACCCGTTTCCTGAGGTCAAGAGACACCCTAGAGGATTTTTCAGAGTCTCAAAGGGGGTTTAGGGCTCCAGGGCTCTGGGCTAAAAAATGCAGGGCTCAAGGGCTCCAAGACAAAAATTTCAGGGCTCCAGGGCTCCATATCATCTCCATTCGTGCTCCGGGCTCCACTATGGTCTACAATCTTTAGATATAAAAATTATTTTGCAACGCTAAATCAAGTCCGCAAATAAAACGTCCGCAATTCCGACCAGTTTTTTAAACCCAAGAAGACGGTTATCATGTCTCCAACTATTTAAAGGTGGATTGAATATTTAACTTGAATATCACTAAGGTCAATAATAACAAAGTTTAACAAAATGCAGTCATAAAACAAGAAAAAATGCAATTTGGGATCGCAAATGATCAAATTTCAAAACGCTGGGCTTTGGGCTCCGCTAAAAATTTCTTTGGGCTCCATGCTCCACAGCCAAAAAAAGATCAGGGCTCCAGTCAGTAAATTGATCGGGCTCCGGGCTCCAAAGCAGAAATTTCATGGCTCCGGGGCTCCAGGAACCCCCCCTTTGAGACCCTGATTTTTACCTGCCCTACGGAGGCTTTCATCGAACCTGGCCGGGCGAACTTCAAGGTTTTATATAACCTGCGATCAGACGTTATTTTTCTCGTGGCGGAGGGTCAACGGAAAAATGAACGCCTGATAAAATTACTTGTCGAGTCGTCTGTAAAAAGTCCAGAATCTGGACTCTTTTCTGATTGGTTGGAAAACAAAAAGGCAACATTAGAACTCTATCCTGATTGGCTTACTGAGTTTAAGTCTAATTTCCGGTCCAAAAATATCGCACGTAGATGATTGTTATCATGACGGGTGTCGAGCGGAATGAAGTAGAGAGCGAGTTCTTCTAGCTTTTAAAAAATCTTTCAAGAGTTTTGTTCACAAAACATTTAAAGACGAACAAAGGGAGTGTATTCGACGAATAGTTTGTGCAAAAAAAAGATGTTTTGGCGGTGCTTCCGACGGGATTCGGCAAGAGCGTGATCTATCACCAATGGTGTCGAAGATTATTACATCACACCACCAAAGACGCCAGACGATCGTGCCAGTGAGCCTCACACCAAATCAGCCTTTGCTGAAAACAAATTTTTAAAAACCATCCGATACATGTAGGCTCGTTCAAAACGGGTAATTCAAACACATGTGTGTAAGAGTAAAAATATAATCGGAAGGCGCTAATCATGCACGCTTAATTATCTGATGGCATCGCCGACATTCTCGACGACGTTGACAGATACTTTAATTAGGGGGCGGCAGACGACTTGACTAATTGTAGTTTCCTTTTTTTCTCCTTCCCTCCGCCGCGAAAAAAAGAAAGCCTGATCGCAGGTTAGGTTTTATCAGAACTGCTGCAGAGGAGTGTTTGTAACGTCTTGGATAAAAGTCGTATATTAGGTAACAATACTAACCTGACATCAGAACCTCTTTGGTCTCTTTTGCCTTCCTGCTCTTTCCATCCCTTTGACCTGTAGTTTGTAATCATAAAAGAAAAAATAGTTGTTGTAAGCTATACAGCTAGATACGTTTGTAAGGTCTTCATTTAATTTTCTAAATATGAAATTGAATATCTAAACTTTGATTTTATAACCATTTAAAGCAAGTAGTAACTCGCCATGAATTTTGCTGACTTCAAGAAGAAGTAAAATAAGAAGGCAAAGACACTTCCTCTCCATAGTTTTGCTTCAGCTTATGGAACTGTTTTTTAGTCAATTATAAACACTTTCATAGCTTTTAGACATATAAATTATTAAGGACCCTAAAGAAAGCAGGGTTCTTTACGGGGAAGCTAATGATGACAGAAGACAAATGCGGGTAGAGCCGGGAGAAATGTTTATATGATATTTAAATGTTATATATGCATGACTGAGCGGCAATCTTGAATGTCCATTAACACTGAGAACCTAAGGCAAGGCATGAATGGACAACGGGTACGTAACTCATTTGTCCATGGATGCCAGACATTTCTCTCAATTATTTATCTCGTGAAGTGGATAGTTTGTAAACGCGACAACAATTAAATAAAGTTGAAGTTTGTCGCAAATGTGTCATGATCCTCACATGTTTGTGATATATCTGGATTAAGTTCCGTTGCATCTGTCAAATATTCAGGATGTATTTAATCCATTTTATCTTGGTGCTTTCTATTGTACTGACTTTTCAGCTTAGCGCAGTGCAAGGTAAGTCAAATATATATTTTACTTCTCGTGTTTACTTAACGAAATGCAATACAGGTTTTTTTTTAACTCACAATAACCCGATGTTTATACGAGGTTAATTCTGTTTAAAAACTGTGTGTAAATATATTTTTTTGTGTTCCCTTAGCTCAAGCCCAAATGCGCAATGAAGGAAACAAAACCGTGATACCAAAAAGTCGCAAGTCTTCGTTGTCAGGTCTTTATACTTTGATTTATTGCCCAGTCAGACAATGAAATTTCAATGATGTTATCAAATACCTCTAAGTTGTCTTTTTAGCTAGAAATTCCTTATAATTACGACGTACGATATCATTGACTAGAAAATTAAACTGCTACCTTATTCGTACAAATATAATTTTCACAGGACTTAAATTTGCAAAGAATAAATCAAAATTAAAAACTTGCTGCAAGATTCTCTTATGAAACTTAGCATCCGTAACATTTTTAGCCATGTTTACGTTCTCTTTCAACCAAATATGCACCAAAGGAAAATTATTTTTCACATGGCTCGTTTTCCTTTGTTCTTCCAGGCTGATTATATTGAATAAACCCCGTTAATTAGCGTCTGAAAAGCTGGGGGCGGCTTTGATTGTTACAGGGGAGAGCGGGGCTGATATCTAATATTCCCCTAGGGGATTATTAAAGTTGATAATCCCCTAAGGAAATATTACGATATTATTCCCCTCGTAGCAAAGCCACAAGCCTCGCATGACAAACAAAACACAACTTTACTTTAATAACGTTATGATTTAGTTAAATAAGAAGGCAAAGACACTTCCTCTCCATAGTTTTGCTTCAGCTTATGGAACTGTTTTTTAGTCAATTATAGACACTTTCATAGCTTTAAGACATATAAATTATTAAGGACCCTAAAGAAAGCAGGGTTCTTTACGGGAAAGCTAATGATGACAGAAGATAAATGCGGGTAGAAGCGGAGAAATGTTTATATGATATTTAAATGTTATATATGCATGACTGAGCGGCAATCTTGAATGTCCATTAACACTGAGAACCTTAGGCAAGGCATGAATGGACAACGGGTACGTAACTCATTTGTCCATGGATGCCAGACATTTCTCTCAATTATTTATCTCGTGAAGTGGATAGTTTGTAAACGCGACAACAATTAAATTAAGTTGAAGAGTTTGTCGCAAATGTGACATGATCCTCACATGTTTGTGATATATCTGGATTAAGTTCCGTTGCATCTGTCAAATATTCAGGATGTATTTAATCCATTTTATCTTGGTGCTTTCTATTGTACTGACTTTTCAGCTTAGCGCAGTGCAAGGTAAGTCAAATATATATTTTACTTCTCGTGTTTACTTAACGAAATGCAATACAGGTTTTTTTTTTTAACTCACAATAACCCGATGTTTATACGAGGTTAATTCTGTTTAAAAACTGTGTGTAAATATATTTTTTGTGTTCCCTTAGCTCAAGCCCAAATGCGCAATGAAGGAAACAAAACCGTGATACCAAAAAGTCGCAAGTCTTCGTTGTCAGGTCTTTATACTTTGATTTATTGCCCAGTCAGACAATGAAATTTCAATGATGTTATCAAATACCTCTAAGTTGTCTTTTTAGCTAGAAATTCCTTATAATTACGACGTACGATATCATTGACTTTAGAAAATTAAACTGCTACCTTATTCGTACAAATATAATTTTCACAGGACTTAAATTTGCACAAAATTAAAAACTTGCTGCAAGATTCTCTTATGAAACTTAGCATCCGTAACATTTTTAGCCATGTTTACGTTCTCTTTCAACCAAACATGCACCAAAGGAAAATTATTTTTCACATGGCTCGTTTTCCTTTGTTCTTCCAGGCTGATTATATTGAATAAACCCCGCTTATTAGCGTCTGGAAAGCTGGGGGCGGCTTTGATTGTTACAGGGGAGAGCGGGGCTGATAACTAATATTCCCCTAGGGGATTATTAAAGTTGATAATCCCCTAGGGAAATATTACGATATTATTCCCCTCGTAGCAAAGCCACAAGCCTCGCATGACAAACAAAACACAACTTTACTTTAATAACGTTATGATTTAGTTAAATAAGAAGGCAAAGACACTTCCTCTCCATAGTTTTGCTTCAGCTTATGGAACTGTTTTTTAGTCAATTATAGACACTTTCATAGCTTTTAGACATATAAATTATTAAGGACCCTAAAGAAAGCAGGGTTCTTTACGGGAAAGCTAATGATGACAGAAGATAAATGCGGGTAGAAGCGGAGAAATGTTTATATGATATTTAAATGTTATATATGCATGACTGAGCGGCAATCTTGAATGTCCATTAACACTGAGAACCTTAGGCAAGGCATGAATGGACAACGGGTACGTAACTCATTTGTCCATGGATGCCAGACATTTCTCTCAATTATTTATCTCGTGAAGTGGATAGTTTGTAAACGCGACAACAATTAAATTAAGTTGAAGAGTTTGTCGCAAATGTGACATGATCCTCACATGTTTGTGATATATCTGGATTAAGTTCCGTTGCATCTGTCAAATATTCAGGATGTATTTAATCCATTTTATCTTGGTGCTTTCTATTGTACTGACTTTTCAGCTTAGCGCAGTGCAAGGTAAGTCAAATATATATTTTACTTCTCGTGTTTACTTAACGAAATGCAATACAGGTTTTTTTTTTAACTCACAATAACCCGATGTTTATACGAGGTTAATTCTGTTTAAAAACTGTGTGTAAATATATTTTTTGTGTTCCCTTAGCTCAAGCCCAAATGCGCAATGAAGGAAACAAAACCGTGATACCAAAAAGTCGCAAGTCTTCGTTGTCAGGTCTTTATACTTTGATTTATTGCCCAGTCAGACAATGAAATTTCAATGATGTTATCAAATACCTCTAAATTGTGTTTTTAGCTAGAAATTCCTTATAATTTAAAACTGGTTTGTGACTGGAGATAGGGTACGACGTGTAATATATCATTGACTTTAGAAAATTAAACTGCTACCTTATTCGTACAAATATAATTTTCACAGGACTTAAATTTGCAAAGAATAAATCAAAATTAAAAACTTGCTGCAAGATTCTCTTATGAAACTTAGCATCCGTAACATTTTTAGCCATGTTTACGTTCTCTTTCAACCAAATATGCACCAAAGGAAAATTATTTTTCACATGGCTCGTTTTCCTTTGTTCTTCCAGGCTGATTATATTGAATAAACCCCGCTAATTAGCAACTGTCTGAAAAGCTGGGGGCGGCTTTGATTGTTACAGGGGAGAGCGGGGCTGATATCTAATATTCCCCTAGGGGATAATCCCCTAGGGGAATATTACGATATTATTCCCCTCGTAGCAAAGCCACAAGCCTCGCATGACAAACAAAACACAACTTTACTTTAATAACGTTATGATTTATTTTACCTTGACTGTTGTTACATTTTAAATACTACTGAGCAATTGCTTAATTGAAAACACGAGAAATGCGTTCCGGTACTCATGCCTCGACGTTTGCTCTTTTTCAGAATTCCGTTGCAGTTCAATCCGTTCGGTTGCTAACACACTCCAAACATTCAAACACCAAAAGGTTACCTTTTTTAGTGTTCTTCGGGATCCTTTCAGCTGTTCCTGGCTAGCAGCTCTTTAATTTGTCATCTTCGACGATGATATCTCTAGCCTTTTCGACGTTTTCTTCCCATTTGTTTCCGCCTGGTTAAAGCTAAACAACCCTTCTGTCGCCTCCTAAGTCAGGGTCTCAAAGGGGGGGGGGGGGGGGGGGTTCCTGGAGCCCCGGAGCCCTGAAATTTCTGCTTTGGAGCCCGGAGCCCGATCATTTTACTGACTGGAGCTCTGATCTTTTTTTGGCTGTGGAGCATGGAGCCCAAAGAAATTTTTAGCGGAGCCCAAAGCCCAGCGTTTTGAAATTTGATCATTTGCGATCCCAAATTGCATTTTTTCTTGTTTTATGACTGCATTTTGTTAAACTTTGTTATTATTGACCTTAGTGATATTCAAGTTAAATATTCAAACCACTTTTAAATAGTTGGAGACATGATAACCGTCTTCTTGGTCGGAATTGCGGACGTTTTATTTGCGGACTTGATTTAGCGTTGCAAAATAATTTTTATACCTAAAGATTGTAGACCATAGTGGAGCCCGGAGCACGAATGCAGATGATATGGAGCCCTGGAGCCCTGAAATTTTTGTCTTGGAGCCCTTGAGCCCTGCATTTTTTAGCCCAGAGCCCTGGAGCCCTAAACCCCTTTGAGACCCTGCTAAGTGCTAAACTGAGCGTTTTCGCAGTCCTCTTCGAGATTCTTTGAGGATAGCAATTTCTCCAAGTTATTGCCTAGATTTGTCGCAAAATAAAAACTCTCCTTCGCAGACTCGCTCACCTCTGCCAACTTTGCAGTAAAGTGGTGTAAAAAGGTGGTTACAAAGTTGTCGGAACTATCAGGCAATTACAATTAATCTATTGTTAAGCTTGTTTGGCAAGCATATTGATTGTTTTGGTCGGCGTATCAAAAACGAAAAAATAACCTGTTTATTATATAATTTAACAATGTGGAAACCCCAGTGCGTCTTTTCGGAACCTTTTTCCTGTTGTTAAGTGTGTGTCGGGAAAAACATTTCAGCGCATTTCAGCGCACACACATCAAAACAACGAAGAAAAAAAATCTTTCTTATTGTTTGAGCCACTGTTGATACCTCGCCCATGTGAAAAATAAGCCGGTGATTTTTAGGCACCTCGGCGATATGTGATTTATTCACCTCGGGCTGCGCCCTCGGTGAATAAATCACATATACCCTCGTTGCCTAAAAATAACCCTTACAAAACTTAATCGCAAATGCTGACCTGTGTATTGTATTGTGAATCGTTTGTTGTTAAGGTTCCGTTCAATATCATTGTGACATATATGGCTTTAGGATAGATTACGCCGATTTTTCACGATTTTTCTCGATTTTTCTGCCAAACGCGAAATTTAAATCTTGCGAAGTCTGATTCATATTTTCGCGAAATTTAGTTCCCGAAAAAATAAGTACGAATAAAGTAGAATTTTTTCGTTGAAGTCATAGTGAAAGTTATTGTAATGCACCATAAAAGCTCTAGCTCGGCCGAACATTAAACGTCATTTAGTCCCTAATTTGTTCCATCTGTCCTCAGACGCGAATGTCGCGGTCAGTAATGGCTGTGCAACGGCGAGATTAGGAACTACTTCATATAGTGGCAATCCAATCATCCCCAACAGGAACTGGCTAGACTCTGTACAAGTTGTTCGGATTCAGGAAGGTGTGTCACTGCCTCTCCACTTTTTTATATCAGTGAAATGCAATGATTTGTAACACCCAGAAAAATTGCAATCCAAGAAATTAATGCAAAACTGCGTCAATTACTAAGAACGACGCGAGTGATAGAGCGGTTTTCAATCGAGTGTCGTAAAACCAAAACCATAAAGTAATCACTCTGGCCAGTCTCAAGGGACGTAAACAATCTAGTGAACCAATCAAAACGCAAAGCAAGTACATGTACCTAGCCAACACAAAGCGCGGGAAAGCAAGAAAAAATAGTATCGACTCTCAAGTGAAAACCGCTCTAACAAGTTTGCTTCTTAAATTGTGAATTATGAACTTGCATTTGTTGCTGTACAATCAACACATCCTCGGATTTGCCTCGATCTTCATTCGATCGTTTAAAAAAATGGTTTTAATTTAATTACAGGCGGTGTTTTTTCATGGAATATAATGAAGTCACATGATTGCCTAATCACAAAATATTTTCAAGGATTTCTATTTCTGTTGTTCTATTAGATTGAAATGTTATTTTATTCTAAAAGCGCTGCTTGTGTTTAAACAGTAACTATTTGCAGCATGTCTGGGTAAAAAGGTCGTTAATCGGTCATTGTTTCCGGCAATCTGAGTAAAATTAATTATTTTCTATTTTTTGGTGAACCAGAATCAAAATGGCGAATCGCCTTGATAAAAACACCATTTATTTATATTAGATCTTCTACCTTATCCACATATCTCGTTTAACTGTCTTTGTGTTGCTGATTACTTTCCAGGTCATTATCGTGTTCTAGGTCGCACGATTTACATGGATTTTCTGAAACAGCTACTTCTAGATAAAGAAATAGATCTCTCAGACACAAGAGAAACTGAAGCTTCTCCAGTGTCATTGGAAATTCAGGCGGACACTGTATATATACAGGTCAGTTAAGCCGGGGGTACACCCGAATTTGAGTGAAATTTTAGGACGTTTTAAAAAGGGATAAAAAAGAAAATTATTTTTGGAACGCCACCAGACAGTTGTCAGCGAACTGTTTGGTGGCCATCCGTCAATTTTAAACTTCAATTTCAAATTTTCAATTCTCTTGACTACATCATATTTTTAAAATTTCTAATTTCTCTAAATTTTACTTATTCTCCTCCCAAACATCTCCAAAAATCACCTAAAATTTACAAAACTTCACAAAACATAGATTCGTGTAATGAGCTTAGAGTTTTTGAATTGCTTTAAACGCGAACGAGATAATTGCATTAAACCCAGGTTAAGCGGTGAATAAACGGCCTTTAAGTGTACTTCCGCCTTAAAAGAGTCAGCGCATTATAAGTAAATAACTCGGGCCAATCTTACACCACAAGACAAGGCTTTAAGCCAATACATAGGTGCCTAGCGCGGGAAATCGAGGGTGAGCGATTGGTTTTTGCGTTGCTCTTGATTGCTTGATCGATTAATTGTTTGAGAATAGTATGTTTTCCTTAATTGTTTAAGCTAGAAAACACTTGCGAGTTTTGTTAAGGGTATACGCATTTACATGTAAAAACCTAAGTTACAGCTGCTTTCTTCAGTGTTTTAGGGTTCTATTCAGCTGTTTGGTCTTAAAGCTTGCTCTTGATTGATTGAGTGATTGATTGTTTGAGAATAGTAGTTTTGTTAAGGGTTTATGCACTTACATGTAAAAAGCCTAAGTAACAGTTGCTTTTTCTGTTTTAGGGTTCTATTCAACTGTTTGGTCTTAGAGCTTTAAAAATATTCACACGCTCAATAATCGGAGCAACTGGAAGTGAATTAGATATTTCTGCGCCGAGCTGGGGCATAGTCTACCCAAAGCCATCAGCTTCTAGCCCGGGACAAGATGGTAAAAACGGCTTTAACGGACCGAGAGGTAAATGAATATGAAGTAAATACCTGTGTTGTTGCATGTTGATGTATTGTCTCGATGAGACAGAATTTAACCCAGTAAAACAAACAGATAAAAATGGATTTTGTTGTAAATGTAAGCGAGGTTTAAATAAAAACTGGAGGAATTAGCACAAGTAAGTCAGTTTAATTCTGTCAGTTGAAGTCACAGTACGTAAAATCAAAATCATATTTTGTATCTTTTGCTTGAATGTAGTATAAATGTAGGAAATAGATTAAATAAATGTTGTTTTGTGTCACTCGTTATGTGACAGCAAACTCAAAACACAAATAAGAAGCATCGTTCTTTCAATAGTATTGCCTTACGCTTTACACACATGTATGACTTGTTAAATTACCTGCCGGACAAAATAATTTCAAATTCCATTTATCAGAGGACATCCTACTTGTCAACAAGCGATAAACAGATAAACCGGGCCCGTAGTGACGGGGGTGCGACGGGTGCGTCCGCACCCCCCTACGGGAAATGGTATTTCTGTACTTTGACTATTTACATTCAATATGGTCCTTTGGGTTGAAGGTCCACCATTTGTAGATTCGTGTGGTGTATTTTGGACCAAATTGTGTGATTCTAGGTTACCAGAATTATTGTTGTTGCTACTTTCAATTTTACCTGCCTTGTTTCCTAACTAACTGATTTCAAAACGCACGAAATGCTGTCTCAGATATATAGAAATATACATAGAAAAACGCGCGCGTTTCACATTCTGGCCATTCTCATTCCAGAACTGTGAACAAACAACGCGCCCGTAGTATATAGAAGTCGATTCGCTATAAACCGGTAGCTAAGCTAAGAAATGTTATCGTTTGCTTCTCAGTTGAAATATTCGGTGACGTTATGCATGGCGCCTTCAGAATTGTTAGCAATGGCGGGGATGGATTAAGAGGACAAGATGGAGGGGACGGACTGGATGCAGAAGACAGCATTGCCGTGGTAAGCTAGGTTTTTTATGTTCGCTTTCCATGCAATTCTTCAGCCGTAGTTTAGCAATAAGCAGCGAGTTAACGCACGTTCACATTGCATACAATTTGGGCGCGGAATCTGAAGCAAAGGTATCAAATGTCAGTTGGTGACCGAGGGGTGTGGGGTAGGGGCAGTTCAATTTCCAGATACTTTCAGCTGTTCGAATAAAAATTATTACCGTTAAGGCGGAATTTTATCTTTGTATCCAACGCTTATTATCGGTTTAACGGAGATATCTCGTTTGCGTTTCAAGGAATCCAAAAACGTTAACTCTCCCCATATGTCTATGTTTTGCGGTGTTTTGTAAATTTTGGAGATTTTTGGGAGGAGATAGTTTTTCTGAAAGGATTGATAAAATTCGGAGAAATAATAAATATGAGAGATTTAATGTGATTTTAGAATTAGAATTTGAAGTAGAATTAAAAATTCTTCTGTTTTTAATCCCTTTTTTAAATCTCGTAAAATTTCATTTATTTTCAGGTAACCCCCCTTTTTCCACTTTATATTATGATCTCATGAAGCTCATAAGTTGCATCATGTTGTTAATAACACCTATCAATACTAGAATAAACAGTTTTTAAACGCGATAAATATTGAGAGTGCAGACAAAAGTTGGCCTAGGGACTATGTTCGACGAATCATTTGCTCCACATTTTAGTTTTGAATATGAGTGCCATTCAATCTATGCTGTAATACTTATAATCCGTTTCTCGGTTTTAGAGTTACAGACGCCTGGACCGGCAGTTACTCGTCCGGTACCATCTTATTATTTGTAGAGTTAATGCACCTTTATGCACGACGAAAAACGGGCACACCACCCACGCCACTACACACCCCCTCCCTTCCCCTCCCCTCTTAAGTTCACTCACTTCACCGACCGCTAATTATAAAGATTTAAATTACAAAGCTTTCAAAGCGAGACCGGCTTTTGCTTTTCTTCTGTTTTGGTAGGAAGCTGACAAACAGTCCTCCGATTGTGGTCGGCAAAATGCTAACAGTTGCAGACATGTACGTGGTAATAAAGGAGTGAAGGGTCGTAGCGGCGACAACGGTGGGAATGCTGGAAGATCAGGTAATGATCAGACCTGAAATCATTTGTTCGTCTTATGTGAACAATTATTTACCACGAACACATAGGGTGGTCTGCCTGTGATTTAAGCGATATGTATAATACAAGCAGATTTATTCGAAAGAGTAAGATTGGATGTTTGAATGGTGTAGTTTCTATTGCTTATAAAAGTGAGTGTAAGGCGGTTGTTTCAGATATTTTGGAAATGTTTCCCAAAGTTCTGATAAAACAAAATAGAAAGAAGAGTTCTCACTGTTGCTATTTGCTCTTGGCTTAATAGCAAATCTGGTATTGTAATTATGAACTTCAAAGGCTGGAGCAAAGGCCTGGCTAAAGTAGGAAGCATTGTTGCAGAAACATTGTTTATTGTCATGTTTCCTAGGTGGTTAACCCCCGGGGGGGGACTTCCACATGAAAGTGACGGGTATGCTCGTCGTCTCGCTTAGGGGTATGAATTTCGGATTTTGGGTCTCGCTTAGGGTGTTCTGAGGAAAATGGCAATATTTTAAGCCCTCAGGGTCTCGTTTAGGGTTGCATGCGAAGAAATATACAAATATCAGTTCTTTTTACAGGATTTTGGTATCTTTTAGGGGTCTATAATAGCTTGAGCCACGCCCAGATTGGTCTCTTTTAGGGGTTCTTTTCAAAATTTCCGACGAGCATCCCCGTCCCTTTGATATGGGAGTCCCCCCCGGGTGGTTAACAAAGCGGGAAGCAAAGGAAAATGTTTTGCTGCTTGGGTGGCTAAACGAGGAAACAATATTCCGGGAACAAGATGTCACACACGCGCATAAAATGCGAGCGTGCTGTTGCTAGAAGTCATTTTTAATAAGCAACACGCGAAACAAGTCAACATTGCTTCCAGGGTGGCTAAATTGGGCAACATAAGTTTCGGAAGCAAAGTTTCCTTCCAGGGAAGCAAAAATGTTTTGACCATAGGCCAAATAATTTGCGTGTTTCCGAGAAGTAAAATTTGATTCCTAGTATAGGCAGGCCTTAAGGGTTGAATTGGGTAATAATTCAGTAACATTTCTTAACTATTGTTTTTTTAATTTCGAAGAATTGAGAGTTTACTTTAAAATTTTGGCATGAAGGCACCAACAAGTTCATAATTGTATCATCAAATAAAGAATTGCGAGTTTCATGACCAACGATGTCATGCTATTCACGTTAGCCTCTTGACATAAGAACCATGCAGTTGCAGTGTCAGTACAGTTTTACCTCTTGTTCTAACTCAGAGACTCAAAGAGTTGTGCAGAATGCAATATGGCCAATCAATTAACATAATAATAACTTCGCTTGAGAATGAAGTCACATGGCTTCACTTTTCAGTTTGAATGCTGTTTTATGTTTACGAGCTTGTCGAAAGACTGATCGTGACGCATTTCGATTTTTTTTATAAAGCGAACTACTAAATCGTGTGACAACCTACATCCAGAAGAAGGATTTCCCCTATTGAAACGTTATACACGCGGCCGATCAGTCGATACTTCAGTGCAGAATTTTAAATCGTTTGAACTGTTCTTTTTTATGCTAACTGTTGCTAATTGTTTATTAAAAAGATTTTTGAAGCAGTCAACGCGATATTTTTACTTTTCGTGCAAACGTATGTAACATGATACTTTTGTTACCCTCTTAGACTGCTGTGACGCATCAAAGTCTATTTGGATTAATTTGTGGTTTTTGCGAAGCCACGTATCTACAAAAATGCCAAACAAGTGCCTGTTATTTTAATTTTCGTAAGTGTGGATTTCAGTAAGACATTGAAACAAAAAACGACACTTCCCCTTCTGTTCAAACGTATGTAACATGATACTTTTGGTTTTCTCTTAAAGTTATGTAACATGATACTTTAACGGTTTTTGTCGAAAACGTAAGAAACGTGAATTTCAGCAAACAGAGAGACATCGATTAATACACATATATTATCAATTAATCCAAGAAATGGTTTTTCAGATTATGAGATGTAAGGTCACCTTTTCTAAGAAAACAGCGTTGCCATATCAAGAATTATTTTACATGAACTGCTGTGACATCCAGTAGTCTAATGTAATGAATTTTCAGTTTTAAATTTTCGCCACGGAGTCTACAGGAAGGAATTCGAAGAAACACGCGATGTTTGTAAGAGTCCCAGTATATAACGTAGACTAATCGGTGCGTGTGTTTCGCAAAAAAGTATTTTGTTTCAGTATGTATGGTAGTGGTTTAGGGCAGGAGGTTTTAGGGGTTTAGCAGACGACAGCCCACCAAACCATCACAAAAGTGCATTCTTCACTGAAAATGAATGATTACTTCTTTTCTTGGTTTAATTAGAAATTTTATGAAAGAGGTGTCAAGGCTGAAGTATTATTATATAATGATTAATTGTTGATTGCTTTTGCTGTTTCTCTTTTATTTAATTTATTTAATTTCTTTGAAGGAAATGGAGGGGATTCTGGAACGCTGAAAGTTCTTGTGTCTGAAGTGGATGGAAATGTGGAGCTGAGGGCTTGTAGGGGGAATGGTGCAGTCGCGGCCACTAATGGACAAGGAGGGCTAGGTGCGGAAGACAGTGGCTACATTCTCTATCACTCTACTTTAATAGGGCTTTATTTGACAATTGTCTTTTTCGTATTTTATAGGTGGCCTTGGGAGTTATGGAGGACATGGCCGACTTTGTCAAAGTAATCGGTGGGAGCCAGGGGTTACCATAGAAAGATGTTTAGATAGGGGGCAGGGCTCTCAGGCAGGTCGCGGACTTCGAGGAAACGAGGGAACTACAGGAAATAGTAAGAGAACAAAACAAACCAAAGGGACAATATCAATTTGTATCTCAGAAATCCCAGTTTATTTTTTAATTGCTTGCCTATGTATGAAATATTGTGTACGACGTACAAAAGTACGGAGGTACTTGCAAAATCATACCCCTACAACCATTTAAGAAGTGAGGGTTTGATGATACACACCCGTTGGGGTTTAGTTGTAATTAGGTACCTCGAAGGCATTAAACATTAAGTAGATAGTCTGTAGATTTTGCAAGGTTCGAACCTTGCAAAATCCATCATTCTCTGAAGAAGACCGCAGAAGGCGATCGAAAATTTAGAGTATCCTTTTATATTTTTAGATCTGTTTAAACCATTTTTATATTTTAAGCTATGACCACAGATCGCTCCAGCAGTTTTAGATAGTCTATAGGTTGCTTTTTAAACTGAAATGAGATGGGATGACATGACATGACATGAAGAATGAGACGAGACGAGACGAGACGAGATGAGATGAAATGAGATAAGAAAAGAAAAGAGAATGAAATAATAAACAGCATTTTACACTCTTGCTAGCCCGTTCATCGACTTACATTAAAATGACGCGCGTATACAAACAAAGATTTTGTGACACAATCTTTGTAGGTTTCTTTTAAAAAAAATAAAGTAGGAAGAAATAAATTCATTGTGAATAATAACATATATTTATGTTTAAATCAAACTCATTGGTATTAAACCCATATATAAGAACCTGCTTGATCTTGATTGGTCAAACAGGTTCTTATATTTTTGAGTATTAAAATGGAAAATTTCTGCCAGCAGTTTCTTCAATCACTATGTTCCTAGAGGCGTTTTATTTTACTGTATTGGAGCAAACCTTTGATTGATGTTTGTTTTGCTACAGCGCCAGACACACCGGGAGAGCCTGGAGCCATTGACGACACCTACATTCAGTCCAGGCCTCTGGATGAGGCAAGTAAGGAAAGTTTTCCAATTAAGCTGCTTCAGGTTATGAAGCGGCATTCTGAGGACCTACTGTGGGCGAAGAATTACGACGAAGGAAGACGTGTTTTAAGATTTCTTACGCTGGTTACAGCCGACAGAGTCGATGCTATAGAGATTTACAAAGGTAACTCGTGAAGCTGACTTTGTTTTAATGTATGAAAAAAAAAAGAACCAGGTTTCATCGCATGAACACATAACTTTACTGTGATGTAAAGCTCAAGTAAACGGCTGGCGTAAATTTGGAATTTAATCAGCTTTACGCTACCTATACATTTTTTAAAGCTGAACTTTATGCCAGCCTTACACTCAAGTTTAAATGCGGATAAAGAGACTCCTTTACACCAACTTTAAATCACACGGTAGCGTAAAGGTCGGTTTAAACACCTTTAACAACATTTAATTGATGGTTTAAAGTTGGATAAAAATCTTTACTTCAGATTTAACCACCTTTAATTTCACGTTAATCCCAATTTTCATGCTGTGTAATTTGGTGCTGTAGATGCGACCAATAAAAATCTACACTAATACATGTGCAATATTTGGACTGAGATCTTTTCCACGTAATCCAAATACGTTTAGACTCCAAATATCTTGTCATGTTAACATTATACTTTATTATCATGCTTTTTCCTTGTTTCACTTGTAGAAGCAAACAGAAGACTTGGATATCTTGGGAAAGCAGGATTTGACCACTTTGGAAATAATGAACTATTTGCTCCAAGAGTTAAATGGGAAAAGCTCAAAGGGATTGTCGAGGATATGCGAGTTGCTGCAACAAGCTATGAAAATTCCTATAACAGCATTGGAACAATGATAGCCAACGATGAAAATTTTCAACAGGTAAGTAAATATTGTAAAATTTACGAAAATTAGAAATATATTTGTTTAAACAGCTTCATCGATATTTCGAAATTATATTATAAAATCACCAACTTCCAAGTCATTCATTTATATTTTGAACCTTTTTGTGGACAACATATATTTGGATGCATGAGCTTCGTCATAACTCCCAAACATTTTTCAGAACTTTGCAAAGTTATGATTTTATAAAGTAAACGTTCGAAATAATTGTTTATTTTTACAGAGGTGGGCAATAGGTTCTTCGTAGTCACTAAACCCAATATAAGCCACGTGCCGGCTATGACGTGCTTTGCACTGTACAATAAACAGGTTCCATACTAGAGAGTGACTTTTGGTCTAAAGCCCGGGGCAAACGAGGGTAGAGTTGATGAAAGTTGACTCTTATGAGAGTATTCGTCAGCTCTCAGCGACAAAAGGAGAGGAAACTCTAACTGATACTCATGGAAATTTTAGCACATTCAAAGTCGATGAGAGCGCATAAGATTCGATCAGAGAGAACATGAAAGTTTCGGGCAAAACGAGAGCGAGAGTTTGAAGTCTATCAACTCTCATCCTTGTTTGTCTCGGAGTTTAGCAGAAAAGCGACAGTATGTGCAACTCTCTTGAATGGTGTGTTCGATATAAAACCAGGCTATGGGTATAATTGCACAGGACGTCTAGATAATAAACACAGATCTCAGTTTTGTCCCTGTAATGTTTTTTTTTTTTTATTCTTTTTTTATTTATAATTGCAAGACTTACATCACTTACAATACTTACAACAGTTACAATACTAACGTTACTTACAATACTGGCGTTATTTATAACATTAACCTTATTTACAATAGCAACGTTACTATTAACACTAACTTGTCTCACCAAACGAACATTTCTTACAATACTAACATTACTTACAATAATTATAAAACTACTTACAGCACTTTACATTTTTAATTAACAATACAGCACGTTACTTAAAAAAATAAATAAATAAATAAGTTTAATCTAAATAGCTTACAGTTTTAAATATATTAGTGTTACCAAGATTTGAAAAACAACCAAAAATATAAATATATGTATATCGCATTATTTTACAAGTCAACTAAAATATAACTGAGAGTTTTGAGTGGTGCAAAAAATATATGAAATGTGCAAGATGAAGAGTATAGGAAAAAGAGCGATAGCCTCAACGTCTTGGGGTGTTGGGAAATATGTGACGAGGTAGTGCGATTTCCTCATCTGAATTAAGAGAATTACTTTGAGCTTAGGAGGGGGATTAAGGGATCCCATTTCTTCAGATTGGATTTAGTTTTATGGGCTTCAATATTAAATTGTGATTGAAGAGTTACAACGAACGTTTTTACTTGAGGAATTTTTTCATTACATCTACAGCACCAAATATAGTGTGTTGCTAATAAGAGACAAAAATTTAATTGAAGAGAAACCCTCAGAATGTCCCTGAAATGTTGATAAGCACAGAAAGTTTAAGAAACACCGAAAAAATTTTAACTGTTGTAGTCAAATGGTGCCGTAGCTAAAATCGCCTTATATTGTTTTCTTTTTCACAGCTTGCTTCACACATGTCTGAAAACACGCGAAAACAAGTTGAGACTGAAAAAGAAAGGTTAATAGAAGCAAGGAGGGTGGCTACGACCGAAAAGGAGCTCTATGTTAGGGTAACTCTGAAGTAGCCAAAGTCTCTCTTTACTTCCAAGATCAGTAGATTACCAAGTCAACGGATGATAACAACAGAAACAAAATTATTAAACAGGGGATATTGTCAGTGTACTACCTACCAAATTTATTATTTTTGAAATTAATGTTTAGTATTTTAACTTAGTAAAAGAGGAACAGCTACCTCGTGGATGTGTTACCCTACTAGGCATTCTAAGAAACAAATGCCACATTATGTTGTGTCGCGTTGCGTTTCGTTACCATAGGGAATATTACAACCTGTCAATTACCGTATTTTCTCGATTTATTTGACTCCTGCAGTTTGTTCAAACCCGGTGTTTATTAATCAACGGTTTTTATTCATTATTTTCGACAAAATGTATCTTGGTTATATGCCTACAGCTTATTATTCGTGTAAATAAATTGCTTAGGGGCCTAATTTCAACTCCAACTTGGAGGTCCGGCGTTTATTCGGTACCCGGCGTTTAATGGAGAAAATACGGTATGTAGGTTTAATCAAAGAGCATTTCACTTCTGCAGACCATTCAAGAACTGGAAAATGGTATGAACAATGTCGTTGTACACATCGAAGCGGCGTTAGGCGAGGCTCACTCAAGTGCGACGTTCAATGCCGATGATTTCATGGCTGTATTGCAAGGTGTTGTTGGATTTCTTAGTGCCGTAGCAACAAGCAACCCATTGGCTTTCATCAATTCAGGAGTTACCTTAGCACAGGATCTGTCGGGAAAAATGTGTCCAGTGGGCTCCATTCACGATATTTTAGACAAACTCGAGAAGTGGTTAACATTTGGCGAAATTTACACACCGCTTGAAGATTCGAGTGATTTGGACTTTGATCAGGTCGATGTTGAATCTGTCCCGGAAGTGATGCAGGTTAGTTACATGAAAGCCAGTGATTGGCTTTACCAGAGCTTATTTATGTCTCGTTCCCAGAGCTCTCAAAGAGCGCAAAGGGAATGAGAGTTGTTTCTTGTATGATGACTGGACTTGTACCTTAGTGAGTTTTAAATGCAATCTTAACGAAGAAAGGCTCTTGACACCTTGAGAAAAAAGCTAATGCAACCTGCAGCCATCTTATTCCTCTTTGATGTGCTATTTTTTGTCCGCCGACGTGCGATTTGCGTAATGAATTATGTGTCGAAAAAACAAGACAGCGGTTAAAACGAACTTTCTTTCAGAAGGCAATGAAGCATATTAGAAAGGGTAGAAAGTAATAAAAGGAAACCATTTGTAAGCACAAACGCAGGGAAAAAACCCAAAGGAATCAATCATAATCTTTTACAGAATTAGACTATCTTGTGGGGATTGTCAAACTAATTTCCTGTGCAGCCGCCGAATGCCTTTTATTGCTTACAAAGTAAACGCTGTTAAACTCAACTGTTGAAACTCAGTCGCTGCCCATGCTCATTCGATAGCGCGTTTTATGTGAGCTAACCCGCAGTTAAATAGTATAAAAATTTACAGGTATTTCGTCATTTCGGAGATTCGTCATGTAAAGGACACATTTTTCATCCACGGCAGATAGATTTCCTACAATAAACAAAAGTGTAGTTATTCAGTCAATGTATTATTATCATTGTATTGCTTTAGGCCAATTTGGAAATGAACAAAGAGGAGCTCGCTGCCCAGTTGGTGTGCTTGTTAGATATTGCCTCCAGACCGCAAGACGTAGCAAAGCTGAAGCAATTGATCGAGCAATTCTTCAGCTATGGCGCTGCCCGTATTGACCTTATTGGTAAAGTTATGGATCTGGACAATGAGATTGGAGGATATAACTTTGATATTCCCCTACTGGAAGAAACCGAACAGTCGCTACAAGCTGTCTCTGGAGCAACAGGTTGATTTTGATACATAAACCTTATTCGATGATATGGTTTACCAGAATTGTAATAAATATCCGCGGATATTTTGCAAGTTGCGACGGAAGATGCGAGCACTAAGTATAAAATGTCTACGGGTATTGTCCGCGTAACATGTTCACGAAAACTAAACATTTTTTGTTGTTGACACGATCAGGGTACCTGAAACGCAATACTTAATCAGCTAGTCAGAATGCTTTTTATCAAATACCTTCTAAGGATGTGACCAGGTCCTTTTCAATCCTACTACCCAATAGTAAATATCGTACCTCTAAGACCCTTTTTCTGTAAAGTTGTGCGTGCTCTATTTTCCTATAATTTGCGTTAATGATAAACAAACTTTCTTTTTAAGGTGCAACGTTGACGGAGGAAATGCAGGTCAATTTCATGGATAACCTTCTCAGTGTGTACAGGGAAATGGAGAATTCTTTTATGAAAAATGTCTATGAGTTGTACAAGGGTTTACAATTCCGCACGCTCTGGAACATTGTGGATCCACTAGAGGGCTTCCAGCGGGGTATGCTGGTCAGCGGACAGCTAAACGGTGTCATTCAACTGACGAAGGCTTTACGAAATATACAAAGACTTGAAGTTAAAGCCGTTAAGTGTTACACCAACAACATTTACACCACCGGTAATCAGCGGTGGACTCTCAACAATCAGAGTCACCCAACAGTAAGTGGCAAGCATGTTCCAATGTTATTTGCTTTTTTTTTCTTGTCAGAAAAGTAAAATGTAACACAATTTTGTTGATAATTTCTATATATTCTTTGTTTCAGATCTTTCGGGACCTAGTCAACGATGGCACCACGACGTTTTCTATAAACTCTACTGGTAGCTGTACGTCCTGTTACAATGCTCGGTTATTAAAGGTACTGGATAGTGCGTTTTAACTGTTACAACACACAACCATTGAATTTTGTTTGGGTCAATGTAATCACTATTAATTGGTGGGCAAATTAGATCAATCACGGCAACCATTGACCTTTAATTTACTTACTAAGGCCAGGTACTGGTGCAAAACACTAGTCACTTAAAGCCATGTGCCTCAGATGGGCCTATAAAGTTATAGTAGAACAGCTGGATATTTTAACCAATCTGCATGCAACAATTGGATTATGTAATAAAGTGCAACAGCTGAGTCACTTTGGTTAGGTGGAACAGTTAGGCTTCTTTAGTTAGGTGTAGCAAATGGACAGTTTAGCAAGGTGGAACTGGATCACAATGGAAGATCATTCGCTTGTGTTCGGGGCTCCATCAAAATGGAAATATTGTCAGCTTAATGCAAAGAAATGGGAACAGATTACACATATACAGCGTACTTGAAGCCAGGATTGTGGATGCACAGATTCACGTCTAAGGAACTTTTCGCTTGTCGGCTCAAGCTATCGAGTTGAAATTAATACTTGCACGTAAACTGTGTGTGCTGAGCATGTTAACTATGTGTGATAAGAAGTGTTGGGTGTTTCTCTTGCCGTAATGTTATTTATTCATTTTTTTTTTTGGCTGAGGCGACTACGTTTGACAATAGAAAATACAGTTAGGTCTCGGATTGAAAAAAAAAATACATAAGGAAAGCTTAGAACGCAAAATTTATTTTTATTACTCGTTACTGACATCCCAATATGTCGCTTTTAAACAAGTTGAAATATATTTAAATTGCATGTTATTTGACATTTCAAAAACTGTGCGCTGTGAAAAACCTTTATTCACCCGTGAATGTTCTTAAAATGTTTTAGCATTTGCATAAGAACCTATATCACTCATTCATTCAATCATTCATCTCCGCCTTTTTTAGGATATGGCATGGCCAACTCGCTCGAGTACCTTCTCCGCTCATCGCCCAAGACCTCTCCCTAGCTCCAAGGCCACTCACAAAACGACACTTTCACTTTATTTAGGCACGTACTTTTCTAACCCATGGTTACCTCAAGTATTAAATAAAAATAAACATCAACGTTAACATAAGCCATTCTTTGTAGGACAAGCACACAAGTCAATCCTCAGCCTCGTACATTAGCCAGGGCTTTATTCAGTCAATAGGAATTGCATACACTGACCCATAATTAAAAACTCTGCACAAAACACAGAAACTATAATCAAAGTCTCTTCGAGATATCGACGTTTTTGCATGAAGGATGAGTCGAAGGTTTATCCTGTGCATTGTTCTTCGAACTTATCATTACAGTTTCTTTGTAGTTTAGTTTAACAATTTCCTATCTTCGCGGAGGAAATGCAGCCATATAATTTTGTCAAAAATGGCTCGTCCTCGCCGGGTATTTATACACATATTCCTTAACATTACACAAATAAACAGTGCAAATTTCAGCGAGATCTGACAATTCTATACTTTAAAATTGCAAGGACCTTTCGAGGCAGTCGATTACGGCAGCGAAATTAGCAAATGAAACAGCAAAGTATGCGTTCGTTTGTTTTTGCGACGCCATATTTGAATTATATTGTTATAGGTAGACCGCTGTTCAATGTGTTCAAGGCCGTATCGTTACGATTGCTCCACGAAAAAGCACGAAAAAAAATACGTATATTTCCGACTACTGTCGGGGAAAACATTGCGCATATAATTGCAGCGTAAACAAATCGTTACACTCAAGCTGCGTTTTGTCTAGGCTCTGCGAGGGTCGGAAATCAAGACCCAGGATTAAACAAAAGCCATATATACAGTGAATGCTTTTGAATTATATTTGAAGATGAAATACGAAAGAATTTTGCTGTCTTTGACTGAAATTCCACGCGAACTGCGTAGATGCGATCGCATGTTGTAAAGCCGATTCATGCAACATTGCTATCAACGCGAAATCTCGTCCCTAACGACCTGTAGGCTGATGACGAAATAGAATTGCGCTTGCATGTAGCGACCAAATTTGGCCTAATATTTAAACGCTCCTAAGCTAAAAGAAGCCATTTGTTTTGACTTCAATAATATCTTTGAAAAGAGCGAGTTTTTTGGTATGTTTTTTTTTTTGACGTTTGTAATGTTTAAACATAGTTGGTAGAGGGAGACGGGTTAGGAAACTCGGCGAACATCAAAGGATCAAAACAATAGCGGCTCGCTGATGTTGAACTGACCCATCACGTGACACTGACCCTGCACACTCAAAACAAGATGGCGGGCGGTATTGACGATCTCTACCTCTTTGGCGAAAATTTCGATGCTATTTTGGGTATTTTGGAAGAGGATGAAGGGTTACAGGAACAATTTGAAAGCTCAGCAAGCGATGTAAGTACAAAACTAGAATTTTTTTCCACTGTTTTGGCTGGAGCACGGTAAAATCTTCAGTGACACACGAGCTCACGCGCCAACATACATGTAAACAACAACCTCAAGTTTGTCTCTTCAAGGTAAATTTAATCGGTATTATTCTCGAGCTGGATCTTAAGGAAATGTTTCGTAATGAAAATGATTACGACGAACTTATGCTAGCATATGCCCTTGCATTGTAGTTAAACTTCGCTTTAAATTACATCGCTGTCTTTGGCTCTTTCTGTCTTTCCTGTTTTCTATCCTTATTTATTTGTTTTGGTATCAATTGTAGGTTCAATCGACAGAAATTGTATGCAGCGAATGCGGGAAAAAATACAAAACTAGTGGAGGATATCGAAGGCATAGAAACTCTAAACACAACGATCAACAACAACGATTGTCTCTTACGCCAAGCGTTCTTGCCGAGATTGTGAATGATGCTGTACAGAAAGTTAGAGAAAACAAAGTCTTCAATGCTGACTTACGAGACGAATTCAGCAAATATGAATACACACAGCTTACCGAAACTGAGGGATTTTCTGTGTTTCAAGTACTGTACGATGGATACTTAAAGAATGGAGACACTGAAAAATTTTATGAGAAATATTATGCCCAGGTTCCACTAAAATCAACAAGCTTCTTTAGAGGGTTATCTCGAAATGCAGCTACATTATAAGCTACTTTTTTCTCAAATCTATAAACTGAGCGAGACAAAAAACGGACAAGAACACGATAGAAAGACTTCGAAACTCGCTCAACACTCGCACTACTATTCGGACGCCATCTTGAAATGTTGTGTGCAGGGTCAATGTCACGTGACATCGAAAATCGTAAACAAAGACATGCTTCTTTGAAGTTTGCGGGTTTCCTAACCAGTCTCCCTCTACTAACTATGGTTTAAACGATGTAAGTGCTAGTGATTATTTATTCGTGTTTTAGTTACGCAATCCATTGTTTGTGCGACGCTTTTTATAGATCGCCTTTCAGACACACGTGCGTTGAGATAAGAAAGCTGACATGTCACTTTTAAAATTGTTATATAACGTTTGTAAATGTGACAAGTCACGTTTTTTCCACGAGATCACCCACAGCGGAAAGTAATCCCCTGCGAAATTAAAACAGTCCCTTGAGAAATTAAAAAAGTCCCTTGAGAGTTTACAAATATGTGGTTCCAAATTTTGACCACATAACCCCTATTCTACGTTTTTAGCTTGTAAACAAGCAAAAACGTCGAAACCAGAAACAGTTAAAATTGATTGAAGTTTGGGGTATTTTGCCTTTTATTCTTCCAGCTGTATGTGGAATTAGGAGGAGACGAACAGCCCCAAAGCGTACCAGACACTATTCATCTTCAAATTCGCCATCTAAGCGAATCTTATTTTCGGGATGGAAATGGACAGATGAGGGAATACCGTCAACCCTTGGGAAATAACAGAACAATGAACTTCAGACGCTACGCCATTTTAGATGAGGCAAGATGTCGAGAGGAAGAAAAATCTGGGAACCGTGAGTTAAAAATACAATGTTACTATCAGTGGAATAGCTAGTTGAGGTTTACGGTAAAAGGTAATAGGTTTCCAAAGGAAAAACGATGCACCAAACATTTTTTTGTCTCACACGCTAAGATTTGTGACCTTCAATTCTTGTCTTCGAGTTAAAATAACGTGTACAAGTATACAGTCAACTCTCTCTAAAAAAGACACCGTCGGGAACGGCTCCAACTGTCCGTCTTATAGGGAGTTAAGTTAAAACGACAGGGACGGGACCAACCTAAGGTGTTCGTCTTGCAGAGGTGTCCGTCTTATAGAGCTAGGTGTCCGTTAAAAAAAGTTGTCTGTAATCGTATTCTATTTGCAGTTAACTCTTTGTTCTGCATGAAAGAAAGCGACGACCGCTGGGAACCGATGTGCAGTCACCCACTTAGTGGTGGAGTATGCGCAAATGAGCAGCTTGCCGCGGAAGAGTGTAGAAGCCCGTTTGGAACGTACGAATTGACTGTACCAGTTGATGAAAACCTGGGTTGTGATTATGCTGGGTTCAACAACAAGAATTGTCGAGATCTGGATGTGAGTAATGAAGGCATATCTGGAATTTGTATGGTTGGTTCTCCACAAGTAAAATTTCATTAAATAGGAAAAATCGCCAAAAAAGAGCAGAGAACAAATGTTTATTTAAAGTAATGGGCTGATGAAGCGAAACAACATGAATTATCGGCGATGGTTAGAAAGCAGAATATTTGGTAGAACATCGCCACGAAAGCTATTGCATCGTAATGCAAAACAAAAATTCAAAAACAATTTTTCTTGAACCGAAGAGAGCGCAAATTCTGAAAAAACTGTCTCCTTGCTAAACGCCTGAAAACCTTTCTCCTCTGAAGGGCTTGAAAATTGGCACAAAACCAGAGAAGAAATGGAAATTTTATAGTAATTTTGAGCATTTTTCGGTTAAAGTGTAAAAGCTAAGATTTATGCAAGTACCGTAAAAAATGCGTGTACCTTAGTGCCAACCGTTTTCCTATGACTTTGGAAAACGGAATTCGAACTTCCATTTCGTTTTCCGTTTTCTCACGACTTTGGAAAACGGAATTTTCTTTTTTTCGTTTTTTATGACATTGAAAAAAGGAATTTGAACTTCCATTTTCGTTTTCCGTTTTCGTACGACTTTAGAAAACGGCCGAATTCGAACTTCCATTTTCCAAAGTCGTAGGAAAACGGAAAACGAAAATGGAAGTTCGAATTCCGTTTTCCAAAGTCATAGGAAAACGAAAAACGAAAATGGAAGTTCGAATTCCGTTTTCCAAAGTCATAGGAAAACAGCAAACGAAACTGGAAGTTCGAATTCCGTTTTCCAAAGTCATAGGAAAACAGCAAACGAAACTGGAAGTTCAAATTCCGTTTTCCAAAGTCGTAGAAAAACGGTTGGCATTAAGGTACACGCATTGTAAAAGCCCATTGTTATTCATTTATTAATTGTCACTTTTTGTTTCTTTTAACCATGTGTCCCCAAATTAGTAAGGAAATCTTCCCTAGCTATGTGGTTTTGACACTCTAATAAAGTTTTTTATTCATTCATTCATAACTTGTACACGAAACGTGTTTTAAACTACTGTAATGTGAACAGTGCAATAACAAGCATGTTTAGGTGAAACATGTTTCAGACTTCAACTCCGTCACTTGTGAATCACGCGTGTATACTTAAAATATGGAATAACTAGTGGGGTATCTCGCGCTAGAGCAATTAAAAGCATTGCATGACTTATTATTTATGACTGTTTATTTGTATTGTAGTATCCGAAAATTACTCAGCTTACAACCTAGTTAAACAAGTTAATGCTGTAAATACGTTCGCTTCATAAATTATTATTTTACCTTGCAGCTCGCCAGGTTTAACACCATGAATGTGTGGGCTCAATTCTTCTACTGGTCAGAGGTTTACCCTGTCGGGCCAGATGATCGCACTTGTTTCAGCCCTCTACCCGCAGTCATGTGACGTAACCGCAGCGAGAACTTGGTTCCCTCCGTGCATATTTATCCTTGTATTTTGTTATTTGTTGTTCATTTATTTGCCTCAAATTCAAGTGGTGAGGAGGACTTTAGAAAAGAGCTCGTGAAGTAGCAATAAATGGCTTATTAACTGATTGTTGATTTATTTTACAAGTGTTTATGTCCGTTTTGCCCTTGCTTGTTCCCATATATTTTCCGAGATATTTTGAGAATTTGGCAGTGTTTGATTGACAATGTCAAATGCACGGTAAAATCGTTCATTTTGAAAATCGAGAAACATGTCTCAAAATACAATGCGACAGTAATGCTGCCGTCGTGATGGTTATGGTGTCTAGTGGCAAGACAGCCAGGCACTGTTAACAGGCTTTGTAACATCTGAGATCAATTGCTTTTCATTTTTAAAAACACCTTTAATCAGGAATAAAATGACTTTTGAGGAAGTATGGTTTATTTGCCTCCACACAGTTTCATTTTCGGCCCAGATAACTAGCAAACATTAATGTGTTTTTAACATACATACAAATAATTCAAACATATGACTAAAAGTGAAGTTAAAATAGCTGAAACATCTCTGAAAACATTTAGCAATGAATGGAGAAGTCACAGATGACTTACAAACTTGCATTGTCCCATTGGCTTAAAATATCTGTAGTGAGGCCTTGTTTTAATCTTCTTAACTTGTGGCGGATAAAACAATGTAATGACCACTTAACAATCCATTTCGAGGTCAAACGAAAATCACTCTAATCTGCGTTTAAAAGATCAACTACACGTCTTATTTGGTTTTGACCAGTAGCTTGTAACTATAGTCGATGGGCGTGGTGGCCCAATGGTTTGTACGGTGGGGTTTGGGATCGAGTGGTCTGGATTCGCACCCTGGCCGGGGGGCGTTGTGTTGTGTTCTTTGCCAAACTATTTCTCTCACAGGGCCTCCCCCCCCCCAGAGAATACATGGGTACCGGTTATTTGGTATGGCAACCTGACGGAATGGTAGGGTAGCTAAGTTTACTTAGCGTTTACCGGGCTATACCTTAAGCTTTTACGTGTACTCAACCAGAGCAGGAGGCCAGTATTTCGCTACACCACAGCTGAGGTGTACTTATTTTTTGTGTTTACTTCAATTTTTACTCTTTATTTGAGTGTTTTGTCGTCTAGCGGACAACAATGGGTTCACACTTTAACAACACTTATAAATTTCCAAAAAGTTTGAACTTAAATATACAGCGTGATATAAAATATAACAATATACATTTTTTGTACTAGAGTGATTTGATTAAATCCGTGAATAGTCTAGTTATTACACTTTTAGATATATATACAATGAGACACTTATTCCATTGTTTTCTTTTGTTATCTTTTGATTATTACACACAAACGGTTAGATGTTGAAATCACTCTATTGTAATAATAATTAATAACAAATTCAAACACTATATAAAAGTAGCAGCTTAAAACGCTCTAGTTATATTTATGTTTCAATCTCAAAGGAAGCTAATACATATATTATACGACCTTATACGATAGCATCCAACTGATGTACCTTTTCGTAGCTAAGCAAGCGATTTGTCCCGGCTAAAGCTGGCTCTAAAGCTCGAAAAAACTATTTTTTCCTTCATTTTTTCGACTTTTTTTTGCTTGTTTACAAGCAAAAAAGAGGAGAATAGCGTTTAGTGGACTCAAATCTGAACCGGAAGGGATCGCATTCTTGTTAACTCTCAAGGGAATACTTTCCGCTGTGGGTGGTCAAAGCGCGTGACTTGTAAGTGTCACTCTATAGTTGTGCTTCAGCACTTCCGTTCTTGTAGAAAAAACGTGACTTGTCAAATTTACAAACATTATATAAGAATCAAAAACGTGAGTAGCCCAAATCTTACGTCACATAACCAATTAAGAATGTAAGCGGTTCAACGCTCAAAGGCAGTGAAGTTTAAAACGATTAAGAACGCAATTTTTACTAGTACAAGTCTTTAGGCGCTAATATTAATTTAACCTAAAACGATTAACAATGCAAATTTGTACTCGTACAAGTCTTTCACACACTAAAACGTTGCCAATAGTTAACCAAAGGGAACTCATTTCGTGACAATTGATTATTTCTGCTGAGTTGCACAATTGTGCTTCAGCACTTCCGTTCTTGTAGAAAAAACGTGACTTGTCAAATTTACAAACATTATATAAGAATCAAAAACGTGAGTAGCCCAAATCTTACGTCACATAACCAATTAAGAATGTAAGCGGTTCAGCGCTCGAAGACAGTGAAGTTTAAAACGATTAAGAACGCAATTTTTACTAGTACAAGTCTTTAGGCGCTAATATTAATTTAACCTAAAACGATTAACAACGCAAATTTGTACTCGTACAAGTCTTTCACACACTAAAACGTTGCTAATTAACCAAAGGGATCTCATTTCGTGACAATTGATTATTTCTGCTGAGTTGCACAATTTAGAATTGCAACATCATCTAGCGAAGCGCACTATTACTAAAAATAGATTTCGCCACATGATACCCCCCCCCCCCCCCCCTCTGCGTGAGTCGGACAACAATTTTAGTTTGGGCAAAGGCTTTGTATGGAGGGGACCGACACAATGTGAGGCCGAGATTCTCGAAAGGCTCGAAAAATGATAGATTCCAAACATTTTTGCTTTAGTAAGTGAAAACAGATTGAAGGTATCCAAAAAATGGCCCAAAATTGAATTTATTAGTCGAAGATCCGGCAATAACACCTTGATTCCCAGTGCAAAATTATTCAGGCTGCCGAGAAATTTAAGCGGCGGATAGCGAATTACTATCGAATTATATAATTGCGAAGGATTGCTTTATTTAGGCGCGCACCGGAAAGATCGTCGGTTGCAAGAAATTCAGAATTCTTCCCGAATTTGACGGCACTGATCGCCGGTCATCCGATCTGTTTCGACACATGATAGATAGAGGGCGAAAATATTATGCTATTCAAACGCCTTTCTAATGGAATTGACGGCGGGTTTGATTTTAATAAAGCTGTTATTTATCCCCATTACTATTACAGACTGCAGCTACAGCTGCCGAGCTCGATCAGTGTATAAATAGTATTTGCCGCGACAATCGTGTAACGAAATTGACCTCTTAAAATATTCGTGTCAGGCAAGGGGACCGATCGGACGAGCGTTTCTTTGTGTAATTTTGTGGTGGCATAAATCTGAGGTTAGCTCTGTTGTGTTGGAAAATGTGCCACTAAGAACAGTGTAAACGTTTTGCATTTCTCATAAAAATAAATGTTTTCTTTCAGCAAATCCCGGCAGCAAATCGGGCCTTTATAATCCATTCAATAACTGAGAGTAAAACATTTTACACATTTATTGAATAATCGCTCTGTTTGACAAACCTTTTGTTTCAAACCACGGTTTGAGCTTTCTACGTTGCACAGGTAAGGCTTTCTCTCGAAATCCGAGCCAATCTGGCCAATCGGCTTTTGGTAATATCCAAACGAAAATTTACTTCTCAGTGTGGGGTTAAGATTGCGTGACGAGACAAAAGGTAACTCTGTCGTGCGTAACCTAACCTGCGATCAGGCGTTATTTTTCTGCATTAGGCCGAGTAGAAATCTTTCTTACTCGAAAGGAAACGACTATTTCGATTAAACATGTTAAAGGCAAACGTCAAAGTTTACCTTTTTTAACCAAGCCAAAGTATATGAGTCGCAAAGCACCCAGTCGTCGCGACTGACATATACAGCATTTACTCCGCGAAAATAAAAAATACTTGAACTGAAAGGCGTTTGAATTCTTCCATGATATGTTCGAACAACAATGCCCAGGATAAACCTTCTACTCATACTAACCTCGTGCAAAAAAAGTCGATATCTCGAAGAGATCTTTGATTAACTTCGGCTTTGCCTCAGTAATATCCGCTCTTTAATACATAAACATATTTTTATATAATATACAATTAAAAGAAGACGTTCTAACACATGACGGTCACATGCAAGGGAGCTTTATGTTTCCCTGTTGTTTATGAAATTCACGCAGTAGTAGACAAAATAATCATACACTTTCCGGGAATAACTTCCGGTTTTCCTGCTTTTCTTAGAACTTCCAAAAGCTATACATTTTTTATGAGTGACTTAGTAGGATCTTTTTCCATATGCTATAAAATGTCTGCACTTTTTACCACGAGTTATCCATATGCGGGATCGCCAATGTTAATCACCCACACAAAGCGACTCAGGCATGTTGGTCACACAACGAACCCTTTTATCAATTATAGAGGATTTAGGGAAAACAAAAATTCTGAAAATTGTCCATATGTTACACTTGTTGTACTACCGAAAGATTCACTGTCCATAAATGTGAAAGTAACACCCGATGGGCACACGACAGAGCTAACACCATCATCCCCACGCAATGAATTAGGGCCACTTATTTTAGCCTCTATGCAATAAATGGTGTTTTTCTCTAAAACGACTGTCGTATCAAACAAAACTTTAAAACCACAGTAATTACCTATTTGGCACTGCAATGACTCTGAGGAAAACTGTCCGCTTTTGGACACCAATGCTGACCTATGCCTCATATTCTTCACGTGCAGATCTATGGAATAAGTATTGTTCTCGCTACCAAAGAAGCACAACCCGTGCAGCAAGACATCTTTGTCCACAGAGACACGCATGCTATCCACAGAGCCAAAATAACCGTAAGACCATGACATTGAACCAAATCTACAGCATCGTTGAATTTCGTCGTCAAAACCAGCTCTTATCGTTTCTGGAAATCCCACTGGAGAACTCGAGACTGAGCCAAGATATTTGACGATATTGACGATTTCATCTGTTGTCAGAATTTTACTGTCCAAGACCACACTTGCGAAATCTTCAAGCTTCATTGTTGGAATGCGCATTGATTTGACAATTTGTTCTCCCAGAATTCTTCTTTTAACTTCACCATCTGCAGCCAAACCTTGCTTTTCACATGCCCTTGTTGCCCACAAATCGACTGCTTTAAACAGCTCTACCTCTTCTATATTTAAGGTATCTCTCTGGACTACTGTTTCAAGTAGAGATCGGTCAATTGCTTCGAATCCGTCTGATTTCACAGCCTCGTCTGTTCGTTTATCTATCATTTTCCAGCAATCGTACACAAGGTCCATTTCCTCGTATATTTGAGCGGAAGGAAGGACACTGAAAACGTTTGAGGCATCTAAATTATCTTGCAGATATTGAGTGCATTTTTCAGTTAGTGAAGGTAACATGTACTTCTTGGACAAATACAGTATTTCCATAACAGTACTTCCGCTCAAGTTCACTTCGTCGCTGTATATGTAACGAAACAACTCCAACAGGCTCTCGTACCCACACTCAGACATTTCTATGGAGTCTTTTGTCTCTGCCAACTTACCATAAAACATGGCGGAAAACACAGGACTGCTAATCGACAGCACAAACTTGTGAGCTGGAATCACTTTCTTACTTTCGATTTCGTCATGCGCTCGTCGAACAATAAACTTCACATCACTGAAGAGATTGTTATTGAACATAAACGTCTTTCTTTCTTTGATTGTGGGTAGTGTTATTTGCCACTGTTCTTCGGCGACAACTGAGTGAGGCATGGCGTCTGAGTTGAGGCTGGTACAATATGAATCGGTTTTAGCTTCTGGGCTTTCCCAGAGTTCGAACCTTAATAAGAGCGTCTGATGCAATATGTATGAAATTTGACAGTTTGTGACAGCACGTGGATGTTTCAGCTGAACCGTAAACACTGAGAAACAAAAATAAATGGCTTTTGCCTCCAGATGTTTTTGAAACTCTCCAGATTTCTTTCATTCTTGCAGTCATATTTTTCTAACTGGAGAGTTTTTATCTTTGAGATTTTATATTCCCTCACCAACTTTGTCATCACAAAAGAAAGAATAAAAATATCGATGAATAATAGCTAGAATTGTTGCATGTGTCTCAAGACGCCGATAATTCATGCAAGTCTATTTTAATACGTTTCAAACAAAACAACTTCCTGTTCCAGCTTTTCTTAGAATTCCAATCGCTTTTGAGCGGCCGTCTGCAAATATCGCCTGGGGGTGTGCAAAATAAAAAGTTATGAAAGAAAAGATTCTCAAAAGTATTGATTATTTGCCTCCGCACAGTTTTATTTTCGGCCTGAGCCAAGTGAGCTCTGCAAAATGACATTACAAGTGCGCAAATATTAACTGATAACATTAATATAATATAGATACAAATAATTTCCAGATAAAAAGCAAACATCAATGGGATTTTCGAATACATACAAATACTTCAAACATGAGTGACTACAAGTGAGGTTAAAATAGCTGAACTATCTCTGAAAATATTCAGCAATGGATGAAGAACTCGTGCCTTTACGAACCTGTCCATTAATTGGCTTTTAATTTCCGTAGAAAGGCTCCACCTAGGGACGGACCATTATTTTCTTGGAGGGGGGGGGGGGGGGATAAACCAAAAGAAGACATATTACGACCATCAGGAACAGTCGACGTAACCGGTTACGCATTAGAATATGCCGCATACCACCCACAGAATGAACAAAGTTCAGGACATTTTCTTTTGCTAAAAAGTCGCTTTGGAAGATGTATAGGAGTAGCGCACTCTTCTATCAAAGAAACAACTATGGGCCATAACCTTGGCCACACAAGGATCAATATCATGATCGCCCCTGACGTCGAGGACTTCTGCAAGATAGAGAACCATCTGTCTACGACCTCTTTCACGGTTCAAAATTACACGAGACTGTCTGTTTCAAAAAACGAAACAAACACATCTGCTTGAAACTTATTTTTGGCAACTTGTCGAGACGAGGCGCTCGACATTTTGGGTCGATTGTTGACCGGATGTGACGTCAACTGATGATTAAGATACAAAACATCTGCGAGTCCTATGCCATCCCCTCCGTGCAAATAAAAAATATGTTTCTGTTCTCAGCCAATCATAATGAAGTAATTTCTCTGCGTCATATAATAAAAATGATAATTCAGTTGCTTATTAAGAAAACGAAAATTGGTCAAGCCTAAGGATGTGTTAAAGGGTTCAGCTTCTAATTTGCAAAATGCTGTATCAACATATAAATTCTCATTAGTGGTCTCCATACATTTCAATACTTTCGTGTTCTACCTAGCTTTAATAGTACAGCGAACCCTGGTAACTCGAACTCTGAGGGGAAACGAAAAATAGTTCGAGTAAGCGGGGTTTTCGAGTTAACTTAGTAAAAATGACTGAAAAGTGGGTCCAAGGGAAATTGAAGTTAGTTCGAGTTAGCGGGGTTGTTCGAGTTACCGGGGTTCTACTGTATGTTCTTTTAACTCTACATGGAATCTCTCTCGCGGACGGGCAACCAGAATGGGAATTTGCTACCACTTTAGTATTTAGTAACTCGTCTATCAATCCATTTTTATATTGCTGGCGTCTTCGCGAGCTTCGAACTGCAGTTGTAAAGACAGCAAGGCAGATTTTATGTAAACATTCAGAAGAAAACTAGACACTATTTTCTCTCTGATCGAAAAAAAAACATAAAAACATACAGTGGAGCAGTATTTTCGTTTTTTTCTCGGTTATCGATAAGTTTCATTTATAGTCTGTGTTCATGGTTAGTTCTATGGAGAACTGGAAATGAACAAGAAATATATGCGACATTTACAGGACCTCGTATTGATAGATCAAGGTTCACTTAAAATTCTCCCGGTTTGTTTGGGGATTAGTGGTTTTTAAGCGCAACAGAAGAAAAGGTCGAGAAAGGGATCGATCGAGAATTGCCAATCGGTAAAAAGAGGAATAGAAGTCGTGATAGACAGTAGGGCTTGATCAGACAGTAGCAATATTAAATTTTCAGTGGGGAAAGGTGTAGATCTGAGTATGATATGTTTGTACTGATTAGTTTATGATGCATTCGCCGATACTTGGGGGACCGTTCCGACGTTTTGCAGTCAGTAACAAGTTGAAGTGTCGTGAAGAGGAACGGAAAGGAAACAGTAAGGCAACTAACAAGCTGCACCCGCTTTGACTTTCCCAAACACATTTACCAGAGTGATTTGAAGAAAAACCTCGTGTTTATTTGTTTTCCAAGAAACTGTATTGTTTTGCTTCCTGTCTACATGACATAAACGTTGTTTACATAATGTTTGCAGCTTAACAAGTTTACCGAAATAAACGTGTGGGCTCCGTTTTTCCACCGGTCAGAGGTTTTTCCAACCAGCTAGCCCCAATGACCGAACCTTGAGGAGTCCTGTCCGTGCCATCGTTGCCTTGTTACAATCAATGATTTGCATTAAATGTCATCTGGTTAAACTTGCCTTGCTTGGTGAATACAGATAGCTCGAGAAATTAACACCAGATTTCTGCCTAATTGATAAAATTTTTCATACATCCAGACTGACACTTTTGCCTTAAAAACAGTTTAGTAAAGCGTTCCAAGTGTTGCTAAGTTACCAAAAATGGAATGTCGCCGTCGCCAGGAAAATTATTCAAGCAGGCGTGAGACTTTGGATTTTTGCAAGGCTTGAAGCTACCAGGGTTATAGTCACCAAAACTGTGAGGCAATCCTACTTTGCGCCAGGATTGTGAATGCTTTAGGATTTCTCTTCCATACCGATTCCTTGCATACAATCCAGGACTATACTTTGTATCAATCCAGTTACCCCGAATGCTTGCTTTGGTAAAAGTTTCATGTTTTTGAAGCTCTTCTGGGAGATACATAGTATTTGACAAATAAGTAAAGCCCCATACCTCGATGTTAAATCCGTTGAAGTTAATTTTCACGTAGCCATTATTTAGATTTCCATCCTTGTTAATATTCGGTGATTGATACTCGGTAAGGCTGTAACCGTTTTTCTTGAAATATTCGATTGTATCACGCCTGCTAAACTTTTCAATATCTTTGGACAATAGAAAGAAATCTCCATCTATGTCCCAAGGAATAAGGCCATTGAATTTAACACCACCTAATGCCGAGCCACTATCGAGCTCGAAGCTAACATTATGCGAATCAGCAAACTTCTGGAAAAAAGACGCGGCATTTGCATACAGTTCTAGACAGCAAACTGGGAGTAAAGCGCTTTGGGCAAAATTGCCACAAGCCAAACCAATATCCTGACAGGAGAAGGAATGCCTAAACCCCAGGGGCAGTAACACTCGATTCAGTTTCCACTTTTTAGCCAAAGGTGTCCACACGGTTTTATCATTCCTTTTGGGGTATGAATAGTAATCTGTAGTGAAATACATAGCATCTGGACATGTCATGATCAATGCGCCATCTTCAACAACACGTAAAAACCAATCTTCAAACACAACTTCATTAGGAAGGCTCTCGTCAAGCTTCAACAAATTTGTCTTGGTAACAAAAGGACCTTGCAGATAATCACAGAACATGCACTCATTCTTTGAGTGGTAATAGCCTTCTTGGTATTCCAGGACGTAGTTTTTGAGTTTAGTTTGCACACAGCCCGCTTTCCAGTGACCTGAGAGATTACGGTATGCTCCGCCTACAACTCCAACATTTGGTATCTGACTGATTACACGAATTTGTCTCTCAAGTTGGGTCAGCCATGTGAAGTGAAAAACATCACGTGCAACGAGTACATAAGGAGTAGAGACCTTACTTATCAACATGTTCCATCCTTTGCTTAGCTTTTGATCATCCACCTTAACAACGTCAACGTTTTTATATTTTTTGGCAGTCTCCATAATCACGTTACTTTGCGCGGCCAAATGAACCTGAACTGTTGGGTACGTCTTCGTAATTCCTCGTAAAACCTTTTCAACGTGTTTTTCATCTTCCTTGGGGTATGCGACAGTATTAACTAAAATACTTATCACAGAACGAATCGGTTTTGCATTGGTACAGTTAACAGTGTGCCAGCCCTTCTTTGCGTAGAAAGGATAGCCCAACCTACCTCCTTGGTATACCTCTGGGCATACATCCACACTAGAATCTTGGTGGACTGTCTCATTAGAAAACATTGCTTGTTCATTGTCATCTTTGCTGAATGTCTTATTGGAAACATTTAGATGTTGTTTGTTGTCTAGTTGTTTTACATCATCATCATCAGTCCTATTTGCGCCCACAGGACGCATAAGGCCTCCTACACGTTTTACAACTTCTTCTAATTGCTGAACCAATCTTGCTGAGGGTGCTTGTTTATGAAGAAATAATTTATGCATTTCCAGACTGACTTCATTAAGTTCTTTCATAATTTCATCTTTAAACCAGGGAGCGTGATATATTCCGTAATTCTCTCGATTAAGAGGGCGTTGCTCGCATATGTCAGACCTGTAGAGAAATAAAATAGTAATAGAATTATTTTTATGATGATTATTTCAATATTAAAAATCTTTTTAGCTTCTTACTTCTAAAGTGTTGCGCACCAAATAATAAAGTTTTTATTTCTTTTTTGACAACTTTTTGGTATCTTTTCAGAACTTTCATTTTGCTTTTGTTTGGACCGGCCGGTGCAGTGAAGGTGCACGGACGGAGAGAGGCGTCTGTTCCCACGTCAAGTTCCAGGTTCTCTCTAAGACAATTATCAACTCCGCCTCTCTCACTTCTTGCATTTTTGTTGGCCGGGTAAAACGGAAGCCATCGGAAAGTTGTCAAGAAAAATGACAAGGACTTGACGGAAATTAAACGAAAACTTTATCAAGTGGCAACAGTCTGGTGCCTAACACTGTAACATCAGTTGTCATATTTTTTTCGTTAAATTTTGTACTGGTTAGTAATAGTAATTGGACTGAGTGGAGTACAATTCAGGGAGTAATAGGGCGAGTAATTTCAAAATCGGCCGAGCGCGCAGCGCGAGAACGATTTGAAATTACGAGCACGATTACTCTCTTTACCGTACCCAAATTGGCAAGTAGCCAATCAGAAGCGCGATCTACTGTCCTGATATCCTACGATATCAAGTCACTGACCTGATATGCCACCATATCACGGTTACTTTGAATTAAAGTAGTGTTTCCGTACTATGAATTGAAAAGAGGTTTTACCAATGAAACAGAAACGAGTATTTTAAATTAGCTGGTGCTTACCGGTCGTAAAATGAGAAAAACTTTCTCGCCAAACTAAACTTTAGCGCGCTCGCCAATTGCGCGATGTTTGCCGACGAGTACTGAAACATTCACACTGAAACAATGAAGTCGGAGTTTCCAAATTTTTCGCGGAATTTGGATTTTGAAAATTTAGGGAATGAAACTCCAAACAAACGAGTAAAAAAATGTGAGAAGAGGACTTGATAAAAGTGTTGAAGACCAAAAAGTATCAATACAAGCAGGTCAACACATTTTGCACTACGTGTCTGGCAAGCATGGCTTCGACAGAGCGAATAATATCACCGGATTTTTGGCTGAATTTGGGTACGGTAAATACCTAATAGTACCTTTTTGGTACGCTTCGGCGGCTTATCAAGCTCGTTTGGTCTCGCCATGGGTATTTTGGCGAGACGCAGTCGAGCCAAAATACGAACCATGGCTCGACCAAACTCGCCTGATATGCCGCCGAAGCGTACCAAAAAGGTACGATTAGGTATAAGAATTGTACGTCACGAGGTCCAGTTAGTAATTAATCGTATCAATAACAAAATTAGAGGTTAAAAAGTCTTTGAGAATCTTTTTTAGTGTGAAAGCGTCAATGGTAAATTCAACTGGTTGTACAAACAGTGGGAAAACAGCAAAAACGAACCCATTTATATGCGCGCGATTGACGCGCGAATGGCGTAGTTGTCCAATTACAGGTATCCAATTTGAAGTTGTTCAAATTGATACCTGTAATTGGACACCCACGTGATTGCGCGCCAATTACGCGACAAATGTGTGCGCGCAGAACCAATCAAAATCGAGAATTTAGTTATAGATACGATAAATGCAAAAATAGTTTCAATTACGTTTGATAAAGACCAGCTTAAATGAAAGGAAGGCATATCTCGTTAAATTTCCTTTGATCGCGTGTTTACGGTTTATGTTGAATTTTTTTTTTCAGATAAATGCCTTTCATGCAACAAAATAAACGCCCTTTTTCCGTTCTGGTAACTCATGTGTGATAAGGATTATTGGAATCCGCTCGTCTCCTGTCGACGCTATGCTTAGTTTTATTCGTAAACACTATGCATCCGTTGTATGAGTTGTACACAACTTTAAATCCTGTGAATCATTAAACATTAAATCCTTAAAACACTGTGCATCCGTTGTTTGAGTTGTACCAGAAACTCATTAGGGGTTGACACGTAATGACACACGCTACAACATTTTCGGGTTTTCGCGGTGAGTTGCTTGAATTCCGACCTAGTGCCGTAAATTTCTTACAGAAACTGAAAAATTCATTAAGTGTATCCAAGTGAAGTTCTCCAGACTAAATTTATGACGATAAAACTGAAAATTTTACCAAATTTAACTTTATTCAAGATTACGGCATCGAGCGCGAGCTAGCGCGCGCTGTGAATTTGATAAACTATTTTTTTTTTCGCGTGATTTTCCTAATAGGGAACACATTTCAACCCTTATGGGTTTCTGGTTGTACACAACGCTGAATGCCCCCTAAAAACAACTATTACACATACCGTTCTAGATACGTAGTCAATAAAGGTATTAACAAGACTATTAACAGACAGAGAAAGCAAAGGGACAATATGGTACATCTTCCGTTAGTGGAAAGCGCCATCGCCTTTTGAAACAAATCTGAAGAAAAAAATTCAGCAATTAGTGTATGGACACTGCATAACATAACATAACATAACATAACATAACATAACATAACATAACATAACATAACATAACATAACATAACATAACATAACATAACATAACATAACATAACATAACATAACATAACATGACATGACATGACATGACATGACATGACATAACATAACATAACATAACATAACATAACATAATATAACATGACATGACATGACATGACATAACATAACATAGCATAGCATAGCATAGCATAGCATAGCATAGCATAGCATAGCAACGCATGGCATGGCATGGCATGGCATGGCATGGCATGGCATGGCATGGCATGGCATGGCATGGCATGGCATGGCATGGCATAGCATAGCATAGCATAGCATAGCATAACATAGCATAACATAACGGGAGCTAACAAATACCGGCCTACGTTTCGACAAAAGGTACAAAAAAACGCTCATTAAATCCATGGTGAACCGTACTTTGCACCTCTCATCTACACTGGAGCCTTTGTGACTGAATGTGATCACAGTTTGATCGCCTGAAGGTGATGCTTACGAACCTCAAGTACCCTGCAAGCCTAATTAACTCTACCATCACCTAAGTGATGACCAAAGATCCTCTCGTGCCAGCTCAACTACAAGTTAACGAAGATACTGTTCACCGAGTGGTAATGCCATTTAAAAATCAAACGTCGGCCGATGCAGTGAAAAAACAACTATCTGACCTGAGCAAGAAAATCGATTACACCCTTCAACCAGTATTCAAGAGTCGCAAAATCTGTGAAGACCTCAAAAATGCCAGTTGGACAACCACTATAGAACCTTTTTAGCCTAAAATTTAATTTAAATTTAAAATCGATTGAAAATGTTTACTTTTAGGGCAAATTAATAACTAAAGATAAGTTGATATTCTGAATCCTCTTTGGAGACATCTAGGAGACTTATCATTCCAGTTGCAATGTAAATGTTGAAAATCATAAAATTTTTTTGTTGATACAATCACAAAAATATAAATGAAATGATATGCAAATTTCCTAGAAGGAAATGGCTGAATACCACTAAAAATGCTGCTAGCAACAATGTGAATTTTTTTCAGAAAATAAAAATATATTAAGAACCTTAATTGATAGCCTAAATTTGTGTTAATTACCAGTTATGTAAGAACCTGTTTAGGCTAACTTGGGAAAATGCAGGTTCTTACGCGCGGGGTAATGGACCGAGACTCGGACACAAACACTGTGTTGATGAAATTACCGTATTTTCTCGATTAAACGCCATTATTTCAGACTTAGCCTCGTGGTCCCAGCGTTTATTTGATTCTTGCAGTTTATTCGACCCCAATTTACATTAGCAACAGTTTTTATTCATCATTTTTGACAAAAATGTATCTTGCTAATAAACCTACAGCTTATTATACTTCTAACTGAATGAGTACCTGAGGGGCCCATTTTCAACTTCACCTTGCAGCGTAAATTCGGTACCCGGCGTTTAATCGAGAAAATACGGCACTTCAAACAACGCCAAATTGTTATTTAACATATCTTCGATGTGAAAGTTTTGCTGATATTCTTTATCGCAATTCAGAGAATAGGAAAAAAAATATCCGTAAAAACTGCATCGAAACACCTTAACTCGGCTTCTGAAATGTCAACACCATTTACAAGCTGTTTGGTCCCATTCAGTGATTTTTTGCCAGTCGAACGGGTTCGAGCAAAATAGGTTCAGTACGGGAACCTTGAATATGTAAGAAAAGCCCGGTAAATTATCTATAGATTTAGTCATGGTGGAAGGGGTAGTGATAACCTGTTTGAAGGGAAAACTGCAGCAGTTAAATCGATGACAACGTTTGTCCTGGAACTTCTTTCTCTGAGAAGCGATCGTAAACAGTCGAGCTAGTCGTGTCAGTTTTGCGGTTCTTTCGATCGGCTGCTGTTTGAACTATTCGACGCTGTTTTAGGCACTGGGAACACAGAAAAAAGATAACTTTAAGCAGGGAAGCTACGAAAAGACCATTTAGTTTGTTTTGGTAGCGGTAGCTGTATGTTATTTGCGGTCTGTTATTTAGAATTATTGTTTTGATGTGCACGCGTATTCATTTGACGGATTCGAAGTTGCAGTTGCTTCAAGCGTTGTCAATCGATAGAAATCAATATCGGAAAGCAATCTATACATTCGATATCCATGTTAGTTCGTAGGATGGACTTACCTTTAGGAAATTGGAGCCACTATACAGGCTAAGGCAAACTGTCAACTCACTGACTTGGAAACAAGAGCAACTGTTTGGCAATTAGATATGCTAATGAGAAAAAGTATTTCTGAATACATTATGATTGGAAAATACCAACAATGGTCGCATTTGTGGAAGAATAATAATATACGTGTTAGATAGAAAGGCTTTTTCTCTTTGACTTCTTTGTTAATGACAATGGCTGTTTTATGATTGCTTCCACTTTCTTATACTAAAGCGAAAAAAAATCTTATACCTTAACGAAAAAGCCACCAAGTATATTATTCATCTGAGAAGTATGCAAAAACAGACGAAGTTATTGCCAAGGTTCGCTGTTCGCTTCTTACGAGACACTTTCACGTAGGCGGAGCAGTCACTTTAACATTTTGGCATATTGCTGGACCCCAACGCTGACTGGTTGTCGCCAATTTATGATGTTTTCCAAGCAAAGATGTAGGGTCGATGCAAAGACCAGTCGAGAGATTGTAAAATACTCTGCTTTTATATTCATTGTTCGACCGAACAGAATATACTTAAACAAAAGGCATTCAATGCCAGGAAACTTTGGCGGACAGGGACAAAAGTCTTAACGGATCAACTCAGTTCGTCGATTTGTATAAGAAAAGGAGCTACTGTTTATTTCCACGTTCTTGAATTTGGTGTTCTTATTCAAATCAGCGTTCTGAGTTAATTCAGTCCGACTTTTGTTCCTGCCTTATTAAGGCTTCTAGTTGCGGTCAGCAAAAGTTTTGCTTGTGCAGGGGGGGGGGGGAGACTTTCTGAGCCTACCCCCTAGATCTTTCACCGCTGTGGGTATACAGCCCTTGCTACTAAAATATGGAACGAGCTACCAAATGAAATCAGGGCCACTGTTGGTAAAAATGAATTTGTCCGAAGGATACGCACTGTAAACTTTTAAACTTTTTAGCCGAGTAGATGTAAATTGTTTTTTATATATAGCATTTTTAACATAGTAGACACAATAGTATTTTTAGGTAGTGCATTTAAACATTTTAGATTTTAGATTATATATTTTTACATTCTTATAGATTCTATTTTAGTTTTCTTTTATCTGTTATTTTAGTGGAACATCTGTAAACTAGCTATTCTAAGCTAAGCATGTTTCCCACTTTAAATAAAGTATTGTGTATTGTGTATTGTGTATTCAGTGAAATGTTATGATCATTGCTGAAGCCAAGGAGATACTTTTCAGTCAGTCAGTATTTGTTGCTGAAATCCAACGCACGACACGAACAGTTGAAATGCTACGAACGAGGGGAAAATGAGGAGGGATTGAAAGCGTCCGAGAAGTGCTTCTCGCGGCTCGCTGCTTCGCCACTTGCTACTGGCTCGCATCCTCGCATTCGTATTTTCACGTGGCACGCTTTCTTCACGAATGAACGATTGCACCAAGAAAAAGTCTACAAATGTTACTGTACTGTAGATTGTGGATTTTAAACAAGAATTCTAAGAAATCGACACGCAAAAAAATATGACTGTAACTTTTATATTGGCAAAGAAAGATTAACATTGTAAATAATAAAGATGGTAAATTTTAAGCTCGGTGATAAATAATGAAGTTGAATTTGTTTTCAACAATGACACGAGCATGGGACAAAGAAAAATTCTGAGTCCCCGACGGGAAATGGCCCAGCTCACTACGAGTCTCTCGCATCTCAGTTGGTTAGAGCTCCCAACCGGTATCTGGGAGGCCATGGGTTCGACTCCCGTCGGGGACTCAGAATTTTTCTTTGTCCCAAGCCGAAGAAATTGCACAAGAAACTTTGAATAGGGTAAGAAAAAAACCAAGGTATTTACCGTCTTTATTTTGCCATGGGAGTTATTCAAGCTAGTTCAATTTTTTATCGGAAAAAAATGTTGTGGTTATTCATCGTGGTAGAGTACAATAATAAAGTATTTTTTCGTTTGTCTCACGACGTAGTCACGTGTGATGGAGATCGCGACGTTTCGACTGCACACTGCTAGTCTTCATCAGGCGATAAGGTCGACTGGTTGTGCGTGAACTTATAAAGCACGCTCCTGTGCTGTGATTGGTTGGTTTTCAACAGCTGTGATTGGTGCATTTCGATCCTCGCTGTTTCTGTGTCCTGTTGTTCCCTCAGTGGTCCGCTGTCGTACAGTTCCCCTGTTGTTGTGTTTTTGATCGTGGGCATCCATGCTTCAGGAATTTCAATTCCATTATCCCTGTTGATATTATTAGGGTGAAGTCTTATGTGAATTGCCTCTTTGACCCTGCGTTTGTACCAGTTTGGGTCACGATCAATAAACTTCCATTCCTTCCATTTTAGTGCGCAGTCATTCAAAAACGTTTTCGTGAAGCCTTCGGAAATCTTCATACTGTATTTTTTGCTGTAAACCACTCATTTCGAAAGAAATTATTCTGTTGTTGTTCGAAGAGAGGTGTTACTTCCAAATTCCGCAGGATCGTCTACCACCAGGGAATACATGTGTAGGAACGGTAGTTGTCATTTTAGTAGTAACTATTTTAGGCTGTATTATTTCCAAGTGACAGAAAATCATGCGGAATTTGAAAGTAACACCTCTATTCCAAAACAACAGTATAATTTCATTCAAAATGCGGGGTTTTCAGAGCGATTAGAACTTGGAAAGCAAATGTACCTGACTTTCCGACCTAAATTCTTCAAACCGTATGAAAGGAATTCGCTGAAACTCGGCACAAACCTTTGCAATATCCTGTTCTAGCTGCAGCTTTAAAAAAATGCAAAACAAATCGACAAATTTTTCGCAATTTGAAATAACGTCATTTGTTTGATATTTTCAAAAATTCGGCTGAAAACCATCCATCTTTACTGACTGCTAAAATTTGATGTATATACACGATCTTTTTAACTTTTACACACAGGATTAAGGTGACATCAGCCTCAAAACTGGCTGGTACCGAGTTATTATAAGTATCACATTTATGCGACGGTCAAGACGGACGCATAACACAACAGGGATCATTATCAGCAGCTGGGCCAAGTCCTCTTTGTAAAAACTTTCATAAAATTATCTAAAAGTGCCTTATGTAAATTTGTCAATTCTCTATATTTATATTGCTGCTTAAATTGCGCACTTTAAGACTCGTAAATTGCGCACTTTAGACTCTAAATTGTGCACTTTAAGACTCTTAAATTGCGCACTTTAATTTAAGACACGTAACTTGCGCACTTTAAGACTCGTAACTTGCGCACTTTAAGCCTCGTAAATTGCGCACTTTTAGACTCGTAAATTGCGCACTTTTAGACTCGTAACTTGTGCACTTAAGACACGTAAATTGCGCACTTTTAGACTCGTAAATTGCGCACTTTTAGACTCGTAACTTGTGCACTTAAGACACGTAAATTGCGCACTTTAGACTCTAAATTGTGCACTTTAAGACTCTTAAATTGCGCAATTTAAGACACGTAACTTGCGCACTTTAATACTCGTAACTTCCGCACTTTAAGCCTAGTAAATTGCGCACTTTTAAACTCGTAACTTGTGCACTTTTAGACTCGTAACTTGCGCACTTTAAGCCTCGTAAATTGCGAACTTTTAGACTCGTAACTTGCGCACTTTTAGACTCGTAACTTGCGCACTTTTAGACTAGTAACTTGCGCACTTAAGACTCATATGTAACCCCTTGAAATGTGCAATTTAAGTTTGCTGAATTTCTTTCATAATGACTAGCAATGCATTGTCAACGTAGACACGTTCACTCGTAACTTGTTCTCATCCCTTTGATTTTTAAGGCATGGGCCCGTTTGCCACATAGAAATAACAAAACAAAGAAAACGAACATGATAACAAAAACATTGTTTTATTATTGATCATTGTCTACATAGCTCTTATTAAAACAAATAATTTCTGAAACCATTTTCTTATAGGTAATTGTTGAAAATGATCTTATTATTATTATTATAATTAACATCAAATAAATTTACCAACTTTGTCATTGAAACAGTTCAAGCTCAAATAAATTTGTATTTGTAATGCCATTATTTCCTCCATTGATTAGAGAATCGTACCACTTCACTTTCTAATTGGTACAGTATCCATATGGAGTGATTTCGTTTAACCCGTGAAACAATATCTACCAGTTTGTGCGTAATAGTCAAAAGAAAACAAAAGAAAACAATAAAATTTGGGTGTTATTCTGTCTAAAAGCTTAATAACTATTTCATGGGTTTACTGAAATCACTCTATGTCAAAATTTTGACAAACGTTGCAATGTTAACATGGAAAATAACTTCAACAATACATCCTTTTACCAAATTACTAACACTGGATCAAATATAATACACATCCATCTATTATCATACTAAGAACTTTACTTTGATAGTTTCTCTCTTTAAATACTATCTGTCTACCGCTGTTCCTTGTAAAGGAATGAATTTCTTGCTTAAACGAAGAACAAAAATTTAACGAAACCAAACTGTGATGCTCTTATTCTATATCCTTTGTCTCACACTTCGTCAAGTATTATATGTTCTTTATACTCTGTATATATATATTGTGTGTGTGGTGAAAGGAGATTGTAAACTGATTCACCCTGATAATGACCTAGTGAGGTGGTCATAATTTCAAAATGCACTAATACTCATTGAAAGCAACATTTTCTCCCTGTTTATAATAATCAATGTTATTTCAGGGTACCAAAAACTAAACACTTAACTATCCATTATTTTTCAACTATTGCGCCATTTTACCATATAAGGGCAAAAGAACGCGCAAAATATGCCATGTTATTAACAGTAGAACAGGCCAAAAATACGAGCGGACAAACTTAAGAAATTCTGGCCCAAACAAAGTGGAAAAATTAGTGGAATAATAAATCCCTTATTTGATGGTTTAACTTATAATATCAGCTGACATTTTGCTCACTGCTTGTTTACTCGTCCCTATGGGGCTTGGAAGAAGACTATGCAGCTCGCAACATATCCGCTTGTATTATATTTTAAATCATTGAATAAGATGTATTTATTGATTCAAATCAGGAAAAAAATTTCCTTTTAAGGAACCAATATTTTTTTACAAAAAAAAACCAGATAATTTTTGATATCATTAACATTAAAGATCAAATGAACAGAAACTTTTGCTTTCCAACCCTCAAAGCCAGAATAACGTACCTTATTGTTTCTTATTTTCGCGAAAATGGAACGGCCTTATTTCGCGGGACTTAAATTTCGCAATTTGGCCAAAAAAAAGCGATTACAGGAACTATATTTTGAGGAAATTGTCAATACTGGTCGACATTAACAAACTAAGTCTCAAAATTGGTCCAACTGATTTTAATTTTCCACTGCAACAGTTTCCAATGACACTGAACAAAACCATATAACAAGACAAAACTTTAAAAACAGTTTGACGTGTTCCTTTGGAACAAAGTAGAGCTAGTTCGACGACTGTATCGAGGTAATTAAGTAGTAAACTGACGGCAACGTTGAATATTCATAACGAACATTAACTATATTGAAGGGGTATTAAATTTCGCGTCGTTATTTTTCGCGAGAACCTTTTTTCCGCTGGTCTTAAATTTCGCGATTTTTTGAAAATCGCTAAAATTAAGTCCCGCGAAAATAAGTAACAGTAAGGTAGATATTAATTACCAAAAAAAAATCAGACAATTTCTGATACCATTAAAATTAAAGGTCAAATGAAGAGAAACTTTTGCTTTCCGGCCCTCAAAGCGTGAAATATTGATAAACAAGAAAAATCAGACAAATTCTAAAAAAATCTGACAATTTTTAAAGGTTAAATGAACAGAAATTTGAAAATGCCATTTCAATGAACCAAATGCTACAACAAAATATTGGCTTTCCAAGCCTCGAAATGTGAATTGCAGCAAAAAAATGCGAAGACCGCTGAATTCCACAGACCGCACCGACGGCTACGTCAAAGACAACGTCTGGTGGAAAATAAGGTATGGGTCTCACTTGGAAAAATTTGCCAGAATTTGTTTACTTTGCGGTGAAAATCTGTCATCAGGGCACTTTGCGTAGTGCAACCCTAGGTTTTCCAGTTGGCAAAAACTTTGTAAAGACGCCGTAGTGCTTGGGTGGAGCAGGCAGATATTCGAAAACTCAAGCAAAACAATACGAATCACAGTGGTAACTGTCAACTCTTGTCAGTGAAACATAAAACACGATTGATATGAACAAGCCCGGTAATATCTAGGACACGCTCAATTTCAAGGGTTTTTTTTGGCACTAGCGCTGAATACCCACAATATATATTTTTCAATATTCCAGCCAAGCACTTCACGAGCGAGTTCTCTACAAGTAAACACTGCAAGCGAGCACAATGCAGTCTTGGAAAGCAGTAAAACCCCATATTTTATTCGTTTGCGCATTGTTCATACATCAATCAAGAAGAAACAACGAAAAAAAAAAAAAGTAGCTGTCGTGGCTGACATTATCCAAAATAAACAGGATTTCTTCATTTAACTTTGTTGTTTGGCAGAAAAAAGATTAAAAACGCACATGCAGATAATTCTGCTCATTAAGGTTACATGTAAATGCTAATGAGAAAGAGCAATAAGAGATTCGTGATTTGTTTTCACACCAGCATGGATTCTATCTATGTCTTACATGATATGCTAAACGTCAGCAAACAAAACTTCAAACTATTTCTGACCTTAACAACAACCACCAAACAATCAACTGAGAAAAGGCCAAGCATAACAAAATTACTGCGAGAAATGTCAATAATAATCATTGCCTTTATTTTATCAAATAAAATGATTGAAAGACTATACAGGTCAAAATTTAAGTAACGTCAGAATTATGAGTGTCTAACTTCTGCATCACTCCTTCAGGTTCGTCAAAGAAGAATTTTAGCCCTGGTAAGTTTATAGATACTATGTTTTAACCTTGATATTAAATGTTAACTTGAAATAATTATGTTGTTCGCATGTAATTGTACTCAACCATGCAGTTTCTAACAACAGTCACTTTTGTTTTAGTCGTTGATTTCTCCATTCATTTTTGTTTATCATTTAGATTCACACTGGAAAAACCTCTGAAGTCCAAAATGATGAAGTACTGGATTCAACTGAGGAAGACAGCGAGGAGGTAATTTGTTTTACTTTTTACAGTGAAACGAACTCAACCGGGGCCACCCAACGTTTTTTAGCCAATCACAAGACGAGTTTATGACCACCTCACTAGGTCATTATCAGGGTGAATCAGTTTACAATCTCCTTTCACCACACACACAATATATATATACAGAGTATAAAGAACATATAATACTTGACGAAGTGTGAGACAAAGGATATAGAATAAGAGCATCACAGTTTGGTTTCGTTAAATTTTTGTTCTTCGTTTAAGCAAGAAATTCATTCCTTTACAAGGAACAGCGGTAGACAGATAGTATTTAAAGAGAGAAACTATCAAAGTAAAGTTCTTAGTATGATAATAGATGGATGTGTATTATATTTGATCTAGTGTTAGTAATTTGGTAAAAGGATGTATTGTTGAAGTTATTTTCCATGTTAACATTGCAACGTTTGTCAAAATTTTGACATAGAGTGATTTCAGTAAACCCATGAAATAGTTATTAAGCTTTTAGACAGTATAACACCCAAATTTTATTGTTTTCTTTTGTTTTCTTTTGACTATTACGCACAAACTGGTAGATATTGTTTCACGGGTTAAACGAAATCACTCCATATGGATACTGTACCAATTAGAAAGTGAAGTGGTACGATTCTCTAATCAATGGAGGAAATAATGGCATTACAAATACAAATTTATTTGAGCTTGAACTGTTTCAATGACAAAGTTGGTAAATTTATTTGATGTTAATTATAATAATAATAATAAGATCATTTTCAACAATTACCTATAAGAAAATGGTTTCAGAAATTATTTGTTTTAATAAGAGCTATGTAGACAATGATCAATAATAAAACAATGTTTTTGTTATCATGTTCGTTTTCTTTGTTTTGTTATTTCTATGTGGCAAACGGGCCCATGCCTTAAAAATCAAAGGGATGAGAACAAGTTACGAGTGAACGTGTCTACGTTGACAATGCATTGCTAGTCATTATGAAAGAAATTCAGCAAACTTAAATTGCACATTTCAAGGGGTTACATATGAGTCTTAAGGGGAGCAAGGGTGGCGCAGTGGTGAGGGCGCTCGCCTCCCACCAATGTGGCCCGGGTTCGATTCCGGCCCGGTGCAATATGTGGGTTGAGTTTGTTGTTGGTTCTCGTTCCTGCTCCGAGGGTTTTTCTCCGGGTTCTCCGGTTTTCCTCCCTCCACAAAAACCAACACTCCAAATTCCAATTCGATCTTGGATGCACGTACACGTCTTTACGAGCTCCTGAGCTCTTCCGTGTCACGTGGGTAAATAAATTACATTTACATTTACATTACGAGTCTTAAGTGCGCAAGTTACGAGTCTTAAAGTGCGCAAGTTACGAGTCTGAAAGTTCGCAATTTACGAGTCTAAAAGTGCGCAATTTACGAGGCTTGAAGTGCGCAAGTTACGAGGCTTAAAGTGCGCAAGTTACGAGTTTAAAAGTGCGCAAGTTACGAGTCTTAAAGTGCGCAAGTTACTAGTCTAAAAGTGCGCAAGTTACGAGTCTAAAAGTGCGCAATTTACGTGTCTTAAAGTGCGCAAGTTACGAGTCTAAAAGTGCACAAGTTACGAGTCTAAAAGTGCGCAATTTACGTGTCTAAAAGTGCGCAATTTACGTGTCTTAAAGTGCGCAATTTACGAGGCTTAAAGTACGCAATTTACGAAGCCTAAAGTGCGCAATTTACGAGGGTAAAAGTTCGCAATTTACGAGTATAAAAGTGCGCAATTTACGAGGCTTAAAGTGCGCAAGTTACGAGTCTTAAAGTGCGCAAGTTACGAGTCTTAAATTAAAGTGCGCAATTTAAGAGTCTTAAATGCACAAGTTACGAGTCTTAAATTAAAGTGCGCAATTTAAGAGTCTTAAAGTGCACAATTTAGAGTCTAAAGTGCGCAATTTACGAGTCTTAAAGTGCGCAATTTAAGCAGCAATATAAATATAGAGAATTGACAAATTTACATAAGGCGCTTTTAGATAATTTTATGAAAGTTTTTACAAAGAGGACTTGGCCCAGGTGCTGATAATGATCCCACAACAGTTTTTAAAGGCAAAATAAAGACGTCGCTCGTTGAGGAAATCTACGGAGTGGATTTTCCTGTAAGTTGTTGTGAGTTAACTTCGACTGTTTGGCAGCGTTTTGGGGTAATTACAAAAAATTCACCGTGGCATATTAAAAATAATCGTATTTTATTAAAAACGAAGGCTTCTGAAAATCGCTCATAACTTAAACAAATCGCGTTTGATCGCTATAAAACTTATCATTTTATATAATTTAAGGATTTTTCTTTCAGATTCTCAAAAATCTAAGCAATCGCTTCACGTTTTCCTGTTTTAAAACGCGCTTAAAAACGGGAACTGTCAGCCTCATAAATACCCGCGGGCCACCTTAAACCATATAAAATTTGGTGATTTTTTCACAATTGAGATCCAATCATGTAATGCATTTTTGTAAAGTAAAACAATACCACCGGAGATACGACCGCCTTTTCTCGAATTAATAGAATCTTGGATTACTGATCTATATCCTGATATTTCAACATCTGTGCATTTCCAAGTCTCGGAGAGAATTATGAAATCAAAATTATTAATCATTTTTAAAACATCTATGTTCTGCCATTTGTCCCCAATTGATTTAGAAGAAAGCCCATTTATATTCCAAGCGAGAAAAGACAATTTGCCTGTGTAATGCAAGCAATTGGTCACCATCCGCGAAGATCTGTCGATTTTTTGCTAATCGGATTATGGCCATTCTGGTAAATAATTTAAAGCTAAATAAACGATTTAATGAATCTAAAAAAGGATATTAGTTCTCTTGGAACCTCTACAGATGAGTCCTTATTCTGAGAATGAACTGAATTGTTTATTACGGAATTGTTCGGTGATTGTCCATATAAGCGGTTTTCTTGCTGATGAGGCTGTGGAATCATGGGAATGTAAGGTCCTTGTTGATGGCGGGGCATTTCTGTGGGAAAGCCCTTGACTGCGCTGCTGTATGAGGCATATGTTCCAAGAGGTACTGTTCCCGGGATTGCTCTTAAAAGCTAGTCTTAAACGTGCCTCTAGATCTATAGACCAAATCCAGTTTGAGAAAGAGGCTTGCTTGATTAATTCAAAGGATTCTGACTTCATATGTTTTTTAATTCTCTTTTTATATTTCTTTTGCATTAATAGTTATATGTTTAGTTAGTCTATTATTTAATGGCAGGTCCACACCAGCCTTATGGTTGCCTTTCGAGACCTGCCTCAACAAAAAATTATGTATGTATATATATTATGTACGAATTTAACATTCACTGGCCCTGTGCTGCTTCATATAATATTAAATTTCTTAAAAACGCGTTTTACTGTTTAATCGATCTGCTTAAAGATTTCCGCATGTGCATATGCTATTGCGAGAGAGTCTAGCTTGTAAATTTTATAATTGTACGAAAGAAAACGGTAGGTATTTCCGGACCATATGCTCGTTTTAAAACTTAAATATAATAATAAGATTTAAAGCAGGCAGTTCCATTAGGACCTCTTTGATGCACGGTATTTTGCGCTCAAGTTTGCATCTGCGGTAAGCGAATATCAGACACGTTAATCGTAATTTTCTTGAACAGGTAGCAGTAAGAGATGAAATTGTCCCGAACAACTATCAAAATGGAGCGTATATATAAATGTTTTACAGTATATCCTACACGTCGATCTACTTTCAAGCGAACGCTGAGTTTAGCTAGCATGGCGATTGAAAAAGTCGGCACACTAACTGAAAGATGGTTTTGGCAAGATCTGTCTTAATAAAGAGATGGCTACAACTGTTAACAACCATCATATTGTGAAAGGCAAGTTAGAATGGTCAGTAGTACGAACTTACCATTCTTAGCTTGGGTTTGTTCTGTTCGCTGTAAAGTGTCTTCTAAGCGATGTGTGTATCACCCAGTTTTACCTCTTTATTGTATATTCCTTGCACGAAACATAAAAAACATTCTTGGTTTCACATGACAACCACGCTGTTGTTAAAAACAAGTTTTGTATTGATCGAGGCTTGATCCTTGTATGGTTTTCTGAGCGCATTGTTTGCGCTTTTGAATAACGTACAAGATTGGCCGTTTTTGTGCTAGAGACGTTAAAGCTGTCTTAGACGTTAAAGCTGTCTCAAGACGACATTAACGTCTAGTATAAAAACGGTAAATAAGACAGACGCCTTTAACGTCTGATGGCTTTAACGTCTTTTCGTAAGAGCGTCTGAACGACGCTCTTATCGGACAGCTTTAACGTCTCAGACGTTAAAGCCGTCTAGTATAAAAACGGGACGTCGTTAACTAGTATGAAAACAGTAAAAGACAGACGGCTTTAACGTCTTATGGCTTTATGTCTTCGTGTCCAGTGTCCTCCGAGTGTCGAACCCAGTCTTTCTTTATTTTTTTCTGAAAAGCTGTCTACTAAAGGCGTCCCGTTTTTATACCAGACGCCTTTAACGTCTTAGACGTTAAAGTCGTCTGACGACATAATCGTCTCTAACATAAAAACAGCCATTTTAAAATTTCTTGAATGGAAAGTAAAAATAATTAGAATTTCTTGATAGAGGGTCTCAATGGGGTGGTGGCTTTTACGGTTAACGGTTAAAATTTTGGCTTTTTTACGGCTAACGGTTAATTTATTTTCATAACGGATAACAGAAGTTAAAAGTTAATTTTCATTGTTTTAAAAAGTTAAAAATTAATTCCCATTATTAAAAAACATATTTTAGGTCTCAGGGCCATTCTGGGACGATGAAGTGAACTAGTTTGGTTAATTTATCATTACTGACCGATTTTTAATGGTTAACATATTTTACGGATAACGGTTAAAATTTTCCAATTTTTACGCCTAACAGCTAAGTTTTTGGCCGTTTTACGGCTACCGCTTAACCCCATTGAGACCCTCTTGATAGTGAGTGCTCATTAGGTGCGAGTTATTTTTTTGAAAAGGGAGAAAAATATGAGTGCATCTTTTTGTCAATGACTCTCGTTATTCTCAATACATGTTTACTTAAAAAAAGTTAACATACAAGAAGAAATTTGGTATAACCAATATCACTGATGCAGAGAACCTGCTGAAGCTCACATTATGCAAACAAAAGCATAACTCTAACTTTGAAAGTGAATATATGTGATGTTTTGTATTTAGGCTGCTGGAGAAAAAGGTAAAACTTGAAAGATTATCGAAGTAATGAACGCAACTGTTTTGAATCCTGAATTTTTGTCAGGCTTTCTTTGTTTCAAAGTACCAAACAGATCGTCTGAAGAAGGTGCTAAACGCTGCTGCTCGATTAATCTTTAGGATTCCGAAGTTTGACCACATTTCGTTTATTCTCATTTACTTAATTCCCATTTATAAAATTTGTGCCTGAAAAACGTACGCCTTAAGGTTTTTTTTTCTTAATTTGCTCGAGCCAGAGAACTTCTTGTTGATCAAACTCTGCACCTTGTCATATCGGAAATACATTTTACGGTAGTGAGTTTTTCCACCAACGTGTTTAACTGTTTAATCGATCTGCCTAAATAATTCCGCATGTATAAGCGATTTTAATGGTAATAAATTCAGAATACATTTTAAAACAATTTTAATGGTAATAAATTCAACAAATTCACTGATACCATCTCGAACACCTCAAAAAGTGATTGTTCGAGTAACTCATGCGTTTAGAAGATACAATTAAAGCTACTACGAGAAAAATGAAAAATAAAAAATGTACAAAAGGAAGCGGTAGCTCCTTCGGGGCCACCTTTTCCATTTTCGAATACATGCTTAAACGCATTTGTGCTTAAGTTTGCATCTTTGTGGTAACGAAATTTGAGACATGTTTATCGTGTTTTCTTCAACAAATAGTAGCGAGAGATGGAATTGACCCAATAAATTTTCAAAATGGAGCGTATATATAAACCCCATAAACCGGTTTCACAATATAGCCTACACGTCGCTTTACTTTCAAGTGAACAAGTTTCTCAAGGATGATGATTAAAACAGTCGCCATACTAAATGAAAGGTGGCTTTGCAAAATCTCTCTTAACTAAGTAAACTGGCCAAAACTGTTAATAACTATCATAACGTGGAAAGGCAAGTTAAAATGTAAAGAATTGTGAACTTACCGTTCGTGGGTTTACTCACTGTATGATGTCTGCTAAAGGTGTGAATCACCCAATTTAACCTCTATAATGTTTATTCATGCTTCAAATAATGAAAACATTCTTGGTTTGACATGACAACCACGCTGTTGTTAATTTGTAGTTGATTGATGCTGTATCCCTTTATGGTTGTTTGAGCGCATTATGTGCGCTTTGAATAATGTACAATGAAAACGGAGCGCTTTTAACAAAGTCATGTTAGAGGGTCTCAATGGGGTTAACCGTTAGCCGTAAAACGGCCAAAAATTTAGCCGTTAGACGTAAAAATGGAAATATTTTAACCGTTAACCGTAAAAACAGTTTAACAGTTAACCGTAAAAAAATCTAACCACGAAAGTGAAAGCCTAAAAATATATTTTTAAGGCTTTTAAGACTCTTATAGATTATGCTTTTGTGTGTTTTCGTAGCGAGAATTGCCGATAGCAACCGGAAGTGTCTGCCCAATTTGGTGTTGCGCGCGAGATGACAGACGTTTTGACAGCTCTGACAAATTTACGACCTTCTACACATTCTTTATGTATGTGTTGGCTGCCGGTTGCGATGGCTGTATTGAAAGCGGAAATAAGTCTATATCGTTCTGGAGAAGAGAAGCCTTTAGATAGATATAAGGCCAGGGTTAAAGTCGCGGAAGAGAGCAAATTATTTTCGTCATTCAATAAACATGTCATCGAGTTTCTTGGGCTCAACGAGCAAGCTAAAAAGTACGGCTTGGGGTCATTTGACCTGAAACTTTACCGCCTGGCTAGAATCAATGACAAAGCGGAGAATTACGCCATATCGACCCAGCAGCAGCTGGAGCTGGAAATGCCCGTCTTGCTTGATACGGATGGGAAAAGCGAGCTAAACGGTAAGAAGTCAGTAATTTGAATAATCAAAGGTCTCTGTGAGACTACGATTATTTTGCTATGGTTTATCTGTTGGCAGTTAATTGTGGTATGGAGTAGTCCTTTTTTAAAGAGTGAAATAGGCTTTTCATTTTGTTTAGGAGTGCAGGTCTTGAAATATATATTTTCCCTGTAGGGTAAGCTCCTGTATCTTTTAGCCATGGTTTGTTATGGATTTTAATTCGTTTGTACTTTGTATATTTCTAGTAGTTGGGGGTATGTTGCTGAAACTTTGACTCGTTTGCCGTATACCAAACCTTTTTTAGCTGTTTTGGCAGCCCTATATCATACTATGAAAATTTCTGTCCTCCTGGATATTCGGGTTAGTCTATTAGGAGGAATGGCGGAACGTTGGAACGGCGGAACGGTGGAACGGCACGGTTGATGGGAGGAACATTGTAAAATGCGCATTGACGTACAAAATTACCCAATGTGGTGTTCAATTGATAATAAGAGCGATTAATATTTTTCTCAATTAAATAGTAGATACATAATGAGTTTCATCAATGTGACCAATGACAATATTTCTGCATTCCCCTGTCGTATTTATTGGTTGAACAACAGTCAAAGGAGCAAAACTTTCATTAGATTCAACAATATAAATTGTCAAATTTAAACAATTAGCCACTGCTTGTACTATAATAGCATCAGCCCATGTACCCTGGCATGAACTATTGTTTAAGTAACCTTGCCAAGAATGTTCAGTGTTGCTTTCGATAAACTGATCTGGGTTTTGAACTAAATAATTAACAGCAAGGATACGTATAGATAAATGACTATTAGGATTGCCATAAAGTTGATGAGGAACAGCTCTAAAAAAACAATCTCCACCTCCTCCAACATCAATTGCAGATAAATTTAACTCAGACAATCTTATTTCAAACAGTGAACCAGAATTTGCTAAGGAAGCACTCTGTGCTTTTAAATTACTATTGGTATTGTCTTCATATAATGGCCCAGGGTTTTCTTCAATGTCACCACTAAGACAAATGACTCTACCACATATATGATAAGGTTGGAGTTCACACTGTTTAATTTTATAAACATTATTAGCTGTAACTTATACATTCTTAAAATAAATTTTTAGTGTTTGTTTGACTTTCGACACATATCATAACTAATTTTCACTAATTATAAGTATTGCAAACTATATATTGCTTTAATCAGAAAATTTCAGCTAAGTAAAGTTATGTTGAGCACTCTATGGTGTCTCTTGCAAACGGAAATCTGTTGAGCACTCAAGGTAACTCTCTTGCTCCACTGAACATCTGTCTCTTTTCCAGAGTGAATTCTTCCAACGGTGAAGAAAAGTTTATGACAACTGTCAAGTTCAGTGCTCTATTGAAAACAAGTTTATTGAGCAGTAAATAGAGCTCTATTGCTCCTTGAAACTTCGTAAACCGTTAAAAACCACTCCACTCCGCAACAGTTAAAAGCCACTGGAATTTGTATCCGTTTATGTTATTTCATTAAGTTCACTCTTGCCAAACTAAAGCATTAACGTGCGTATCTTTGTACTGATAACTTGGTACTACTGGATAAAACGCACTCTGCAAGAACTTTCCTTTGAATACAAAGAACTAAACGTTTTAAAACTGTTTATGACCGATTTGGCTTTCGTATGCAAAAATTACAGTAATCTTCAATCCACGTGATGGGTCAGGTGACTGAAGAATAATATCCAAGGAAACAAGTCAACATTACAAAATTCTTCATATTTATCAAAAGCATATACAGTCTTCGACTTAGCGGGGTTTTCGGATTAACCGAGTAGCAATGACTGAATATTGTGTCCAAGTGAAATGGAAGTTAGTTCGCGTTAGCGGGGTTGTACGAGTTACCGGGATTCTACTGTATTAGAACTAAGCTTACCTGAATACTTTACACTTCCTCATCACATTCTAAATTAAAACTGCAATCTAGAAGTAAACAATGCGCTGTTTACAAAACTCAACCGCAAATTAAGGAGCCAAAGTACTCGTGTCGCAATTCCGGCCTTCTACAGCAAACAAACAGTTCAGCGGTTCAATACATTCTTCATATATACCCATTCTCTCGGCCCACATCCAAAAGAAATCCGTTGAATTGAGAACGCGAATAAATAATTATTTCCTCGTGTTTAGCGTGACTAACGCAATAGATTGTCGCCGAAACAAATCCTTTAGGTTGAATATTAGCACCGCTTTAGAATGTGAAAGACTTGTATTAACCCATTGGCGCCTGTGCCGGCCGAAGCCGGCCGTGCGAAAACCTCAGCCGGCCTTGAAAACAACGTGTTGGCAAATGCCCTTTCCCTCCCTCCCTGGAGTTTTTTGGTTCTTCTATTGTTCTATAGATAATAACGGCAAATAAACCAATCAAAATATGTTTTCTGCGCATATTTTTAGGAAACTCTTGGGGTCCTAGAAAGAAGGTTTTTCGTCTTATTCCGTGCATTGAAAACGTACAAAGAAATCATGGAGCCGCGCGGCTTGTATTTACAAACTTCCAAGGCCTTGTTTTTGATTCTGAACAAGAAAAATACCATCTTTGGGACTTAAAACGGAAAGGAGAAACACTATAGAATTTTAAAGTGGCCTTAAAACGGAAAACCATGGAGTACAGAGTGCTAAAACCTTGTTGATGAAGGATTTATCTTTCCTTCCACCGCCGCGAAGACATGGTGTAATGGTGCTTACAAATGCGTTTTGAATTCAAATCACGGACTTAAACACGGACTAAATGCGGCTTCTCAAGTCTTTTGAGAACGAAATGGTAATGTACTGTTATTGCTTTGAACTTGGATGTAATTTTTTGAACGATCGGTAAATCCATTTAGTGTACAATTGACTTCAAAAGCCGCCTGCTAAAATTAAAACTTCGCTTTCAACATGAACATGTGGATAATTAATTCTGCCGTGCAGTACAGCACGGCTCGAAAAATTTCGATACTCTGCCGCTTGTTAACACATTTCTTGACTTCATCCGAACTAAAAATAAATTCTAAACAAAGTTTCTTTCAAGGTTCTCTCATTTATCCATTTTGAGTCCGGAATTTTAGGCTTTTGAAGGCGAACATCTCATCTGAGATCTATCTTTCGGGAGACTTGCTTCTTCATTGTCTAGCTTCGCTTTGTTTTTAATTATGTCTATCGCTTTTGAAAATTACAACAGTGCTTCAGAATTTACAAAGGAGTATGACTATCAATATTAATAGTAAAGGAATGCATGGAAAGCGGTGCTAGTGTTGATTTAGTAGTCTGAATTCTGTAATTTTGTAAGCGTTTTTCATGCTTTTTCACGCCGCCGCAATTTGAACCCGCAAGTGTTGACGCAATACTAATGAGAGACCCTTTCATCACCTACAGCGGAATATGTCACAAGTCACGTCTTTAACACGAGCTCGCATCGCTTTTGAAAATTACAACAGTGCTTCAGAATATACAACGGAGTATGACTATCAATATTAATAGTAAAGGAATGCATGGAAAGCGGTGCTAGTGTTGATTTAGTAGTCTGAATTCTGTAATTTTGTAAGCGTTTTTCATGCTTTTTTACGCCGCCGCAATTTGAACCCGCAAGTGTTGACGCAATACTAATGAGAGACCCTTTCATCACCTACAGCGGAATATGTGACAAGTCACGTCTTTAACACGAGCTCGCAAGTGTTGACGCAATAATAATAATAAGAGACCCTTTCATCGCCCACTGAGCGGAAAGAAATCCCTTGAGAAATTAAAACAATCCCTTGAGAAATTAAAAAAGTCCCTTGAGAGTTTACAAATATGTGGTTCCAAATTTTGACCACATAACCCCTATTCTCCTACTTTAGCTTGTAAACAAGCAAATAGTCGAAAAAATGGACTAGATGTGTGTATGCAATTGCTCAGATTTGATTAATTGACACGTTACTGCAGGCGGGCACATGGTCACACTTTCGTTATCGTCAGTCAAGAACCGAGCGACTGGACTCTGGAGTTTTGTAATTTCTGTATAAATTTTGTGAGAAGCCTAGTCGTATAGCATTTTGAATGTACGTTTTCGCTGGTTTTGAACTATTTAAGTCATATAAAGGTATTGTATACCACAAAATACCGGGGTAAATCAAAACGTCCAGGAATTCGATTCTGCAAAATATATGATCATAAAAATTAAATCGGTGTAATTTTAAAAGCTCAGTGCCCGATTGAACAAAAAACAAAGCCGAAAGGCGATAAGTGCCTTGCAGTCGTGCTGATAATACTGCAAAATTAAGTAATGACAAACAAATTCGTACGTGGTCACTTTTATTCACACAATTCAATCAACCTTTTACAGTTCATGTAATACAGTCTGTCACTTAATGGGGAAAGGACCCTGTCGTGGTGATAAAAATACCAGAGGACAACGTCAAAAGAAGCAACACTCAGAAGGATGAATCGAAATCATCAAGGAAAAGGAAGTCACGTAACGATGCAAAGGAGGATAGGTCGCTTGTAAAGAAACTCAAAGAAGATAGCGCGACAGCTGTGCGAAGCGTTCGTCAACAGAGTAAGCTACGTGCGTAAAATGCAGGTACAATATATTATACTTAAATTATAACAATAACATCGGCAAATATTTGTCATATTTCGGTATAAACGAAGAAAACTTCCAGAACTCAAAAAAGTACTTTCTTTTTTTTATCAAGGATTCATGGATTTTCTGCAATCATGATTTTTTTTTTAATTTTGCGTGACTTAACTTCTTGTGGCAGTCAAATGTAAGGCTTTTATATATCCCATGTAAAAGGAAAAGTCTGCGTTCTAGTTCTGTGCCCACCAGAATAGTGTCCTATCTCCGACTCTTAGCGTGAAGAAAATCCCCCTACTGTGCTTGTTAAGTGTCGTATCAAAAAACAGATCAAAACACAACACGATGACTAATGACCCGGGTGAGAAATCTGAAACTTGAACCACTCGATCTGTTATATTATAAAGCGCACTGGTTAAATGATACACCCAAGACCGTGAACAGGTTCCTCATTCCTACTGAGCGTACGAATGTTTAAAAAGAAGTCAGCATTTCGGGAAAAGAAAACGTAAGATAACAATTTTTTATTAGACTTTTTAGCATATTGGAGACTCATTAGAGTTGGTACTTATAATTTTATTTAAAAGGCCACTAAGCCGTCTTTATCTTTTTGATAATTTGTTTCAGAGCTTGAGAAACTTGAAGGTTCGACAGCCATCAATGAAGCAAAAATCAAATGCGGTCTTTGCTGCAAGTCGTATTCTGTTCAACTTGATTGAACGACGACAGGAAAAATATCATTTTTCAAAACAAGTAAGTATTTTTCATGACATTACGCTTTGCTAAAAAAAAAGCTTCTAATTCACCTTCAAGAAATTTCGCTATAAATTTAATAACGTCCTTATTCAGGTTTTTGTGATCCGACTTCAACGAGGTAACATCTTGCACGGTATCCGCAGGGATCCATATTCGCAGTCGTCTGGTCGTCCGAGACGACAAAAACATCGTATGGACGACCAAATGATTCCATAAACTCGTCCGCTGGACGACTTAAGTTTGACTTAATGAAAAAAAAAACAATTATTAAGTTTTCTTATGAGTTACTTGCGTTCTGACCACTTGTCATCCATTCATAACTTTTCGAAAACAGAACATAATTTGCAACTTTCTGTCGCGATAAAATCATAATTTTGGCCGCCATCTTGGCTGATGCGGTATTTTCCATCAATGAAATCATTGCAGGCTCAATTTTCAAGCTCTCGACCGCTGATATTTTGAACTGCAGCTGCATCCGCGAAAACACGAGGCGATCGCATCAGCTGATGTTTTGATCAAAATTTGCCGTTATCTTGGTCTGGCGCCGCCAGCAAAGAAAAAAAAGCAATGTTAACACTTCAGAAAAACAAACCAAATATGAATAAGAAGAGCAAAAGTGTTCTTTTCTTCCGTGGTTGCAGTCGAAGAGGCTCTGGCTTTCATTTGTGTCCGCATCATACGCTTCCGCAACATCGCAAGCCGCTTGGGGGCGTGATGTTTTGTGAGATTTGTAAACCAGCAGCCAAGGTAGACAAGCAAAAAGTCTCATTAACAAATACTTGTGAATCAAACTTTATTAAAACAGATTCGTTGTCTTGAAGATTTCATGTATACACAGTGTTACATACATGTGATAATAACAAAAAAGTCAACTTTTCATTTACTTGTTGTACGGTCGCCATTCTTCACTTTTGAACGGGCAAGTAAAATTTTGCCAGGGCAAGTATGTCATCTTGCATACTTGCCCGGCTGACGACTTGGAGAAAAAAAATGAATATGGATCCCTGGTATCCCACTCTGCAATCTTACAAAACGGCGAATATTTATTTAGTATTTTTGCTTTTACATTAAAGTTTAAATTTAGTTGAATGTTCGCATATGTTCGTATTAACTGTATCTGTCTTTTCTTTTGTTATTGTAGCCCACTTCAATGCGTGTCAAAAAAAGAGAGGAGCCGGAGTTAAGGGAGTTAAAACATTAGAGGCCTTCTTTGCCAAAGGAGTTGCACAATCTTTATCTAAATCCTCTAGCTCTATTCTCACCGCGGCAAATGACGATGAACAGGATCAGTATGAAGGCGCGGATGCAATTGTTTCAGAGAAGTAATGACGCTATCCTATGCCTTGTTATAGTTTACGATAGTTTATGCCACAAACGTTTGTTTACCCCGTGGATGTGATTGATTATTGCTACACTTACGAGCTATTCAGCGAAGGGCGAACCTATGTTTAATAGTTTTCGATTGTCGACTAGTCAACCTTTTATAGCGGAAAGCTTTTAATTAAATGTAAAACTGAATGTCTAGGAATTAAAAGTCAATAAACATCTATTTACTAGATGCCGTAAAGAGTGGAATGCTTGCGACTTGTTCTTAATATAGTGCTATAGAATAAATTGAACCTGCAAGCGCTTGCGAGGATTAACAACTAAATCAATCGCAACAAATCAGAAATCAGTTTCACTGACCCAGCAGATGACCGCCAGCCTAGATTGACTAAGAAATTATTTCAAGAGAATAGGAGGACCTAGTCGTCCTAGTGTTTTTTATTCACAGTGAAAGTGATTACTTCGACATGGGTAGTCCATTAGCTACGGCCTCCCCAGCTAACTCGGCAGAGTAAGACGGTGGAGAAATAATAGAATGCGGGTCCGTTAAGCCCGAAAGCGAGAAAACTGAAGACTCTACCTCAAATGACGAAGAAGACACTGAGGATCTTACAGCTGATGATCTGATATCCTGCACTGTGTAAGCTTTACCAATGAACTTTGGCTATTCCCTGTGTTTTATTATCACAGCGCGCAGTTATACGACCCTTATACTGACAGCCTACAATACCATACCAAATATAGATCTTGTGCTATATTTTAACCTCTGTGGGTCTTTAGAGGGTTGTATTTTTCCCCAAAGTAAAATATAATGTAACTGATTTCGGCTTTGTTTTGGGCTCCACAGATGCGTAGAGAGGGCTCATCCATTGGCCGAAAAGTTAAATAGACTAATCAAAGAAGAAAAAATCCCCGAGGAATGCCTGTTCTACAAGTATCTCGATGACACAACATCATTTGCCATGATCGATTCAAGCAAAGCGTCCGATTTCCACTGGGATCACGAGGTCTGTGAGTTTTTTGAAACTGTTAAGTACCTAGGTGGCCAAAGCACGAGAAATTTTCTTCAAGGCCCAGGATTTCATGGAACTGGTCGTGGGGGGAAAAAGTAATTCACTACCTTTGCAGATTTCAATCTCTGTGGTCCATCCCATAGTGTTTCCCATCATTGTAAGGCAGGTTATACAACAGACAGTGGGATAATTAAACCCCATTTGCAATCCTTTCATGTGTTTGCTAGCCATCCAAAAGCCGACATCAATTACTTAGTGAGCAGTGATCAGGTCCAAGTTATAGGAGTCTCACTAGCTATGGATGGGACAGCCCTTAAACCAGGCCTAGAATTTGATACCAGGCAGAAAAGGATTATCGGGTTAACGTATAAAGTTGACTGGAATTATGTTTGCGTTCCTAAACCTGAAGAAATAAAAGCAAATTAAATCTGATTACGAGTGCCGAAGTTACCTTCATGACGTCCGTCGACAACAGCTTCACGATGCCAGTTGGTGTCCATTACCATCCAAAGTCGGTATCTGGAGAGGACATGTTATCACAAGTGCTTGGGACAGCTAAAACTGTACAAGTCTGTGATCGCTGCTTGGCTAAACAGCCTGCGAAGAACCACATCGTTACACATGATTCTGCGCAATGCAACAGTAAATGCGACAGACGCCTTCAAATGAAAGCTGTCTGTCAAGAATGCCAAAGGAAGGGCCATGTCTCTTATCTGCCTGCACTCAGGTGCTGTGAATCCTGCCTGGAGGATTCAGTACAGTGTCGAAAAGTTGCAGTCCTGGCTGTTGTTACAGATTGTGAGGAGTGCAATAAGCAGGCCCTTCTGGAAATCCAAAAGATGTCTGAAAACAACACAATGCCGCCCGAACTTCTTCTCCTGACACCTCTTCCCGACGTTGTTCACATCGGTAAAAGTCTCAAATGCAGCTGGTCTAACTGGTTCATAGATCTGAATGGATAAATGTCTAATCTTGTATTAATCCGCACGTTAAGAGACTCGACAGATTCTGATATCCGCAAACCGCTAAGAAAAATGCTCAGCTTGGAATGCGTACGAAATAAAGATAGGATGGCAGTGGAACCAATAGTGCGACTTACGAGGCCTGAGGTGATAGAAGCGTTGAGTAAGGTGTCGCTTGTGGTACACACGCTGGTTCCGGAGAAGTGTAGATTTTGGACCTCTAATCAACAAGGTGTTTGTTGCCATCCTGTTGCCATCTGCCCGGGACCTCTTGGTATTGTTTTGGCCCTTGATTACGACTTTAACACCTCTTGCTCTCGACTGCTCAAGATAAGGCTTCACCAACCAACCGATGTAGCAGAACTGCAGAATGGGTTGAAAGATTCGAGAGATTTATGTTTCAGCAGTGGTGTAGCCTATATAGCAGAGCGCGGTAATGCGTGTATAAGATTTGAAGACCTCGATGGAAAGGTTAGGCTAAACCCCAACTCCCTACGCTCACGTGCTGATTTGGAGAGAACGCTTGGTGACTATAATCTTTCGATTGACGGAACTGTCCCCACTTTACGTAAGCGTCTTGCTCAGCACTTGATGCAGCTAGAAGCCAGGGTGACGAAGAACATGTTGCAAACTAATGTACCGCTCTCGATGCCTGCAGCTCTATGTGTGGCCAGCGACGTCTTGCTACTGTGTGCTGACAATGGCCACCGAGTTTTATATTAGGTTCAGCTGGAACGAGATGGAGTTACAATTAACGGAAAGTTAAGGAAACTAATTGGCTATCCAGAGGGTATTCAACACTTGGAGTCAATTGCAATCTCTGATTCCTCAGTTGTTTACTTCGTAGGCGCAAAAAGTCCTTATTGTAACGGTGGCCTGTACTGTTTTGACATGGAGTCCAGTGAGGTGACAACTGTTCTTGAAAATATGACTAACAATTGCAAAGAGATCAAGAAAGTAGTAAGATTCAAGGACACATTAGTTTTCACAGACGTTGAGGGTCGCCAAGTAAAGCGTTACAATCCATCTACCAAGAAAGTCGAAACTCTTGCCGGAGATGGGCGTGAAGGAGCGCAAGATGGTGCTGGAAAATGCTGCAGTTTCGTTCAAGTGCAAGGCATTTGCTGTGTTTCAGACACACTTTTCATAACGGATGCTGCAGCGAAGAAAATCAAGATTGTGACCGGTTTGTCGGGAACAACAGACTTTTTAAAACACCTAGGCATTCTCTATGACACCTTTGGTATTACTTGCAAAGGCTGTGCCTCTCAGCCAATTACACCAGAGCAGGTCAGTCAGAACTTGAACACAGTTCATGAGTACATCAAAACTACGGTGAGGAATGTCAAAGAAACAAACAACCTCAAGGATGACTCAGCAACGAATGGTCCTCAAGGGACTGTGTCCCAGAAGACACAAACTTCTATCGAGCTTCTACTGAATGGTGTCAAGGGCCTCATGAGCAAAATCGCAATGGTGAATCCAAATTACAATAATAATAATAATAATAATAATAATAATAATAAAATATTTATATAGCGCCAATATCCTAAAAGTTCAAAAGCGCTTTACAGAAGTAACGTTACAAATATTAAAAACACTATTAAAAAAATATGTAGAGAATAATAGTATAGAATTTACACGCGGTTTCTCATTTCAAACACGATACATTTGATGCCCTCCAATATGCCACAGACTTCGGTACCATATCAAAGGAATCGTTGAAGCGGATAACGAAATGGGGGGCGAAATACTTTACACATCCATCGTCGTACTACCCAGTGCCACAGACAGGAATGTCATTCCAGGATGTACAGTTCATGACTCCTCTTCCTCCTGAGGCGCTTTCTAAAAAGGAGGAAGAGACCATGAAAGAATGGCTGGAGAACTACCGTCCTGTACGTCAGAGAACCGTGAGGAGCGAGACAACTAAAGATAAGGCAGGAGCTCTTCCTCCGGCAGTGTATTCAAATTCAAATCCTAACGCCACTACAAGGGTCTACTTTCTAGCTGACCAAGTTGAGCAAACGCCCACTGCCTCCTCTGAGATCAGCTCTATTGTAACCAATGTGTCTGTGTTGAGTTTTGTAAGTGATGCCAATGTTCACAACTCACACTCGCGTCAACTGCTGATTTTAGCCAGGTAGAGGAGTACGAAAGCGATTCGGATGACAGCGACAATGAAGTCGATATTGAGTAGGAGGAACTGCTCATTGGTAAGCCAATAATGACAAGATCTGGAAGACAAGTCAAGGTCTGGAAACGGTTTGATGTTTAGACGTGCGCAAAATGGTAAGCCACACAGTAATTTAAAACTTTGTAATTCATTTTGAATTGTTTCTATTTACAGTGAAACACATACAATTAAATATCTATCTTATTTTGGTATTCGTTATATTTTTCTACTGCAGTAAAAGTACTAAAATTGTACTTTACTGAGGTTATATACAAAACTTATTATTCTTTTTCAAAAAAAGAATACTTTTTCATCTCAAAATGGTCCAAAGACCGGCTTTCAGTATGTTTTACAACAATGGAAATTAATATTAAACTTCTTAAAAACAATAGCAATTAATTTTTAAATTCTGTTAACCGTTATGGAAATAAATTAACCGTTAGCCGTTAAAGCCACATCCCATTGAGACCCTCATGTTACTCAAGCGAAAAGAAACAAACTTAGTTGAGGATCTGAATGGGATTTAGTGTTAAGTGTTATTTGCCCATAAATTTTAGTGTTTGCTGTTACATTGGCCATTTTTTTAATGTTTGCTGTTTCCGGAGAAGTGTTTAGTGTTGATGAGATCTTCGTGAAAAATTTTATCGTTGTAAATTCTTTTCTGCTCTTCAAAAATGGGATAAAATCACTCATAAACTTAGAGAAAGCTTTCGGTTTTCTCCTCAGAAATCTTCGGTAATCTTCGGACATCTTCGGACGTCTTCGGCAGTGTTCGGTAGACTTCGAAAATCTTTCGAACTGATCGGAAATCGTCGGAAAATGACCGAAACCTTCTTTATATATTAAACAAAATAATATTGGCCTTTCTGATCCTTTGTTGTCACTTTCTGGATAAAATTTTCTGTTGCAGTGAATTTTTTACTGTAAGTGTTAAAATGCCTAAAATTTTACTGTTTCGTGTTACAGAACCAAAAAATTAAGTGTTTCTTTTTGTTATCGAGGTACCTTCATTCAGACCCCCTTAGTTTAATGACTGTAGTACCGTGGTTTGGTTTAAAAACAACGTTAAAATAAAACTGTATATGCAATAGAAAAATGACGAGATTGATTTGTAGAAAGTAATTTATCTATTTGTTTTTCAACAATAATAGAAAAAAATTGCTTCTTAAATTATATATAAGCTCAAAATATATTACCGGGCCCGGTGTTGAATTTCAAGAAAAATGAAACACTACCAATACACTTCAGGTTTTTCCAACTAAAATAAAATTAAACCCTGATGTAATATTAACCTCTTACTAACCGAGCGCGAGGGCCGTACTGGGGAATATTGGCCCGAGGTCGTGGCAGTACGGACCGAGCGCAGCGAGGTCCGTACAAAAACGACCGAGGGCCAATATTCCCCAGTACGGCTTGAGCAAGCTAGGTTAGTAAGTAGTTTATTATATAGCACTCGAGCCATGCTTGTTTATTTTTCTGTTAAAAAGCACTTCCGGTCACTTGCATTCAAAGGGCTTCCTCAGTTAAGTGCAGTACTGTGATGACGCGAGCAACTCAGAAAGAACAAGCTGCCACGAGTTTGAAAACAAATTTATTGATCGTGACGAAGAAGACGAATATTCACCAAGCGGATATTATAATCTTAATATCGGGAAAGTTCTGATGTAGAAACTGAAACAAGCATCACGGAAAGCCAGAAGTCCGCTTGGCTAACCAAACTGAGGTTTCTTGGCCATCATTCTGCATCATTCTCTCCAGCGTAACTTTCGGCTTTCGTCTCTGGCTCTTAAACCGAAGTGTAAGGGTAAATTTAAAAAAAGCACAAGACAGTTCTATGAAGTGCCCACTGGATTGGAGTCGCTTAATTCTCCCACTTCAAAAAGAGCATCTTCGACTTCGTCGTGTTCATCAATCGCCTGAGCGGCTTGCGGCTTCTTTCCTTCGCCGTACTTGTGAACTAGTGACTGGCACTTCGCAGCTAGTACTCTTCTCGATTTTTCAAACTCAGTGTCGTTGAGTATGTTGAATGGATATTTCTTCTCAGATATCGCTGTATGCTTCGCTGAAAACTTGAAATTGCTGCTTGCTCGTACTCTTCTCCTTTTTTGCTTCGTGTGTCTATAAAAAAAATCGCTACGTGAAAAATTTGAACTCATTTGGACGGAAAGTTGGTCAAGCTCGGTAGGCTATCAATTCTTTCATTTGTCATTCTATTACCTTCAAGTACCTTCAATGTAGCGGCGAAGAGTTTTCATTTCAGTAGCCGTCTTCTTATTTGTGTTTATAGTTTTCCTTTTGTTTTAAAATCGTCTATATATGGCCTCCTGGCTTTCGGTGATGCCTGTGTCCGTTTCCACATCAGAAGTTTCCCAAACTTTAAGATAATTCGGTTGAAATTCGCTTGGTGAATATTCGTTTTCTTCGTCCACGTTGTAAGCTCTGTTCAATCTGTTCGGTAGTTTCTTTGCGAAGAATGAGAGTACACGTTTTGTTTTCGCAGGTTTAGTTGGAAATTTGAATTTGCCGGCTTTCGAAAAAATACACGACTTGGACCGTTTTCATGGAAACGGTCCGTATGGCAAAATCCCGACCAAGAAAGAACCAATCAGAACGCTCGGATTTACCTAAGACTGGCTTTGCCATATAATAAAATATTGTATTCACAAAATACGTAACAATTGGGAAAAAGCCAATAGCGGAAGGTACACTGAAAGCCGGCTTCTCTCAACAGTAATTTTAATATTCCAGTAAAACGTTACACCCTTTTCACCTCAGAGAAGAACCTTGAATAACATAATCTAGTCTAGAATGTGGTCGTGGGTTTATTGGCTGTATACTGTCCGCTAGGGGTTTGAATCACCAAAGTTTTACCAGAAATAGATTTCCGATTTCTTGAACCCTCGTTTTTCACAACTCCCGAGTTCTCAAACCAATTTTTGTTTCTCTTGGATACACTCTTTTTTTTTATTTTATAAGAACCTAGTATATAAGAATATCGAGGCTGAAATTTGCGAGTTTTTAAGAATACTTTAGGAATAAACCAGAGGCTGAGATTTTGAAATGAATATAGTTTTGAGTTGGAAATTTGTAAATATAGTTAATTAAATATGTTTTTAGTTGAAACAAGATCAGGTATTCATCGTTCATTTCTGTCAATTTATCTCTGTGAGAAATGCTTTGATTAAAGCCAAAACGGCCAAGTGTTGTTTGACGCGACATCTTGATCTTGCTGGCTGAAACGAAAAGCAATGGTACATGTGCACAATGTGACACGATAAGATCTGGACAACAATAACCAAATACATGCAAAAACAGAAATGTCAAGCAGTATTATCTAAGAATGTTCATAAGAGTATTTCCAGCCTAAAATCGGAAGAAAAATAGGAATATTCAGCCTGGGTTGGAAAAAAAATATTTTTTATAAAACAAAAAGAGTGTAGTACTTTTCTGCAGTTTAACAGCTGATTTCTTGAATCTCCTGATTACTCAAAGCAATTTTCTTTTCTCTTGGGAAACGTGAAATCGGGATTCTACTGTATTTAAATAATAAATCGACGGGATGTTGTGGACGTATTAGTCTGATCTAAACAAAGTGATGGCATATATAAAAAAGGCGGCAAATTTTGTTGAAAAACAAGAAAAAGCGAGGGAGACCGCTTTTTCGTTCCGAAATATTCCTCGCACAATCACCACTAAAGATGTCTATATTCCGTTAAATTGTTACAAACGAAAACGGTTGGTGGCGAGATCCGTAATAATTACGTTATTAAAATTTACATTCCTTTTGCGAGTCAACTAAAGCAGTTTACCTATGGAGTTTACTTGTTCAAGGCGCACGGCTGTCAACAAGACTACAAAATGATTGTGTTTAAAACGAAGCTAAACTCAGAATCGAAATAATGGACATGCATGGCCCAGATCATTAGTGGGACAAACTTAAGTAAATCGATATTTTCGTGAATTTTTTGCTGTTTATTTTGCCTTCATCCAGCGGCTTTTGTCGCACATCAACTTGTTCAGGCTCTTTCATTTAAAGCTCAGTAAAGCCGTGAGTTGTTTTCTTTTACTGTGAGTGATATTTTTTATCGTCAGTTGGTTGTTGTGTCATACACTAATTTATTTACGAGAAAAATGTCGCTTTCGTTGCGAGTTAGTTGGAAATACGCTTATCAGAAGACGCCGGTCGCATTTTGCGGCTTCAAAATGACCGATTGACTTATTGAATTTTCTTAATTTATAGATGGACTGAACGAATTGATATCTAGCTCAAGATATCTACCATGAATAGGACTACGCAAATCCGCCGATCTGTGCTATTTTTGGCCAAACCCGTCAAGTGTCGCTTTATTGCGAGGGATTTTCACAAGTTGCTCGAGATTTCCCAAAAAGTTGCCCGTAATTTCTCAAAATGTTGCTCCAAAAATCCAAAAAAGTTGCTTCTGATAATAAAAGTTGCTCCAAAAAATCCAAAACGCTGCTTCTAATCAAGATAATTTATTTAAATATATGTTAATTTCCCTTTGAGGGTTAGATTTCTAAACATAAAAAAGATTTCTAAGCAGTTTTATGCAATTTTACAGCAAAAGAAGTGTCTAAAGAAGTGTCTAGACGTCATATTTGCTGAGGAATTTTTGTAATGTTTTAATGCAGAATGAGCCGAAAGTTGAAACATCTTCAAACGTTTCTCGAAAATCTTCGTCAAACTTCGTAAATCTTCGGAAACGTTCGTATGGCCGTTGAACAACACTCGGATAATCTTCGGTGATCTTCGGTCTGGAAACTACTCAAAATGCAACAAGTTGCTCGAGAGGAAAAAAGTTGCTCGAAACATGAAAAGTTGCCAAAAAGTTGCCAAGCAACTTATGGAAAGCTCTATTTATTGCTTCTTTCTTCGACAATTTTGCCAACATACAATACCGACGAAGACCGACCAAAAAGAACCGAACTTGCTTTAGTATTCACGATCCGTACCTCATGACATGAAGAGTCCAGAATCAGGACCAAAACTCTCAGCTAATCTGGATCCCTTCAGTCTGTAATGGTTACTTACAGTCAGATTAAAGCTCACAAAAGCCCGTCAACATAAAGTGCGGTGAACAAATATAAATAGCTTCATTGAACTCTCCAAATAGAGCTGAAACCTAATCGGTAAAATTAGTAGCCGCTAAAAAAGCAACCTTAAGGTGACGATTACTTCTGGTAATCTGGTCAGTCACTTCGCGGGACAATAAGATCAAAGAAAAATAAACCCTGACCCCCTATCCCCCAACACTAGTATAAAACATTCCCATTCCCCGCTATCCAAAGGATCGAATTTGATTTCAAGAGTCTGGAGGTAAAAAGAGTGAGTCGAGATTGGTTGTGAATGCAGTAGAAAGACAGAGAACTTGTGTAAAAATTGCAAAGGGGAAAGGCAGACAGCTTGGGACAGACAGCTTTATGGAGGCAAGGCTTTATGGAGGCAAGCGTGGCCGAGTGGTTTAGGGCGCTGGTGTTGTAATCCGGAGGTCCCCGGTTCAAGACCTGCCCTTGCTACTAGCTGGATTTGTTTCTCGGTTGTCCCGAGTTCAAATCCTCGACCACGCTTTGTATATAGCCAACTGGTCTGCCTCCTGCCAGTTGGGATTTTTAACCCTGTTATGTTCATTTATAAATTATTTGTTTCCTCTGTTTCAGTGGCATGCCTGTAAACTAGCTATCTCGTTGAGATATGAAGCTAAGTGCATGGCCACTATAAACACATATTTATTATTTTTTATTTATTGGGAGTCTTGGGAACAGTATAGACCGTGACGACGGCTGACAACGGCTGCTGAGATAGCCTTTTCGAATGTGTTTGGTGTTTGCTCAACAAAATTCATGTTGTTGACACACTGACTGAGTATTCGAGAACTTTACAGAATCGGTACAGCCTCAAGTACAGCCGGAACTAAAAATAACTTTTACCAGTGTTAAATAGTAAGTTATTAAATGAAACAGAACCACCGGGATAAAATATGACACGCTTCGAGACTACTTTGTGAAGACCTTTGATTTCGCTTTGAATTGTTTTATTTCTTTCACATTGCAAGCTATACAGTGCGAGCGGCAAAGTCGGTAAATATGACACGAAACTTCACCTTTGTATTTTTGCGGTCAGATCAATTATCCCCTCCGCCTCTAAAATTCATTTTGATATGAATACAATACCGTAAATAATACATAAGATAGATAGGATCGGAAAAAATACAATAAAATACATACCCAAGGACTTTTCAGTACATTCACTAAGTATATTCATTACACTAAAAATACATTCACTAAAAAAGTGAAGTATGAGAATGCTTCACAGAAAATAAAGAACTCATCAAAGGCCAAGAGCAAGAAAAAATTGAGTTCCCTACGGTCGATAACGTATTGCCTTGATGCAGTACGACATTGCCGATCCTAGCAGTATACAGGACGCGTGTCACATATCAACCTTTTAAATGTCCTTGTACATCATCTGTCAGATCCGTAGCTTAGTGGATAGAACACCCGCCCGCTGCTTGGGATGTCATGGGTTTGATTCCCCAGCACTCCCCAAGGGGTCTTAGGTTTTTTTTCCCACTGCTTGTAACAGGATGAACATGGCATCTTTCTCATTTAACTTCCGAGCTTAAAAATTACCATCTTCGTTTATTTGTCATCATACAGTATGCTACCGACATAGCTAATCCTCACAGTATGCAGGACGCGTGCCACATATGAACCTAGTAAATGTAAATCAGTGAGTCTCTCCGTAGCTCTATGGATAGCGCACCCGCCCGTGTTCAAGAGGTCCAAGTGTTCCATTCCCGTTGGGGACTGTTCCTGTCATGATAAACATTAAAACGTCCTCATCCTAAAGATATATCATTTTATTTCATATTTATTTCATTTCCTTTCGACACCTTCTTGGATAATAGGGGAATCTTTTTTACAATATTTGCCTCAAAAGTCTAAGCGCCTCATTTTCTGATCGAGCTACAAAACTATCAGTTTTATGAACATTGAAAGGGCAAGACACGATTAACTTTCTCTATAAATTCGAGCCTGGTGTATTAAATAGTTTTCTTTGACGTGGGTTTAAAAACTCAAACTGAAATTGTATATATGGGCTCATTAGCAAATTTTGCAGTTTTTCAAAGCTAATATCTCCTTCAATATTACACGTAAAGAGCTAAAAATTTCGCCGATTAATAAGTTTCATAAGCTCTTTAAACTTCTGGAGTTATTCTGGATTAGCAGGATGCCTTCTCTACGTACAGTCGTATGCTAATGAGGCAAAATGTTCAATGACGTCAGCAATGATCGCCCTATAGCTTTGTGATTTTGACATTTTTGGTTTCAGGATGAATAAGGATTTAAGGATTTTTACCTCATCTGGTTTCACTCGTCTTGTTCGCTAATCCAGATACAGTCAACTCTCTCTTAACGGACACCTCTATAGGACGGACACCTCCATAAGACGGACACCTGGTTATGGTCCCTGCCGTTTTTCAGTCATTTTACTGTAAGAACACTCTCTGCAGTTGATGATAGTTTTTACCGTTTGATCGCGGGGATGATAGTGCATGTGATAGTTTATCGGTCAGTGGTTCAGTCAAGACGGGCTCAATCCAAGATTCATGGCTTCCGCAGAGGAAATTCTATCGTTCGTCGAAGAAGAAAACCGAAATTTAGATTAATATTTGGACTATAGTGAAGCTGAAAACGAGAAAGTAAGTGGGAAGAAGAAGAGTAATAACAGCGTCGAGAAAGCACTGAAAATATCACTGCCAAAAGCAAGAGATGGCGTGAAAGCATCGGAAACAAGGAAAAAACATGAAAACATTTCTGCACCGAGTGATAGTGGAGTTGAGAACGAGAAAAGCAAAAATGAAATGCGCGAGCGCATTGCGTGATTTCGACAAACTATCGTCAACTATCATGGAGCGTTTGATCGCAAACATGATAGTCAATATGATAGTGAATGATAGTTGGAAGCAGTGAACTATCATCAACTATCATGACCGTTTGATCGAGGCTTTAGTAAGACGGACACCACTCTAAGACGGTCAACGGACACTTTGAAACCGCCAACGGACAGGCACTAAAAGTTATTTTTTAGTGAATAATACTTCAAAACTTGTTATCGACACTATAGCATAGTAGGTCAGCGCCTTTAGAATACCAAATTTACCAAAAACAATCCGCTATAACGTATTACTTCTCTGCTTAATCTTGTAGATTTAGTTTTCTACTTACAGTATCACCGTTTGTTATTAACAAACAAGTCAAATCTCTGACATTATTTTTGTTTCACTTTATAGGTTTTGCTAACGTAAGCGACTAAAAACAGACGTGTATTCGTTTTGCATAGCCGTTCAGCTTTATCGTCTCAAAACTTCTGGTGTCATGTTACCTCAACTCTCTATAAGGCGGACACCTCTCTAAGACGGACAGTTGGGGCGGCCGGTCCCGATGGTGTCCGTCTAAGAGAGAGTTGACTGTAGCTCTGAATATGAGCTACAGATTTTGCCTAATCCATTTTCATACAGCCAGATTGATTCTCGTGCCTTGAAAAAAAGGTTTAGTATAACGGCTCTAAGTGTTGTTAAGTAACCAAAAATGGAATGTTGCCGTCACCAGGGAAACTATGTAAGCAAGCGTGATACATTGGATTTTCGCAAGGCGTGAAAATACCAGCAGTATAGTTACCAAAACTATGTTCTAATCCTACTTTGCGCCAGGACTGTGAATGCTTTAGGATTTCTCTTCCATACCGATTCCTTGCGTACAAACCAGGACTAAACTTTGTATCAACCCAGTTGCCCCGAATGTTTGCTTTGGTGAACGTTTCATGTTTTTGTAGCTCTGCTGGAAGATACACAGTATTTGACAAAACAGACATCCCCCATACTTCGATGTTAAATCCGTTAAAGTTGACTCTAACATAGCCATCATTTGGATTTCCGTTTTCGTCACGCGTCGGTGATGCATACTCGGTTAGGCTGTAACCGTTTTGCTGGAAATACTCGATTGTCTCACTCCTGTTAAATATTTCAATATCTTTGGACAACAGAAAAAAATCCCCATCCAAGTCCCAAGGAACAAGGCCGTTGAACTTGACACCGCCTAATACTGAGCCACTATCGAGCTCGAAGCTAACATTGTGCGAATCAGCAAACTTCTGGAAAAAAGACACGGCTTTTGCATACAGTTCCAAACAGCAAACTGGGAGGAGAGCGCTTTGGGCAAAATTGTCGCAGTCAAAACCTATTTCCTGACAGGAGAAAGAATGCCTAACCCCCTCAGGCAGTAACACCCGATTGAGCTCCCACTTTTTAGCCAAAGGCGTCCACACGTTTTTATCAGTTCTTTTGGAATACAAATAGTAATCTGTAGTGGAATACATAGCATCTGGACATGTCATGATCAATGCGCCATCTTCAACAACACGTAAAAACCAATCTTCAAACACAACTTCATTTGGAAGGCTCTCGTCAAGCTTTAACATTTTTGTCTTGGTAACAAAAGGACCTTGCAGATAATCACAGAACATGCACTCATTCTTTGAGTGGTAATAGCCTTCTTGGTATTCCAGAACGTAGTTTTTGAGTTTAGTTTGCACACAGCCCGCTTTCCAGTGACCCGAGAGATTACGGTTTGCTCCGCCTACAACTCCAACATTTGGTATCTGACTGATCACACGAATTTGTCTCTCAAGTTGGGTCAGCCATGTGAAGTGAAAAACATTACGTGCAACGAGTACATAAGGAGTAGCGGCTTTACTTTTGAGTGCGTTCCATCCTTTGCTTACATTTTCATCATCTACCTTAACAACGTCAACGTTTTTATATTTTTTGGCAGTCTCCATAATCACGTTACTTTGCGCGGCCAAATGAACCCGAACTGTTGGGTACGTCTCCGTAATTCCTTGTAAAACCTTTTCAACGTTACGTTGTTTTCATCTTCCTTGGGGTATGCGACAGTATTAACTAAAACACTTATCACAGAACGAATCGGTTTTGCATTGGTACAGTTAACAGTGTGCCAGCCCTTCTTTGCGTAGAAAGGATAGCCCAACCTACTTCCTTTGTACACCTCTGGGCACACATCCACACTTCCATCTTTGCTGACTGTCTCACTCGTAAAACTCCGTTGTCGTTTGTTGTCTACGCGATTTACAACTTTTTCTAATTGCTGAACCAATCTTGCTGAGGGCGCTTGTTTATGAATAAGTAAATTATGCATTTCCAGGTGGATTTCATTTAGTTCCTTTATGATACTATCTTTAAACCAGGGAGCGTGGTATTCTTCACAGTTCTTTCTTTTAAAAGGGCGTAGCTCACATATATCAGACCTGTAATGAGAGAAAATAGCAGCTTAAATGAAATTACCAATTTCTCGTACATTTTACGAAGGCATATCTCGTCAAATTCCCTTTGGTCGCATGGTTACATGCAGGAAAGTAATGCACACATCTAAAACAAGCCAACAAACTGTTCTGTTCTGGTAACCCATGAGTTAAAAGGAATATGGCAATTCGTTCATCTTCTTCTCGACGTTATGTTTAATTTTATTCATCGATACTCTACCTCCGTGGCCTGTTTGTACACAAAGTAAATACCCCCCCCCCCTAAAAACAGTTTTAAACATACCGTTCTAGAAACATAGTCAGTAACACTATCGACAAGACCATCAGTAGACAGAGGAAGCCAAAGAACCAAAAGGTGTATCTCCAGTAAGGGGAAAGCGCCATCGCCTTTGAAGCAAATCTGTGGGAAAAAAGTTTCAGTACGTATGTGGACACTGCCTACCATTTGATTTATTATTTTAAAAGTAAGTGCCGTCCTCCGCCGGATTCAATCTTTTAAATACTTATTCAGTGTATTTTCTTATTTCAATGTCACGGTCACACACTTGCACTTTGATACCTGGTAAAACACGGATAATAACATTCGTATGTGGATATCACTAGTCGCCAACAGCGCACACTCTCATGACATTTAACAATGAAACTGTTTCCCGCCAAAATATTTGAGAGAGTGCAAGGTTGCAAAATCTATGACGTTAGAGGGTACCAATGCACTGTTACCCGCGAACGTTGACCGATGATCGCCGTTGCACTGTTTTCACATTGCATCTTCTAATGTATTTGTTGTGCGATATGGTCCCTCGGGAAACCAGTTTATAATTTTGTTTCCCTCGACCTCGATGAGATCGACCAAAAAACGACTGCGTGGGAGGCTAGGAGGTGGAAGGCTGTAAGAGTAAGCACGAACTGCGACGACTGAAGCCGACAACAAACGAAATATTCATGAGAATTTTTGTTTTTAAAGTTTTTTGTACAAGTAATTGTTCTCAGCTTTACGTCCCGTGCGCTGGAACGTGGCAAATTATCATAATTAGATTCACAGGTTTGAATTTAGCACACGTCGTTGTAAACAACTGACTCGGAAGGTCTTTGGAAGCCTCAAAACCTGCAATTTTGTGTCCAAGTTTTCTCCGCCGATATAGAATTTTAGGAAATGATTCGCAAGGAACATAAACTTGGTGTACTCAATTGTGTTCTGACAAGAGCGAATTTTGAAACGTCCTTCTCAAAATGAAGATGACATGTTTTATAGTTTAGATTTCACATTATTACTTTCTAAGAAGTCATTAACTTCAAGCAAATTTTGAAATCGAAAATGTCGTTTTTGTCATGACAAAAAAGAGGTTATGATATATCACAAGGTCACATAATCATTTAATTCGGTGCGCTGTTCGAACTGAAAACTTGGATACAAAACCGCATTATCTGCAGTTAAACTTTTAAGAGCTTGCAACATCACAGTAAACGCTCATTTCAGTAAAACGACAATCATTACGTATTTCTATCTTTCCCTAATATCCCTGACCATATAGTTTTTAGAGAAATCGATTTTCAAAATGTAGCGATTTAAAGCTTTACAAGATTATACCCTGTCAAGAAATTTGGCTAATGATTTATTAAAGAGCAAGGGTCCTGCGCGACCTGAAGGCTATTTTAAAAACGAAAAAATTGCGCGAAAAGAAAAAGAAGCAATGTACGACCAAAGCAGCATTTGAAGAAAAAGTACAGACGTAAATACTTCCCAATTATCCAGTGTAAAATTTGCTTCAAGGACCAACAATATCATTTATTTCACAATAGTATCGTCCCCTACTTTAAATTATACAAGATAACACAACTGTTCAAAGCCGTCATTTGTAAACCATGTAACCACAGCGTTTTGACGAATTAAATATTTAAGTTTAACTGTTAACCCAGAATTTCAATTCCTTAAATAGAACCATATCATTCATGTCATTTTGGTTCGCGCGCACGGAAGGGGGTGGGGGGGGGGGGGAATCCCTATTTACTGGACTATACATGGAAGCTCCGTCCGAAAGGGACACCTTTTTCAGTCAGGCCGGAGGTACATAAAAGGTTTGAGATTTTACGAGTATTTAAAAACTGTGGAAATGCTTTAATTTAGTATTCAAACGGTTTTTTTTAAGTATCTCAAAATAAACCACCAAACGGTTCATTCATCTGAGTATTTTAAGAGATTATTCAAGTGAAAAGTTAAGAAAATAGCTGTGTCCCTAATGTAAGTACGGAAAGGAGTACCATGGTCTATCGAAGGAATACGTAAATGAAAAGGTCACCTCTTCTGTCAAAAATTGTATATAAAACGGTAAGGGTTTGGAACTCGGGGCGGAGATTCCCCGTAAAGAAATATTTTTCAGTGGAGTTATCATTGATCTGCCACAGGCCAACCGCGCGATCGTAGATGAATTTGCAAAAGCTGCATTTAAACGAAATACGAACGTTTGCCAGGAATAAAACATTAACAACTTGGTTTGGGTCAGGGGGGTAGGATTCTTCTTGCTTAAATAAGACTTTCTTTGAATGGCCATAAATATAGGCTATGGGCGTGCTTGCTCAAAAATCTACGTTCGCGAATCACCTACGAGTTTTTTTAGAAGTTAAGCATCCACATTAATCTCTTAACGCTAAGAATTTGACAAGTTTTGTAAGCTTGAATAGTGACTGTCCTTTTAACTTTATGTTAAAGGCTAACAAAAAGGCCAGAAAAACAACCACGGCGAAACACATATTTATTAGCAAAATTATTCATTTATAATTAGGAATAAAGCAGGTCCGGATTCTGTTAAGTAAAAAAACAACAATGACAATGTTTATTTTGTGCGGATATTACACTTAGCTGTGGTTTCCGTGCGTCCTGCAAACATGACCATAGAAGTCTGCAGATACGCAGACACACACCATTCTATCTTTGAGACTCGCACCAAAATAATGCTTTCAGACCCGGCCAGGTCTGAATCGAGTAGTCTCAGTTTTACTAGCACGATCAAGACGATTATATGGAGACCAAATATGACCAAGATCGTCCCGGCCGAATGTAAATACAAGGTATCGCTTTAAAATGTGTTTTAAAAAGACGACGATCGGGACGTTTACAAGGAAACTAGGCTTGCTCTTAAAAACTGTTAATGGGAAAATGAACTAGCTTAGCCTTAGCCCCCCACGCAGTCCTTCTTAGGGGCGATCGTGTTACACTGATCGCCCCTAAGAACGACTGCGTGGGAGGCTATCTTAGCCCTAGCAACTCTGGGCGTTGCTAAGTTACCAAAAACGGAATGTTGCCGTCGCCAGGGAAACTATGCACGCAAGCATGATGCTTTGGATTTTCGCATGGCTTGAAGCTGCCAGGTTTATATTCAGCATAACTATGTTCTAATCCTACTTTGCGCCAGGACTGAGAATGCTTTAAGATTTCTCTTCCATACCGATTCCTTGCATACAATCCAGGACTAAACTTTGTGTCAATCCAGTTACCCCGAATGTCTGCTTTGGTGAACGTTTCAGGTTTTTGTAGCTCTGCTGGAAGAAACACTGTGTTTGACATAGCAGGCATCCCTGTCCCAAATATTTCGATGCCAAATCCGTTGAAGTCAATTCCTACATACCCATTAAAGCTATCATAATCCTTTCTATCAAGGTTTGGCGATTCATACCCGGTTAGGCTGTAACCGTTTTTCTGGAAATAGTCGATTGTATCTTTGTTGTTGAAAATTTCAATATCTTTGGAAAATACGAAGAAATCTCCATCAATGTCCCAAGGAATAAGGCCATTAAACTTAACACCACCTAATACTGAACCACTATCGAGCTCTAACCGAACATTGTGCTCATCAGTAAACTTCTTTAAAAAAGACACGACTTCTGCATACAGTTCCTGACAACAAACTGGGAGCAAACCACTTTGGGCATAATTATCACATTTAAAGCCAATATCCTGACAAGAAAAGGAATGCTTGATCCCCCCAGGCAGTAACACCCGATTTAACTCCCACTTTTTAGCCAAAGGTGTCCACACGTTTTTATCATTTCTTTTGGGGTATAAATAGTAATCTGTAGCGAAATACATAGCATCTGGACATGCCATGATCAGTGCACCATCTTCAACAACACGTAAAAACCAATCTTCAAACACAACTTCATTTGGAAGGCTCTCGTCAAGCTTCAACATTTTTGTCTTGGTAACGAAAGGACCCTGCAGATAATCACAGAACATGCACTCATTTTTTGAGTGGTAATATCCTTCTTGGTATTCCAGGACGTAGTTTTTTAGTTTAGTTTGCACACAGCCCGCTTTCCAGTGACCTGAGAGATTACGGTATGCTCCGCCTACGACTCCAACATTTGGTATCTGACTGATCACACGAATTTGTCTCTCAAGTTGGGTAAGCCATGTGAAGTGAAAAACATCACGTGCAACGAGTACATAAGGAGTAGAGACCTTACTTATCAACATGTTCCATCCTTTGCTTAGCTTTCCATCATCCACTTTAACAACATCGACATTTTTGTAGTTTTTGGCAGCCTCCACAACATTATTACTTTGAGTTGCCAAATGAACATGAACTGTAGGGTACGTCTCTGTTATCCCTTTTAAAACCTTTTCAACGTGAATCTCATCTTCCTTGGGATATGTAACAGTGTTAACCAAAATGCTCACTACGGAATGAATGGGTTTGGCATTGGTACAGTTGGTAGTGTACCAGCCCTTCTTCGCAAAATAAGGATAACCCACTGAACTCCCTTGATACTCCTCTGGGCAGACATCCACAGCACCATCTTTGTTGACTGTCTCGATAGTTGTACTTTGTTGTTGTTTGTTGTCAAGGCGCTTTACAATGTCTCCTAATCGCTGAACCAATCTTGGTAAGGGTGCTTGTTTGTAGATGAGTAATTTTTGCATTTCCAGGTGGACTTCATTTAGTTCTTTTGTGATGCTTTCTTTAAACCAGGGAGCGTGGTATCTTTTGTCATACTTTACGTCAAAAGGGTTTTGGTCACATCTGTAAAAAAAATACTTAAAATTAATTGAAAATACTGGTTTCTTGAACCCCGACGTTTTAATCTTTGGCAATGACCATCTGGTAAAATTCCGTTTCATTACCTGCTAATCTGCAGCAAAGTAACTGTTTATATTGGATGTGATACACAGTTCGTCAAAGACGGAATTAAGAGAACGTACCGTAATTAAATACTGAATTAAGAGAACGCACCGTAATTAAATACTGAATTAAGAGAACGCACTGTAAGCCGTTATGCGTGACCAAGAAAATTTTTCTAACTAGATATGAGAATTTGGTGATTTATTACCAGGTTTTCGACATTTTTATATTACATTTATTCATAAATACTTTGTATTATTAAACTTGTGTTGTTTGGGATGTATCCCCTTTGAGAAGAAGAAAAAAACCATCTCAATTCAAAGATTACTTAAGGCATTCTTAATGATCAACCAATCAGATTTGCGATCAAAAAGTATTTCGATGTCACGATTAATATTTAGCTAAGGGATTATGTCAAATCAAGTAATAAGTGTTACAAATAATGCGGTAACTGAGGCAAGCTCTGTTTATGAAGAAAATAATACTTCATTTAATTTTTCCTAATCATCTAGACGTAAAATATGTACCATACGTACTACTCACCTAAACGTATTACACATCTTTCTAGAAAAACACTGTAAAATTCCGAAAAGAAGCCTTGGGCTTATGTTTGCTTAATATCCCTTTTGTTTAGGTGGGCTTATTTTCGGGGAAAGCTTAAAATCGGGGGTGGGGTGGGAAGCTTACTTTGGGAAGCCATTTTTGCGTAACAAAATTGCTTGGATTTATATTTTGAAGGGATACTGCGTCTATGGCATCCTACAGTCCTTAAACGAACATTGCAGGTCTCCGCATACCCTAACGACGCAAAATACAAAGCACAAGCACTACAATAGGGGAATTGTTTTCGGAAAACTAAAATCTTTTTTTAGAACTGTAACTAGGAAGGGCTTATAATCGGTATAGGACTTATGCGTCTGTTTTTTTTGGTGGGGAGGGGCTTATGGGTAATTTGCTTTCTGAGGGGGAGGGGGTATTTTCAGGGAGGGATAGTTCAGAGTTAAACGGTACGTACAAAATCAAACATACCTCTTTAGATGTACCGTCAATACAAATATTGACAAGGCAGCTATAACACAGAGAAAGCAAAAGAACCAAAAAATACATCTCCATTTCGAGGAAAGCGCCATCAAACTTTGAAGCAAACTGTGGAGACATAATAGAAGATTGGTCCATCGGATGTAATATTTTGATAAAAAGTGAGTGCATGTACCTTTCACCTATTAACAAGAAATTCTTAAATAGATTAGATTTTCCTGAGACACTTTATTTTATTGTCCATTTTAAAATCACGTGACCTTCCTAGTAACAGTGGTCAAAAGTAGTGAGGGCTCGTATTGAAAGCGTACGATTTGGCGGCGTTCGTGTAAAATGTACAGTAAGAGTTTGTTAGTTTGTTGTGCCTGCTCGTTTCCAGTGCTGCCTCCGATCCCATTGTAATCTAACCAGTTTAGGAAAAAAATCGGAAGCTATCATTGTACCGTTTTGCCAATGATTACAGTTTTCACGGATACACCCAAGCCCAAGAAATTGCTCAAGAAACTTTGAATAGGGTAAGAAAAAACCCAGGTATTGACCGCCTTTATTTTGTTCACACACTTCACTCAATTTAAGCTAGTTTAATTTTTTAGTTTAACTTTAAGTTAGCCTTTAAGTTACTTTTAACGGGCATTTTTCACTCAGAGACGCACGGGGTTGACAAAAAGCGGTAATTATTGGTTGAGCAGAAGCTCTATATATACAGTCACGTTATAAAAAGATGATTTTATCGGCTGAGTGTATCAATTTAATCTCATCTGCATTAACAATACCAGCAATGGTTAATAAATAATCGATTAGAACCCTGAAGAGGTTGAAAGTTCTAGACGATGTAAATGTAACTTTTTCACGCTCCAAACGGTTGAAAACAAATAAATCTAGAAGAAAATGGCTTAGATTTACTATACATTATTTATTTCTAGTATCAATTTATGTCAATCGATCATTATTCGATTTATTTAACAATACATAAAATTTTGGGGACGATTTCGGTTTCTACTCATTGCTAATAGATTGGAATCGAAAAAACGTTTCTCAAAACTATTCACGGCCTAGCCTGTCTTGTCTACCAGACGTCGCTCAATGGTCTTGCTCGGTACACGCTAGGTGCGCGTGGAACTGTGGGACTGTTGCTTCGCGTTTCACCTCCTGACCATCAAGTCACACGCTCCTTACATCCCACTTTTTACCGAGGGAATGCAGCGGCACCTGGGAACGAGACAGTGGGTTGGCAATAATATCGTAGAAAGACTTGTAGCTAAAGAGCAACGTAGAATCCATTTAATTTTAAAAATAATCAAGTTAATTGATTTTGAATGTTAAGAGGAAGGAGGGATGATGATGTCTTATTACCACCGGTTAAATATACGAAATGAGTCAGTTTCCACCCCGGGCAGAGTTCGGACTGGGAGACGAGGAGACAGCTCATATATTTTCGGTATATCATGTACGTCAGTGACGACTGCATGAATATGCGCGCCGCTGTTTTTAGGTCCAAAAGCTAAACGCCAAATTTACGAAAAAATAAAATGCAAGACTAAAAGCAGTTTAAAACAGTGAGGACAAATGTAACATTTCAAACAAAACCTTTGAACAATCTTCGGGAAAATGTTCAATGGAATCTAAGATCCTTCACTGAGCAAGGGCAGCAGATGACGAACTACGACCACTGTTTTCAACGACTAACTTCGCGAGGGTCTCTCGAAGAAATGTCGCGTTCGTAAAAAAATATTTTTTTTTGCCAGTGTGTTTTCCTTCCTGCACAGTAAACAAAAAGTCAACTTGAGGTTTTACTTATGCATCACAAAACGGCACCAAACAGCTAAATAAAGTTCCTTCAATTCCTTCTAGAAATGCAACTTTGACCACTTCATTTCTGTACTTCGTGTGCATGAAAACAAAGAGATGCTGGTTAATGTAAGCTCAATAATCTACTTGGAAAATATTTCACAGAGGAGTTATAGTAACCCCAAGACAGCCACAAATTAGTTGCCCTTACGGTACACACTAAGCAAAAGCACAGTGTACTTTCCAACTTCATGTAGCAGTAGAGAAGTACATTGAGTAACCTTGCTTAATAAAAAGTTTAAAGAAAAGACAACCAAAGAACAAGAACTTAATTTATACATACCTGAAAATAAAAGCTCTAATGAAAATTTCACTGACACCCATCGGTGCCACAAGGCAAACAACACTAGCTCTCTTCTTACTTCTACAAAAGCGTGTCTCACGATGTCTTGCTGGCTTTGCTTATTGAAATCGGTTTTCATATTCTTAGACAGCTAATTTGGTATACTCTCATAAAAAAAAACTTACACTTGTAAGTTTTTTTTTCCTTTCTTTTTTTTTCAATTATTGTATTTGTTTATTTATACGTTATTTGTGTGTATTTTTTCTATTGAAATAAATAAATAAATAAATAAATAAATAAAAAATACTCTCATAAAAAATACACACACACACACACACGTATCGAGAAATAACTAGGGGATGCCCTTGTATTTCCTTAAAAAGTAACAATATAACGAAACCGAAACGAATAAATCCTGGCTGGAGCAATCCGTTCTCTTTGGGTCCGAGTCTACTGATCATGACTGATAGAAGTATTAACTGTGTTCAACCTACTATCTGTCTGTAGATAAAATAATAATACAATCGACATGCCTTACATGTATTTTGAATGCATTTTGTTGGCCACCTATCTTAGCTTTCGATATATGTTTCTCTGTTTGTTGTTCTATGGCGCTGCAAACCAATGCCTGTTGAAAAAAACCCAACAATAATAAGTGACGACACGCATATACGTAGACTTGGAGAGGTATCTTCGTCTTTGCTCGTCGAGCAGCATCATGAACCTTCAGTTTCTACAGCATAGTGGTACGGTTGTCCATTTTTTATTAGGACTTCGCGTGAAAACAGGCGCCTGAGACGATTGCTTTACTTGCATAGATTCAAAAGCTGGGTTAGTCGGATAACTCGGATTAATGTTAATTCGTTGATTATAATAATAATAGATTATAACAGGGTTATTATAATCCGGTAATAGATTATTATAATCCAGTTATAGATTATCATAATCCAGTAATATATTATTATAATCCAGTAATAGATTAAGGTATGGCAAACGATTGGAAGGATAAGATTATTATTAATAATTTCATCCGGATTAATATAAATCTCTTTTAAAATCCAGATAAAATTCCCGTGAATGTTCGGATACAACAGATCTATATGACAGACACACTGTAGACTTAACACGGGACTGACGGAACATAACACTGATGACATCAGTCACATGACGATCACTTGCATATGCTAGAGCTGATAGATACCACGATCTTGACCCTAGAAGTAAATGAAATGGAACAAGCGCCTCTGGGCCAGTGAATCCGTGCCGTGGGCATGTGCTTTTGCTTTCAGTGATAAGGACGCCTTTGTTCATTAAATAATGTCAATCTTTGGAAGCTTTGGACAACTGTAGGTAGGAATAATATTAATGCTACATAGGGTTATTAGGAATCCTGTGTTGGATTAATATTTATCAGATTATATTAATCCTAACTGATTAAGGCATGGCTCAAACCTCAGTAATGGATTATAATAATCGATTACTGGATTATAATAATCTATCACTGTATTATAATAGTCCATTTCTGGATTAAGTAATCATTCGGATGAATATTAATTCGATTAATATTAATCCGAGTTGTCCTGTTTTTTAACAGGTCACTTGCAAGTAAGTACTATTTTATTTTGTCTTTTTTGTTGTGCTCAATGCAAGTAACAGAGTCTGGCCCTTAGTATGTTACAAAAAGTTTGCAAATCTAAATTTCTTAGGAATAATATTTGCCCAAACTTAACATGGCAAGTTATATTAATTACCCCACTCAAGAAGACCATAAAGTCTCAGTCTAGCTTTCATACCAACCGATTGCTCTTGAAAATATTTCAGTTACAACCATTTTCCTAATATTTGAGGTCAAATCTTCTAAACATTTTCAAAATATAATTATAATTATTAGTCAACTGGACTCACTACGCTCAGGTATGTGCACTTCGCTCATTTCCAGACTGAGGTAACACACCAGCCTAGCAGTTGGGACTCGTCAGCACTGCGTCAGGCATGATGGTGATGTGAAAAAAAGTTCTTATTTCTCCCATCTTAGTGATCCAACACTGGTGGTACACAAAGAGGACAAAACAGCTGTCCACTGCTAGGCTGGTGTGTTACCTCAGTCTGGAGATGAGCCAAGTGCACATACCTAAGTGTAGTGAGTCCAGTTCACTAATACACATAATTATATTATGTGTCTCAGGGTGACAATCTATACATGTATATGTGTATGTACAAGTGCTTACTTTATGTATTGCAACTAATGGTTCTTTTGCACAAGAAAAACTCAAGTTGATGACAGTTATTTGACTATAAGGAAATCAGTCCACATAAAATGTTACAGCAACATGTACCCAACAAAAACAAGATTTATTGGCCCTAACACGTTCTTTACATCAACACGCGCGTCTAAAAGATGATGTAGTTAATTCTGCTAAATGACAGTTACCGCATGCTAAACACAAAACACGTTCATCCATGCGTTTAACACCTTTTATTCCCTGCAATTTTAGTTTGTTTCCCATAAAAGTGTAAAACTGAACTTGATCCCTTTACCTAAATGTAGATCGCTTGGTGGGCAGGGGTATATTAAAAGTAATATTACAAGGGTAAAAGCAAGATATGGCATGCATTCTACTTAGACATCCTGTGCTCAGTAAGTGGTCATTAAAATTAAAAATAGATATTTCCTTTGTCAAGGAATATGAACCAGAAATGCAAATTTTAAATTTCAAAGCGGCCAATTTTATAATTCAAATAAAGGCACGTAAATACCGAACCGCGAAGCTAGTAAAAACAAACACTCACATCTATCAATTCCTCGGTTCAAAAAGCTTCTGGAAACAAATAAACTCAGCCAAATAATTCTCTAATTCTTTTCCTCGTGCTATTCACACTCGACACATTTTTCATCGATCGGGTTGCAAACGAACCGAACGAGCCTCACCGACCGTATTCTAGGCTTAGTATTTGTATACAGCAGTTATTGACCGCCGAGAAATCGAGCAAAAACGAAGAATATGTTTGTATTAAACAAATACAAACAGACAGCAATAAACGAGTCACGCCATAAATACACTTCGCATTTGTTTTAAACAGCGATTATCGATCGATCAGTCAAACCGCTAGGAAACATTCGGTTCGAATTTTTGGCCCGCACCGTCACTGTACAGACGAGTGCCTTTTTTACTTATCTTACATTGCTGTTATTTATTGAGCCTACTGAAACAGCTGAAACGTAACATATACATTTTTGTGCGTGACACGCTTGGCTGACGACGTTCTGTTGTGCATGTGCAGGCGGTTGAATAAGCGAATTTCTTTCAAAGTTTTATGAGTTGTAAACGTGACACATACCTTAAATTTTTATGTATCGCGTGCAGTGTAACCATACATGGCTGTCAGATGATTAAACCTGCTCAATATTGACTCAATATTTCCTCGCCATCGCGCGCTTTAGAACAAGTGTGAAGTCATCAGCCAGCTTGCAACTTCATGTAAGATAATTTTCGGCGTGTCTCCCAGAGCCCGCTTTCCTTTTGGTCAGCGCAACCCTTTCTGGGTGTTGCCAAAAAGGAAAAGCGGGTAAAAGAGGAAAAATTTACAGCAAGGCGCCCAAATGTGTGACCACTTTTAATTTATTCCCATTCTTTCGTGCAGATTTAAACCAATCAGAAGTCACGGCTGCAAGCTATCCACGGCTTTTGATTGGATTAAATCTGCACGAAAGAATGTGAATAAATTAAAAGTGGTCCTTGCTGTAAATGGCCCTCTGACCAACTGTTTAACTATTTATCAACAGACCGCAAGAAATACCTTATTCGTACTAATTTTCGCGCGTACTTTTAAAAGGTGGCTCGTAATAGAGGGTCTCAATGGGGTGGTTCATAGGCCAGGTAAGGTATAATATTGAGGTATCTTTGGCCACTTTTGTAGTTGCCATGGCAACAAATTTTGACGTCCCTGTGACTTCAGTTTGTTTATTGTTAAAAACTTTACAAAGATGTTCTGGAAGATGAACTTCAACACTACAGGTGTAGCAGCAATAGAATGCCAAGGCGGAAATATCTAAATAACGAGCCACCTTAATTTTGCGAAAATTCGGGAGCCGAATAATTTTCGCGATTTCAAGAAAAATAAAAGCAAAAGTGTATCAAATTTCGCGATTTTGTTAGTGTTTTATGGATCAGTCGTTTCTAATTCTCCCATCTGGGTGGAAACCCTATCCAGGGCGAGGAGAGGAGAGTTCAGGCACTGGATACGGATGCAATCTTGCTACATGTCACGTACATTGGTTTGAATCAACATATACCTAGGAAAGGTCGAAGCGACTTTGCTAGCAGGGTACGATTGTATAGACAACAAAATGGATTTTTGCAGCAATTGGACGGTGAATTTTGCTGGAATTACCATCTACTATAAAGACTCTTCTGTGCCCTGTGCTGCGCTCTACCTGATGTGAGAATGTGGGCGATTTATCTCGCAACTAGGCTCCTAAGCATACGCTCAAGATTTGGTACCTTTTAATACGCAATCCTTCCCGAAAAGTGCATTATAGGAGGCTATTGCGAGCCTTGAAAAATAAAACGACAATAGACGATGGACAAAACGTGTTTCGTGGTCGACACATATATGTTTGTACGTCTGCCAATGGTAGCAATGTACGTGAGATTGAAGATTCTAGCAAGCTGGAGGAAAAGAAAAATATGTATTCACTGAATTCGTGATTTTGCTTAGGTTACCGTAGACCTTCAGAGGCCAAATTTTGCAAAAAAAATTCTTTTCTCATTCTAAAGCTAAAACACTGACCTATAGTTGGTGAAAAACAAAATGTAAAATTGTTTAATGATCGCAAGATATTGAGGAAAATATATTTTAGAGAAGAGGAGGCTAAAGGTGTTATTATCTCAACTAAACATCCGGCGACTCCAGTTACACCGTAGATTTGAATGTTTTATTTATATCGACTAGGGCTGTGCTGAATTTTTATGAAGACTCTGTAAAATTTATTATGAGTTCTTCGAAAAGAGAGAACACAACTCAGTGGCGAAACTTCGTAAGAAAACCTAGCCTGTTCCAGGCTCTCGGGAGTTGGGGTGAGCGAAAAACGCGGGCGGGCGAGGAAAAAACGCCCCCCTTCGTTTTTCCTCGTTCGCCCGCGTTTTTCGCTCTTCCCCAACTACCGAGAGCCTGGAACAGCCTAAAGAAAACTGCGCCGACGAAAACGAGAATAAAAGAGGGAGACTCCATAAAAGCCAGATGCAATTTGATGTTCAGTCGGAGCTCAAGAACAAATCGAACAATAACATTCCAGGAAAAAGTTTTCCCTAGCGAATTCATCCCCGCTACGCCACTTTATTTGGGATCGCGGGTTAGCCGATTTTGGCTGCTATTTTCGCGGCTGGTTTCCCGCCCTTTCTCGCTTGCTAGAGGGTCTGGATGGGGCTAACTAACTACTGACATATATCGCCTAAAATTTAACTGACAACTGGCATTTGTTTTTTCTTCTAGTTTAAATTGGTATAATTCTCGCCTCATCAAGAATACAGCGCTAAATCAGTGCTGAAAAGTTTGACAAAACCTTCGCTGATTGCGTCAGCTACGAGTTTCATGCATCTGTACTCTTATTGACAATGAAAATTAGCCAATCAGCGCGCGAGAATTCGCTCAGTTATTGTAAAATTTGTTATGTACAACGAAACTGGCCAAAATGTCCAATGGCTAATAAGGGCACCATCTTGTGTGAGGCTTTTTTAATATTTCATATACAGTCCGACCTCTATTAAGCGGCCACCTATTAAGCGGCCACCCTCCATTAAGCGGCCACTCTCCAAATTCCCGATTTATTTGTCACTAAACTACTGTATTTGATACCTCTATTCAACGGCCACCTCTGTTAAGCGGCCGCGGCCACCTTTTTGCTGTCGCAAGTGTATTATTTATATAGTTTTTTACCTCCATTAAGCGGCCAGAAAGTTATCTTTCCAAGCGAAATGGTGACCGATGATATATATCGTCCGTGAAATATCTTAAGCTAAATTTTTCACATACTAACTGTTGATGCAAATAGGGTTAAAAAACTTGTCAACGATGTTTTGCATATTTTTCTGTACGTTGTGTCAACCCGAAGAAATACTGTACATTTCAACTAGTTGCCCTCTTTGTGTCACGGTTATGGGCTGGAAATGCACTTGATGTTTTGTTACAAAGAATTTTGGATTTATCTTCATATATGTTCACTTTTTAAAATCATTTTGCTATATAGAGTCAATAAAACCATGTTTACTGCCATTTCTTTCCAATTTATATTGTTCCTCTATTAAGCGGCCAACCTCTATTAATCGGCCACTTTTCGAAGTCTCGATGGTGGCCGTTTAATAGGGGTCGGACTGTATTCCTCCTTTTACGCCTTCTTTGGACTTGTCGCGAAAAGCGGGCGACGCAAGATGACCTAGCCAACGGAAACGGGCTTTGAGAAAGTCCACGCCTTCTTATGTGAAGAAGATAACAATTGATTTTCTCAGCAACCATTAGGAATATCCAAAAAGCCTCACACTCTTTTGTAGCTCATTACCTACTGATTGATTGGCACTGTCCAGTTTGTTTGGTCGTACGTGCGAACACGAAAGCAGGTATTTATTCAGCGTTTATTTATTTATTCAGATTTCCGAAACAATAAATATTTACAATTAAAACAAATAATAAAATATACAATAAAAACTTGTGGAAGGATAGCAGCAGGGGGATACTTAATTCCCATGTAAAAGCTAATAACTGTACTACAGCTAAAACATATCAATTGACGAAAAAATAATTGAAATTAATCAAAATTTAGCAAGAAACAATACACTTCAGCCCCGGCCAAACGCACGCAACATTTTACTACAACACATCCCAACATTGTTGCACACAGCATGTTGCAGAGTCGTTTGGCCACCATGTTGCAACATGTTGGATGATGTTGGACCAAGCTTGAAAATGGTCAAATTTTTCTCCCAACATCTCGCAACATTTTTGGATGTTGTTCTCGTTTGGCCCAATCTCAATCCCAGAGTCCACGTTCCCCTGGTCAACGGGAACGTGGAGTCTGGGAACGAGATTGCGTTGGCCACGTTCGTTCTTCGTTCGTTCAACATTGTTGCGCTGGAGCATGCGCACTGGTTCGATTTGCGTCTAGCCAAACGCGTGCAACCATATCCATGGTGCAACATGTTGTGCACAACAATGTTGCGTTAAAATGTTGCATGCGTTTGGCCAGCTGCTTCACAACATCTCACAACATGACCCAGCGTGCGTTTGGCCGGGCCTTAAGACAAGAGAATATTAATAATATAAATGCTAATTCATTAAATGGCTTAATAGCTTTTTCTTAAATAAACTTAATGATTGAGCCTCGAGGACCTCACTCGGCAACGAATTTAAGTTTGTGCTTTTGTATATAGTACGCGATTCTCCTACTATGTCGAAGTTCTAAGCAGCATCTGTGTATTGAAATACTACATGAAATACTCTATGACTACATGTATCTCGGTGCTCACATGAAACTGTTTAAGAGGAAATCCGCCAGGACTTCGAGTAGTTATTGGACAAAATTATGTACCAAAACTATTTACACCTGATTGCAAGCTTTTGTGTTACTGCTTCAAATATCTTATCGAAAGAAATCTTTTCTAACAACACCACACATCGAAAACACATTTTGAAGTTCCGCTGAATTCCACTGAATCGCTTAAAAGATGTAAGCTTTTGCCCATAGCTTGTGAACTTTAAATATCATTTTCTCAGACTCGGATAAGAAATTGTTGTACCAGAATTATTTCCACCTTATTGCAAACTTTTTTGTTACTGCTTCAAATATCTTATCAAAAGAAATCTTTTCTAACAACACCACACATCGAAAACACATTTTGAAGTTCCGCTGAATTCCACTGAATCGTTTAAGACGAATTTACAAAATGGCTACACGTGAGATTTTGCATATACCTTGTGAACTTTGAAATTCATTTTCTCAGACTCTGATAAGAAATTGTTGTTGGTGTTATCACGGATAATTACTTACATCTTTACCTTTTATTAAGGGTAGGAAATAACGCAATAGGATTTAAATTATTCTGGAAATTGGTTTTTGTCCAACTTTAATAAATATTACTCGACTTTCTAGTGGATTCCTTCTTAAACAAGGTGCACGCGTACTTGCAACTGTCGCGAGCCTACAAATAAAAAAGACCAAACGAAGTTGTTTCGCGCCTGGCTCCTATCTTTTCGCTGGTAAGTTTGTTATTTTTGCTGTATATTGATTCGTTGTAGAAAAGTAAGCCTTGTAAAAGTGCGTACGGACTTAGTTGTGAACGCTTGTCGGGTCTGAGACGGTCTGAGACACTTTTCCCTCATGTAATTCGTCTTATTTCATCCTCAAAACTTGAAAATCAAAATATTATCTTATGCACTAGCTCGCACCAAAGAAAGAAACCTTCTTTTTAATTCTAGTAAAGGCCACTAAAATTTATCAAGTTTTTGTTCATAAGGTAAGTCCGTTCCGCATATTAATCTTGTCGGTGGTGGTACGCGCGATTTTCGTCTTAAAATCGCGCGTACGACTTTCTAAAGCACTAGAAATACAAAAACGTGACACCAGGTAAGGTTTAAAGTTTCATTATAACTTTTCACCGGTAAAAAGAGATATTTTTCTCAACTTTTTTTCAAATCCATACAAGCTCTTATAATACATCCATACAAACTCTCATAGTACGCTTTGGTTACCTGTGACAAAACAGGTACTACACTGCACTACAGAAGATCCAAACTTTTATAAATAGGGATCAAATAGTTGCTTGAGACGCATCTTAAACATTTGGTGGCCTGAGAAAATTTTTGAATGAATAACTTTGGCAGCGAGGAGAACAGTTGAGGGAAAAAATAAATTATGTGCGTATAACAACAGCTCAGTAAGTGGTACACACTCGGAATAGTACTTAAAGGGGTAGTCAATTTTTTAGGGGTAGTCCATTTTAGGTATTCCATTTGGGTAGTCCATTGGGGTAGTCCATTGGGGTAGTCCATGGACTGGGGGTCAGTGTTTTGTCCACCACCAATCTTGTCGCTCTTCGTTGGAATCCGTTGCAATTTTTGAGAATTGGCGGCAACTGGCGTTGGGCGCATCGGCTTTTCAATTTTTTCTATAAAAAAACGCCCGAATATATCCTTCGGTAGGGCAGTGAATGTTCTCAAATAGGAAGGAACTATTATCAGTGCTTTACTTCCCGGGTTACTTGTAAATTGGAGTGAAACGAGAACTGAATATTGTTTTGTGACCAATGGAAACCCATTCGTTGTCTGTGGTTTGTTGTCTGAAGTTCCTGCATGTGATTGGTTACAACACAAAAAACATTCCATTCAAGTGTTTACGCTTTTGTGGACCGTTGTAAGAAGCGCTGTAAAACGTAAGATATTTCTTTGATTCTTGAACGTAAATACGTTTTCCTTCTGTCTTACGTTGCTTGCCGGATGTCGAGCCGATGGGACTCGTCCTGACTTCAAATTTGTTAAAATGCTGCCTGTAAAACTCTGTAGAGGTAATTCGATGGTCTTAGAAATAGCTGAAGATACAACGCATACGCTGATACGCGGCTTCTGACTTTCCCGTTTTCATCACTTTTAGTTCAAGAGAAAGATGTATGGCTCTCTTTTGTGATTATCGATTTCAATCGGTTAAATCAACTTATTTTATCGAGTATCATCGATTAATCGATCAGCTTTTCGATGATCAATTTCGATCGATTAGTTACGTTCTGGGAGACATCAAGTTTAGCAAATTTGAATAACAGTGGCTGATAAAAAACAAGTTGTAGATGAGCAGGTATTTATCTTCCATCGCCCAAAGAGAAGGCATACAGTTCAGAATGAACTGAAACTGGAAATTGTATCCTTGTAACGATATCCGATAATATGCCATCGAGACTATTTGACGCCAGTGACCGAGAGCGCATTAACTGTTACTTGATAGCTTGTCACGCAAGGAAAAGACATGACACGTTGCATGAATCAGTGACAACCTGTTATCCGATAGCTTGTCACGCACTGAAGAAAACGAAATGACACGCTGCTCGTGGATATTATTGGTTTTATTGCCGCTCCTTTGGGCACTTTAGAAAAGGTTGACGATTAAACCGGTAAGCCGATCCCTTTACTGATTTTAAGACGTACCGTAAGCGTTGTTTATTCATTATTTTTTCGCTTGGATGAATTTGTTTGGCGGTAGACGAGAGCGATACGCATAAGCGAAGCTGGTTTGGCTCCATTCTCGAGACGAAGGGACAGTTAGTCGGGCGAAAAGCTTTCACTTGTGTGGTGGATAATTGCTATACATAAAAACTAATTGCGTAGTATTGGTAATCAACAACAATTTTTGTGTGAAGTATAGATGGCGTGTGTTATTACAGTGGTCACGGAATGCCGATTTTTCCGCTGACTTCTCGAACCTGCAGTTGAAACGAAAATTGCTTCGAACGTGAAACCCCAATCGGGATGTTGTAGGTATCGGGAGTGAAATACAGAGTAGTACTATTCAAGGGAAACCGAAATTGGTTTGAGATATCGGGAGTTTCGAGAAACTGAGTGTTCGAGAAATCGGAATGCCACTGTAGGTAGTAGGGAGTAGGTTGCAGTTTCATTTTCATGTCACACAACCATTATGCAAAGATATCTAATTCGTACAAGTCGTCACTTTGCTAGAATTATGCTCTACTATTGGATCCGTCGCGGACCGGTTCAAGAACGGTCCATGTAAATACCTGGATTGGTTTTAAACGTTCCATGTAAACAGAAGCCGATTCGGTCAGGTCCGGTCCCGTGTAAACAGAGGTTAAACTATTATTGTTAGCAACCAGTCTCAGCGTTTCAGCGCGTGGTCGCTTACACAAGAGTCCATTCTCGTAAACGGCCAGCTCTGGTTCCGACAACTGTTCCGAATTCCCGAAGTTGGTTGCTTGCTAGAGTTTCGGCTTTCGCTTGGTGTGAATATTGCGAATACAAAGAGAAGGGCGAGGCAAGACATGACGAGATAACGAATAATTACCGCTTTACAATGTTTTGCAGGTGATCATTAAAATTCAAAATATATTTTCCTGTTTTGATGTCAGGGTATCAATAATTATTTAATGTGTTTGTTCTTTTTCTGTTATGTTAATTTACGGTACTTTTAATTCAAGGGCATCAGATTAGTTCTTTATATCTTGTTCTCGACATTTCTCTTTTTTGTGACTATGTTTAACTCTTTGTATATGAACTTATAAAATAGAACGAATAAATAAATACATGATTTAATTAAAATAAAAATTTGAAACGGGCTAGTGTACTTGTAGCTAACCAACAAACCATCGCTAAGTCACCCCTCGTTTTTAAAAGTGCTTAGAAGCGAAAAAGCTCAGCCAAATAATTAGCAATAATTTCTGGTTTAGCTCGGTGTGAAAACTTGTGAAATGTTTCTTTGTTTCGAAGCTATATTGTTTTCCTTCTTCGTTTGAAGTTCTTAGTTGTCTTAGACGTTCTTTGTTTTTTGTCTCTGGTGAGTTTCCAGCAATAACAAAACATGCAAGATAACAGAAGTTTGTAATCAAATTTGCCAAATAATTACTTCACTGAGTTTCACTGGTTGTTACACCGTGGATGAGCCCTCACAAGAATTAACTGAGTTGACGAGCGAAGCCTGGTTGCACGACAGGTAGCCTACTACTAGCCACGCAGAGGTTCTTTTGGCTCGTCACGCAATCTTTCCTAGTACATTACACAACTTCTGCAGTCCAGTACGTCAGAAGAGGAGAAAAAAAAAACCGCTGGAAAAGTGGTTTAGTATTTTACTACGTAGACTTTTATATTTGGCATAAGAATAATTGTTTGGCCGAAAAAAGAGTCAATAGTCAAGAATGCAAACTAGGTCATCTATACCTGACAATAAGAATTCATGGCTAGAACGTTTAAAGACACGATATTTCTTTATTTGTACTGTTAAACCTACAACTACCTAAACAGTGGTACTTTTTTTTCCCCCCCTTTTTTTTTTTTTTTTTTTTTTTTCCTTTTCCCCCGGGATCCCCCCCATTAACCACCAAAAACCCCAAACTTGTAAAGCCCAGGACTTATAACCGGAATTTTATATGTGCGTGTACGTTATATTTAAAGTACAAATGCACTTATTTCATCCGTGGCTTACCAGGTATTAAAGTGCAAGCATGTGACACTATGAAACCAAGTTAATAAGCACACTGAATTTGGTCTTTTGAAAATGAATTTAAGTATTCCCAATGAAATGGTTGGCAGTGTTAACCTACTTATCTTTATCTTTACCCACAGATTAGCTTGAACAGACGATGGCCCTTTCGCCTTATTGGAGATGTGGTTTTTGGATATTTGGCTTTCTCTGTCTTTTAGTAGTCGTAAATATATATGTATTAACTGCACATCTAAAAAGGTATGTTTGATGTTGAGTTTTTCTCTGATGCTTTTCTTTACGTTGTATGGTTGTGGAAACCTTACTTCAGTTACCTTATTATTTGTGACAGTACCTATCGAGTAATAATTTCTACACCTGTGGAAAACTTGGTTAGTGCGCCGGACTCCGGGTCGAGCGGTACGGGCTTCGGCCTTGGCTGGGGCCATCGTGTTATGTTCTTAGGCAAAACACTTTACTCTCACGGTGCCCCTCTCCAACCTGTCTAATTGAGTTCCGGCGAAAACGGGCAGCCAGGCGGAAACCGGGCAAAAAAATTCTAGTAACCCTGGGGGTAACCCTTCGATGGACCTAAGCGGGGGATTGGAAATACCCCTAGTCGCTACATGTTGCGGAAACCGGGGATAAGCTCCGGCCTGATGGAGCACTAACCTCGAAAACAGTTTTACCTTATTTAATTTTTCCTGTCTTACGTAATGACTATGTTCGTTCTTGAATCTCTTCATGTTATTCAGGACTGATCATAAGAATGTAATGACCGGAAGGAAACCCAAACGAGACATCTAATCTTCATGGAATAAGCCGCTGCAAGATATCAATGAAATCATCATTTTGCATTTCAGTTGACAATTCGCCATAACATATTCTTGTATCTTTATCGTTTCTCATTACAGCAGAAAGCCTCTGGTCTAATCTATTTGTTTTGATCGCCAATCCTACTTGAATGAAAATCGTTAAATCCACAAGTCCTCAAAAGTGTTTTTGCCCGCGAATAAAAGTCAAAAAAATCCAAGGGAGACGCAAATCAAACCAAACTGAATAAATAAAAGGTGTGAATAATTCCTAGTTAATCTCTTTTAAGCACGCACGAGGAATTACATTGCTGATTCATAGGCGGCGAAGCAGGGGGAAGGGGGCTGTACCCCCCCCCCCAAAAAAAAAAACGAAAAGTTGGGGGGGACTGAGGCCCCCACACGTTTTGGTACCGAAAATATCGCGAGCGCAGCGTCAAATTGGTTTGTCAACAATGAGTGAGTTCAAACATCTTCAAAACTTCCTTGGAAGTCTTCGGAAAACTTCGTTTATCTTCGGAAAAGTTCGAAACACGAACGGAAACGTTCGTGCGGCCTTCGAACAACAATCGGAGAATCTTCGGAAATCTTCGGTCTAGAAACTGCTCAGAAAACAAAAAGTTGCTAGAACGGAAAAAAGTTGCTCCAAATATGAAAACCTACCGAGTATTTTTGGGACGGTCTTAGCCCCCCACGTTCCAAAACGCTCCGCGGCCTCTGTGATTTGAGACGTTCGTTGTTCACGAAGTGGCTATCGCTACGCATACGTCTCAAAATGTGTTGAAACAAACCGTTACATCTTGTGTCGCATGCCTGGCACATAACAAAGCGGATTTAACCAGATGGTCTTTCCCAAACGTCTGGAAAAATCTACATACCAAAAAAATCAGTAATTCAGAAATTCAAAGATCAACTTATCTTTTTGCAGATGTGATGGACGTTCTTTTAAAGGCAAGAATAAAGAGAGATATGACGCCCTCTGGTTTAAAGAAAGCATTACAAAGGAACTAAATAAAATCCACCTTGAAATGCAAGAGTTGCTCATTCATAAACAAGCACCCTCAAAGAGATTGATTCGGCAATTAGGAGAAGTTGTAAAACGTCTAGACGACAAACAACAACCGAGTTTTACCAGTGAGACAGTCAGCAAAGATGGAAGTGTGGATGTGTGCCCAGAGGGGTATCAAGGGGGTAAGTCGGGCTATCCCCTCTACGCAAAGAAGGGCTGGTACACCACTAACTGTACAAATGCCAAACCGATTCGTTCCATGATAAGCATTTTAATTAATACTGTTGCATATCCCAAGGAAGATGAGAACCACGTTGAAAAGGTTTTAAAAGGGATTACAGAAACGTACCCAACAGTTCGGGTTCATTTAGTAACACGAAGTAGCAATGTTATGGAGGCTGCCAGAAACTACAAAAATGTCGATGTTCGTAAGGCCAAGGATACAAAAGTAAGCAAAGGATGGAACATGTTGATAAGTAAGGTCTCTACTCCTTATGTACTCGTTGCACGTGATGTTTTTCACTTCACATGGCTGACCCAACTTGAGAGACAAATTCGTGTGATCAGTCAGATACCAAATGTTGGAGTTGTAGGCGGAGCATACCGTAATCTCTCAGGTCACTGGAAAGCGGGCTGTGTGCAAACTAAACTCAAAAACTACGTTCTGGAATACCAAGAAGGCTATTACCACTCAAAGAATGAGTGCATGTTCTGTGATTATCTGCAAGGTCCTTTTGTTACCAAGACAAAAATGTTAAAGCTTGACGAGAGCCTTCCAAATGAAGTTGTGTTTGAAGATTGGTTTTTACGTGTTGTTGAAGATGGCAACCCTATCATGGCATGTCCAGATGCTATGTATTTCACTGCAGATTACTATTCATATTCCAAAAGAAATGATAAAAAAGTGTGGACACCTTTGGCTAAAAAGTGGGAGCTTAATCGTGTGTTACTTCCCCAGGGAGTTAAACATTCTTTCTCTTGTCAGGATATTGGTTTCACATGCAATGCTCATAGCGGTTTACTCCCAGTTTGTTGTCAGGAACTGTATGCAGAAGCTGTGTCTTTTTTCAAGAAGTTTACTGATGAGAACAATGTTCGATTCGAGCTCGATAGTGGTTCAGTGTTAGGAGGTGTAAAGTTTAATGGCCTTATTCCTTGGGACGTAGATGGAGATTTCTTCGTATTGTCCACAGAAATCCAAATCTTTAACAAAGCAGAGACAATCGAGTATTTTCAGAGAAGCGGCTATAGCTTAACTGAGTACGAGGAACCGATGCTCGACGGAAAGAAATACATGTATGATGGGTATGTGAAAATAAGTTTCAACGCGTTTTACATTGAAGTATTTGGGACGACTGTTATGTCAAACACTGTGTATCTTCCATCAGAGCTACAGAAACCTGAAACATTCACTAAAGCAAACATTAGAGGTATTTGGGTTGATACAAAGTATAGTCCTGGATTGTACGCAAGGAATCGGTATGGAAGAGAAATCTTAAAACATTCCCAGTCCTGGGGCGAAGTAGGATTACCTCATAGTTTTGGTGACTATAACCCCGGGAGCTTCACACCTTGTAAAAACCCAACGCATCACGCTTGTCTGTCTAGTTTCCCTGGTGACGGTGACATTCCGTTTTTCGTCGCTTAGCAATATCTTGAATTGCTAGGGTTTTTACACCCGCTTTCAGTGTTACGTGCAAAGCGGCTATCTTTTAACATTCGCGATTCGACAGGGTAAACAAACAAAACGGATCGAGATCCACCAATCACAGCCTACTAGCATGATCTTCTGAACTTGTGGCTTATTTGCGTGAAACCTAAAGCCTTCGACAATTTCTTCTTAAGTATATCATCTAAACACAGTTATAATACTAGGCTAGCATCAAAATCAACCTACTATATCAATCGTGTTAGAACTAATTATGGCAAATTTAATTTACACTTTTCTGGTCCCTCCATCTGGAATAACTTGGATGAAGAACTAAAAAGTCTATCTCTTCATTCATTTAAGCAAACTATGAAAAAGCGTTATTTAAGTACTTATGGTTAATGCTGACTTAGTATTTTAATTTTCTTTTCGCTCGTATTAAACTAATATTAACAAATTTTAGTTCAAACATTAACTGGTACTGTTTTTCTTTTTTTTTCCCATGTTCCCTTTTTTCCCTACTTTTCTAAATTAAATTATCACTTATACATACTTAGTTACATTGTAGTTATTTATTTTTATTTCATTTTATATTTTTTTTCTTTTCTGCATGATACTTAATTACTTAGTACTTGTCTTATTTTACTTTTGTCTTCTTTTATGTACAACCTTGTCAAAGCAATTAAATTTTTTTTAACTACTCAGCTCGTTTAGTTTATTTCTATTCTGAGTAGTTTTTTGCCTATTCTAGTTAATTTATATTATGCTGTAATTTATCTTTTATTTAATTTGGCAAAATAAAATGGTTGTTGTTGTTAAACCAACACCGGTATGCATCGGCTCTTTTCGAACAGCACGTCGAAAGACGATGTCGTAAGATAACCGCTATTCTCGTAACACTGAAAGCGGGTGTACGTTGTTTATTTTTCCAGTGATAATCTGTTTTGCAGGAAAATCTACCCATTTGTTTTAAATGATATTTGTAGATAATTTAAAAAAAGCGAAACAAGAAGTACAAGTAAAATAAATGTCGAACAGATAATTTAATAATGAATACATTTTAGTTACAATGAAAATAATGCTTTAAGAACAAGATAATCCATCGAATATTTGGAACATTTGTAATTGAGCTTAAACTTGTCACCGAAAGATCAGTTGCTTGTTGAAGCATTTAAAGTGTATGTGACATGAAAAATATTTTCTGCTTATTTGAAAGGCCTTTTCAAAATATCTTTTTTCGTTTCAGAGATATTGACGTTTTTGTATTATGCAAATTAGATCAGTGATGACGTCACAAGATTTGACTCTAAAATTTGGTAAAATACTGAATAAACAATATCTCTAAAACTATCGAAGCAGTGTTCTTGAAACTTGGCACCACAAATGTGCATCACAAAAGGAACAGAATGACACCCTTAGTATTGTTGCCATAGCAACTCTTTCAGCTCCAGTCTCTCTCCGTCAAAAAGACAAATATCCCCATATCTGACCTCTAAAGTGAGACAAAGGGTCCTGCTTAGAACAGACATAGTTCCCATCTTGCCTTAATTCCCACCATTGGTTTGGCTGCGCTAGATGGTTCTTGGTTTAAGACAAAAACTGGGAATTTCAGTTTTTATTGAGACAGCACCAGCGGCAAAACTGTTGTCATGGCAACAGCCCTAAGGGTAACATTTTGTTTCTTTTGTGATGCACATTTGTGGTGCCAAGTTCCAAGAACACTGCTTTAATAGTTTTAGAGATATTGTTTATTCAGTATTTTACCATTTTTTAAGGGCCCATTTACATGGAAAGAGGATGATCCTAGCACAAGGATCATCCTAACTTTCATGTAAAATGGAATGATCCTAGTGCTAGGATCATCCTAGTACTAGGATCATCCGAGCGCCATATGTTTTCAGCTTTCAGTTTACATGTGAATGGTTGCATTTGGCCCTAACGCTAGGATCATCCTAGCGCTAGGATCATCCCTCGTCTGAGATAGGATGATCCTAGCGTTAGGGCCAAATGCAACCATTCACATGTAAACTGAAAGCTGAAAACATATGATCCTAGTACTAGGATGATCCTAGCACTAGGTTCATTCCATTTTACATGAAAGTAGGATGATCCTTGTGCTAGGATCATCCTCTTTCCATGTAAATGGGCCCTTAGGTCAAATCTTATGACGTCATCACTGATCTAATTTGCATAATACAAAAACGTCAATATCTCTGAAACGAAAAAAGATATTTCGGAAAAAAAAACGCCATTCTTCTGTATTTCGAAAGGCCTTTCAAATAAGCAGAAAATATTTTTCATGTCATATACACTTTAACAAGAAATATTAAAAGATTATTGTTAAATTGTTAGATGTAACTAATATTCATCGTTATATATCAGGACTTTTTTCCCCTTACAGCACGCACTTATGTCCAGGATTGAACGCAAGTATTGTTTAATGAGTACTTCATGTTTGACTGTGTTATTTGACATTTCCATGTTACTTCATATTTGACAGATTTTGGTGTGTTTTGGTAAACTTTTATAAATGAGGACACTTTGTGATGCCTGTCATGAGGAACGTGAATCTCATTAGCGTTCAATCCTGGACATATCTGACAGCACGCGCTCTCATTGGCTTCTTCGTGGTCACATGACATATTAGAATAAAACTGTTTCCCGCCGCGGGTAACAGCGCAAAATCTATGGCGTCACAGGGTAATAGTGCACTGTTGCCCGCGAATGTTGACCGGCGACCGCAGTTCTTCTAAAGCCTTCGCTGGGCTGTAAGGACATGAACAAGCTACTAAGGAAAATATAACTTCGTATGCTATGCTATGCTATGCTATGCTATGCTATGCTATGCTATGCTATGCTATGCTATGCTAAGCTAATAGCTCAGGAGAAAATTTATCGACATATACTGCTATGCTATGCTATGCTATGCTATGCAATGCAATGCATTGCTATGACGTGCCATGCCGTGCCATGCCGTGCCGTGCCGTGCCGATTACCGTTATTAAGGACCAAATCACAACATGACACACGCAAGAAAATGTAGCCGTACAGGGGCATTTTGCAATAATAATAATATTTAATAATATTTAATACTTATATTGCGGCACGTTCCAGTATGTCTGATCAATATACGTGTCGCTGCCCCCGCCCTACTATATCTAATTTCTCGCGTTTATATATGTTAAGTTTTTTTATCAACACGCTCTTGCTCTGTAGTATCCTTTGTACTCCAAATACAAACACTAAATTCGACCCTGACGCAACAATAACATCACTAAAATAATTCTTTATTATTTACAACATCACTGGCTTAATAACCGTTCGCCATCATATTACTTCTGAACATATTATTATTATATGGTAATAACAGTCTCTACTTTCGTACTTTCGAATTCATCGTATCGCAAACTTGCATAGGGTCCAAAATTCTTAAAAGTTACAAAATAGTCAGTTCTTCTCTTGAAATTAAACTATACAAAAAAGGTATGAAATGTTCGAGTATTCATCGCAGCCATTTTCCCGCTTCTTTCTTTCGTTTCAAATTCTCGCTCTACTATTTTGAGGGAGAGGCAATGGCTGCTCGTCGTATTTTACTATAATACATTGTTGAATTAATTCAACCCTTTTAATGTTCCAGTAAGCGTTTCCTTTCGTGATATGTAGCAGACAATAGAAGCCTTTAGGGAAATGGTCAAAACTATTGCACTCAGACAGGGCACACAAAAAGACAGGTGGTCTCTTCATGTATCCCCCTGTCCCCACCTTAAAAGATGGTGTCTTGTTTGTATAGCCACCACTCTATCAGGAGAAAAAGATTTAAACCTCCTCGTGCCATTTCTCCAGCAAGGCAAGCTTCATGCACACCTAATATGAAAGTCTCAGCTCGAATTTTAAGGCCAACAAATTTTGTCCATTTGGCTTACCAGACAGGTGGTATTTTGCATAGCCCCCCTACCCCTACACAAGGTGGGTCCTCGTCGAGTACACTTGTTATGACCACTTCCCTTACATCACCTAGTACGACAAAGAGCAAATTAAAATGCACGCGCGCGTCAACTAGTGTCATTTTGGCGGAAAAAAAAATTCGTTGCCTTTGTAAGGCCCGTTTAAACGTGCGATGTTTGATGCGATTTGTGTCGCGCTTTCCAATTCAACTTTTGTCGCGCTAAAGCTCACAATAAAAATTGCAAATGTAAACTAGCGGCGATTTTGTCGCTGCTAGTTACATTTGCAATTTTCGTGCGATTTTCATCGTGAGCTCAAGCGCGAGCAAAGTTGCATTGGAAAGCGCGACAAAATTGGCATCAAAAATCTCCTTTGTAAACGGGCCTTTACAATCACGAAATAGCATAATTATCTTCTCAAGCAACTCCGCGCTCGTTTCTGACCGTGCCTTGCGGCATCGTGCGAATCAACTTCTCCCAAAACCACTTGTTGCTTACACTGAGATAAGTGTTAGTGCGCATGTACAACTTCATTTCGTCATCCAGCTCGGCTATGTTGACGTCATCAAACAAAATAATTATTAGTTTAAGTCGATCTTCCAGCACTTTGTGATGTGCCGTACGAAACTCCAGCATGCACCACTCGCTCTGTAAGAAGTTTCGAGATAGCACCATGAGCATGCGCTTACTGTGTTCGACGCTGTTCAGTATGTTCCTTACAATAGGTGCGCCGACTTCAAAGTCGCGGTAATGAAGGCAGAGTTTGTAAGGAGGCTGGCGATTTTCCAGACTTGCTTGCAGAGTATTTTCGACCCACCCACGTTCCTTTTCGCTGTATGACACAAACGCGTCGTATATCTTATTGCTTGAATCCGAGTCATCTATGCGGTCGAACTGGTGCCAATTGAAGTGGGTGTACATGAAGGCCTTTAATACTTTTCGGTACTTGTACAACAGAATAAAAATGATTAAATTCATGGCTAACAGGCCTCCAAGAGTAACAGCAATGACTGTGGAAGTTTTTTCCAGTATGATGGTTGTTTTATTGGCTACAGTTTTGCTATATTCCGCCGTTGCATTACAACCAAACTTCTCGTCGGGCAAAGTGTAGATTGCTTTCACTCCTTCGGCGTTGTCCGCTGACTCACAAAGAACGTTTTCGATCTGTTCAACTTGATCATTATGATTGAGTCTCTGTAGCCAGTTCTTCATCCATTTTAATGTGCAGCTGCATTTAAATGCATTATCATGCAAGGCAAGATTTGTGAAACTAAGACTCTTGATGTTTCTCGGTATGCTTATCAAGTTGTTTGAGTCCACATGCAGAATTCTGACCCTTTTTAATTTCGTCACCGTTTTTGCACTTAACTGTTGGATCTTGTTTCCTGTTAAATACAAGGCGAACAGGTTTTTCAAGAAAGGATGCACTGGAATTTCTCTGATGTTGTTGTTTTTCAAGTTAAGCTCAATCAGGGGACCACGTGGCAGTATTCTCGGTACTTCGGTGAGATTTCTTCCCTCGCAATCGATGACGACAGTTTGATCCAAACATCGCTCGAAACAAGAACATTCAACAGGGCAATTTTTTGGCTTCGTTTGTGCAATTACACCATTCTCGCTAATTTCCAGAATGTTTTTGTCCTTCAGTTCTTCTGGCCAGGCACATTTCCATGTTTTGAACCGTGATTTCCAGTCAGGGTTATTTTCCAAGAGAGTTTCTATCTTTTGCTTGATGGCTAATATACTACAATCGCAGGTTAAATCATTCCCTGCTAATTCGATCTCGTATGTCTCCAGAAAGCGAGAAATCTTCTCTTTGTTTATTTCGCTTAAGCCTTGAATGTCCAATCTAGTAAAGTTGTTACTTGACAAATTGAGCAGTTTAGGCCCAGCGCCATTGAAAGAAAAGTTACCGGTAAATGATTCTTCACTAAAACTTTTGACAACATTGAGGAGGTCTTGAAAAGTCAACGTATTGTGGGAGAAATCAATCTTCGACATATTCCTTAAGCGAAATATAGCCGTGGGTACGTTGGTGAAATTATTGTTTTGAAGGTAAATCTCCTGCAAAACAGAGTCATTAGAGAAAGCGCCTTCTTCGATTTCTTCAAGTTTGTTCCCCTCTAAATGCAAAATCTTTAAGTTTGTCTAATGTGTAAAACAATCCACTTGAGATACTTTTTATGTTGTTATGATCTAAAGTAATCTTCTTGACATTTTTTAAGTTTTTAAATATTTCCGGTGGGACAACTGAAATATTGTTTTCTCCAAGTCGGATTTCCAGCAATGTGCTTAACCCTTGGAACAGCAGCGGTGGTAAATCATCCAACTTATTCTTGCTGACATCAATCGATTGAATTCCGTTCAAATTGCGAAAACACGTAGGCCCCACCTTTCTCAAACCATTTCTCGCAAGAGAAAGTTTGTGCAGAAATCCTTTAAACTCGTGCGATGCTAAATCCTCGATGTTGTTAGCATCTAATCTCAAAGTGCGGCAATAAATGTTTGTATCGATATCAATGCCTTCACGGTTCATAATGTCATTGTTAAAAGCTCTACTCCTTCTTAATCCACGAGGTAACTCTAATGTAGACTTAGACCAGGGGAAGTCTGGTGGGTGTTTCAATTTATTGGACTGCACATGGAGTGCTTGCAACGAGGGCATAGTCGTATGCAAATCTTCTGGAGTTATCTCGAGTGAAAGATTTGACAATGTAATTTCTGCCATTCTGGGCCATATATTCTTGGCACTAGAAAGCGTGTCCAATATTTCTCCAGTGGAACTGTCATAAAATGCGATGGCTGTCAGTGTTTTTATGTCCCTTTCCAAAGTTCCAGCCTCCTTTTTAAGCTGTGGGTTATGGCCATCCATACCTCCTGCAAACCCCACTCTAAGCAATTCGGTCGCCCTTGACCAAACAGCAAGATTTTGCACCGAGACGATGCACCCTCCAGCGAACACCAAATTTGACAAAACATTTTTGTTGATCAAGGTATGCAAATTAGTAAAATCTAGCTCTATCGGCGAGCAGCACTTTATATCTACTGTCAAATACGACAAAGTGTCGTTTGGGACTCTTGTCTGCAGCACGGAAGCAATGTCAAAGTGGTATTTTACTCGTGGTTGTGCGCTTTTAATCTCGCAATACACCTGTTCACTAATAACTTCGTTACCTTCTCTTGTCTCGTAAGAAGACGGACTGGTTTTGCTGCGGCAATGCATGATTTCTTCTGTATGTTCACTCTCGTCGTGGCCTGTCGAGCCCATGACCAGTAGCAGACAAACCAAAGTTTGAGACAGTACAAGGCCGTGCGCCATCTTTAACTGGTGGATACCCGATGTTCAGCTGCAACAGGTCTGGCCAATAGCTGCAACTGTTACAAAATGTGCAGCTAAGAATCATTGTCATCATCATTTTGTACCATTTTTCCGATGCAGTGAATGCCGGCAAGGAATTTAAACAGAAGTTTGCAATTCTTACCTGAAACTAAATTTGTCTTCTAAAGGGATTTTTCTGTTGTGCTTTGACTTTCAGTCGATTTGCAGGGTTTGGTAAAAGCTACAAGACACAATAAAACGGTAATCTACCCTTGTGCTCCGATAGTCACGACTTTTATAAATAGACAGCTGGCGAGATATATTTGGACAATTATATCACTGTCCAAAAATGTGGTGAGGTTAACTAACACTGTGTTTATCTTCATGCGCATACCGGTAGCTGTTTTCACATTATTATAATTAGCTTGTAATTGCTTCCGTTCAACAGCATTAATAAATGCAATTAAATGCAAATAATCGCAACATGCAAAGATCAATTCTCAATTTATCTTATATTGGTCGAGAAGATTTCAGATCTTTCGTCACGATGAAAAACAAAATGTTCGAAGGCAGCCACCCCCCCCCCCCCCCCCCTCCCCCCCCCAAACCACCCCTCCGTTCCCCACCTCTCTCTCCCCGGCAGCTTCTGTTCAAGCCAGTTGTTGGGAATATCTTGGTAGATTTGTGATTGTTTGAAATTTTCTGTATTGTGTTGTTTTCTCATTTGCTTGGATTATTAATTTTACTGTGACAGGGAAGGCCAATTTACTCGACCCCATCTGGATTTGTTGTTAAAATGTTTGCCTGAAGATCGTGTTTGGAACAAAATTTCCGTATGCAGTTGACTATTATATATACCCCCGGCCCACAAAGTCTATTTTAGTCTGATTTGTTTTGATATGTTTTCTCTTAGTTGCTAGGAAATTTAATTACACAGGACCGGAAAGGCTAAACTGGTTCTTGACCTCTTCCGGATTTGATCATATTATTGATAATATTTATATAGCGCGTTTTTCATACGTTTAAATGCGCTTTACACACCAGACCACAACACCGGGAGCTTCGTGCCCTTGTTGTTGTTATTTTTTTTATAAACTTTGGTTCGATGATTTTGCATTGACATAGGAACACAATTACATGAGAAAAAAAAGCACAGATCACAGTCAGCCATTCTTCAGTAATGGGTCGAAATCAGATTGTATTGCCTGCGAGTAGCTGAGAGAATAGCTACTTGTCCAGGCTCGAAAGCATGGCACTCAACTCAAAGAGAGATTAATTCCGTGTTTATAATAAGTGCTATAACGTAATACAGGGACTTCTCCGAAAATCGCGTGTTAGCATCAGGTCACGGTACACCACAAAACACGTGATTTTACAACCGGAAGACTCCAAAACACGTACGATAATACAAGATCAGACACGTACTTCACAGTACAAATTCCAAAACCATATCACACAGTTGCATTAACCTTGCACAGCACGATTTTGTACACCGTCGATTTCCACACACATTTTTCTGAAAGCAGTCGTGGACTAAGCAGTCTTCTATAAAGCTCTCTAAGAGTTTCCGGTTATTATTTTATGGGATGCTAATACGTGGGCAAGAAAGCCATTTAATTACCATACCTTTAGTTAACATACTTCTATTCCGAAAGATTACGTCACAAAAAAGATATAGCACACTTCTTTACTTGTTGCCGCAGTGTTTGACAAATTTTGTTTGTAGTAATGCACACTCGTATTGGTCGTGTACTTCTTAGTCAGGTGAAGGAGTGGGGGTGGGGAGGGGGGGGGGGCGAATCTGTACTAAAATTTGGGTGGAGTGTGCGGCGCGCAAATATACGATTTCCCTACCCTATTTTAGATCTGGCCCCAAAATCAATACTCCATTTCCGACCAGATATCCTACCCAGGAGCTGTTTAAGTTTTCTTAAACATTTTTAATAGTATTAATACTATAATTAAAAGATAGAGGTTGTACAGACAGTCACTCGAGTTTTATGCACAAAGCGACCATCACAGTCTGATGATTGCTTCGTGCGTGAAACTCGAGTAACTGTACGTAGTCTCCAACTTTTAATTATAGTATTCCGCATTACATGTATTTGCATCGAGCACTCCTACGATTGTGTGAAACCTTTTGCAGTTTTCTGTTTAAGTTTTTTTTTGGAAATTAAAAAAAAAAAAAAAAAAAAAAAAAAAAAACTCACACCAAATAAAACCCTCTATAGTATTAATATTAGTATTAAGTATTAAACCAACTTTCGAACTCTCCCACTTTTCATCAGTCTGTAAGCACTTGTGTTTGGAAGACCTCGCAGCTTTTTGTTTTCTTTTAACTTCCACGCGTTTTTCTATTACTGCTACTATGGAAAAACACAGAGAGCGTTTTCCTCTCTAAACTCCTATTTAAAATTTCTACAAGCAAGCACCAAAAAACTGTCACGCTAACGATTTCTGGGACAAAGACCGCTGGTTTATTGAACTGTACGAGACAACAAGGGAAAGTTCACAAGACCCCAGTAAACTTTAAATCCTGGATTAGCGTTAATCGGCTTTCGAACAGTTTGTTCCCCGATTGAAGGACGGAGTCAATGCCGCGGGTCACTGGAACAAACAAATGTATGGTAAACTGAAACCATGCAAGACGTTTATGTAGAAGCAATATCATTTAGTGTTACCTTCCAACACATTTTGGCTATAGCCCTTTACGGTCTTTCACGCGTTTGTCTAAATTCCATTCTGTTTGCAACAAAGAGAACTGTTAAGGCTAAACGAGGAAATATTGCTGCTGAAACATTTTTTTTTACCAAAATTGTTTCCTTTGCGCACAGAACGCGGAGTCATTTGCTACAGAAGCACAATGTTTCTGAAATTATTTTTTTATCTATTAGGCCCTTGAGCAGACGAAAAAAGTAAATCCGAGCGCGTTTTAATAATCCTAACCACAAGTGGAAGATTAACAGGATCATTTTCACTCGACTAACTAGGCAAAGTATAACAGACGGCTCAACTACATTCAGAGGAAGATTCATTTATTTATTTATTTAAGCATCAATACTTAAATGCTTATAAACAAAAACACACTCCCAGTTGCTCAAATTACTGGACTTCGCAGTATTCACAACATATTGCGATAAACACAACAAACTATTCGTTTATTTCGTATGTAGCAAGCACTGCAAAGATAAGGCAGCGTTTATTTCCTGCGCATACATGTAACTTCTTTCTATGACGGCCGGAATGAGGAATGAATGCCTGCTATACATTTGATCGAAGACACGACACAACAGTGCTGTTATCGGTAAATTGTCGAAGAAAGAAACATGCCAACGGGTTCCACCAAGATTATCCAAGAGTAAATCACGTTGCTTAGTTACAACTCTGACTGGTGAACACTGTGGGCTCAGACATCCTTAATCCATGAAGAAGTGCCATAAGATTCATTTCTTATAACATGCAAAACACTCACTGGTCTTGTCAATATCAACTGGAACAAACATGAACGACATTTCTGTCTAGCTTTAAACAAAAAGTATTTTGAAGTCACTATCTTCTTTGTGTTTCTCAGATCAGCGACAGGCAACTGATCAAACAGAGCATGATGTTGTCTGTTGCTGGATGAGAACTTTTCACGGTTGTCACGCACATGAACTTTACAGTTACAGCGTCAGTGAACAACGATTTATGAAGAGCTTGGATTGATCAGTGTCGCTCAGCCTTCAGCCTGTGGCTCTTGTTTGTCCTGTGAGAAAAGAAAAAAAATCCTAAATTCTGACACTTAAACCGATTGCAGTCCAATTGTTACTATTTTATGTATTTTTAAGAGAAAATCAAGAAGAATTTTCCCTTTCTAGAACACCGCACGCGCGAACACGAGCTGTCAAGCGAATTTTGTCTGTCTACGAAGGAAAGTCACAGAACACGGCCATTAATTGCGTCTGTAAAAAATAAATTAACGCCCTTTAAATAGCCGTAAATAACTACCATAACCCCCCCCACCCCAACCCCCCCCCGGGCCCCCCCCCCCCCGGGACCAAAAAAACAAGAATGACAAAGCTGCGTTTACTTTTTAATGCAAAACGGTAGGCTTAGGAAACGTTAATTAATTCTTTACAGCACGCAAATGGCGTGTTCTTTTTCGGGTACCGGGACACAGCATGAAAACCCGCATTCGTTTAACTATTGTTTGTGTATTTTCTGGCAGTATTGTTTTACATCATACAAAAAAAAATTAAGATCATTTATGTACGCCACACGAAGGAGGAGCCCTCGTCCCAGAAGAATCTAGGAGTAATCTCAGATTAACCGTCAGAATCGAAACCGTCATTTAGGCCGTCACGCAACGCTTCTCCCAACCACGTGTTGCCTGTCACGCAACGCTTCTCCAGACAAACGTTGTGCGACGACTCAAATAAAGCTTGCCAAGATGGCACTTTTTTTGTTTAACTCGTGAATTCTACTTGTTTGGGTATTTACCTTGATTGCGTCCTCGACACACGTGACTACCTCAGGTATCTTCATGCCTCTAAACCCAGCTGCTCCACGGGCTGCCTTGGCTTTCTTTAGATCAGTGATCAGTTCCTGTCTGAAGGGGAAGTAAATGTTAACAGAAAGTTACTTCATACATTTACCTACAAGGAACAACGCGCACCCTGATCGGTTTTTAGTTGTGGGGGAGGAGGGATAGTGCAGTGGTGAGAAATTAAAGCACTCTTGCTTCCCACCAATGTGGCCCGGGTTCGACTCCCAGTACCTGGCGTCATATAAGGGTTGAGTTTGTTGTTGGTTCTCGTCCTTGCTCCGAGGGTTTTTCTCCGGGTTCTCCGGTTTTCCTCCCTCCTACAAAAACCAACACTTCTAAATTCCAATTCGATCGGGAATCCGAGGGCCACAGGTTTGTCAGTTGCAAAAATTAAATTCTGAAAATTACGTGCAACCCTAGTTAAGACAAAGTAAAGTATACGATTTATTTATTTATTTATCTTAGTTGTTTTGCACGAGATTGTACATGTATGACGTATATTAAAGCATTTTGATGGTTTCATCTGTTCATTTTCAAACTCGCCGAAAAAAAAATTTTGCCTAGTATCATAAAACTGTAATTTCTACCTGCTTTGCCTACTCGTCAAGATGGCGTCGAAAACCGTGATTAGAACATTGATAACGACCACATCCTGTTTACTAAAGTGAATTCGAAAGAACTTTGTAAAACATCGCCTGTGGATTGGGTTTTTCCCAAACCCCTCTTGTGCTTGCATCACGTTATGTAAAAATGCGCACCATTTTTTTTTGTCTTTAATGGCACAAAGACAAACTACCCTGTAAAATTCCGATAGAAAAACCGTCAGGCTTTCTTTTTGTTCAAAGTAAAACTGCATAGTTCCTGGGCAGCATTGCACCTATGCCTATGCCTTACCATTCAAATCAGCTTACCTGTCCTTGTTAGGAAACCTCTTATGAAGCGCATTTATCAGTTTGTCAAAAGAGGTGAGCTTGCCTGCTGGGAGAGCAGGAGGGTCCTCCTCTGGTACAGGCTCTGTAGTGAGACCAGGTGGACGCCGTAGCGGTGTAGAACTATTTGGCACTCTACTGCCTTGGGGAATATTGGACTGTGCCACCAGACTGTTCAAATACTGGGTTATAACTTGTGTGGGAATAATTTGGAATGGGAAGGGCGGAACTGGAAAGAATGCATTCTGTTGCTGTTGACCACTGGAGCTTGGCACTGCTGTGCTAGTTGGAACGTCAGCATTGGGCTCTGTAGAAGTCACATATGGATTGCTATCACGTACGAATGAAGAGTTCTGAGCTGGAGGTTGTTCTGCGACAGGGTGTGGTGGGGAAATACTTGGGCCACGTAGCTCTACCCCTGCGTTTGAAGACACAGGTCGTGACAAAGAGTCGTTTGTTGGAAGACTTCCAGAGGCTTCTGCTGATTGTAACGTTGGATGAGAACCAGCCTGAGGTGAAGTTCTTGGCAGATCTTGTGGTGCTGACGCTGTGGCAGGACATTCAGCTCTACTCTTAGCTGTTTTATCTACTTGGATCTCTCCATCCTCTGGTGATTGTAAGCCATTTGCTATGCTGCTACAATCAGAATCATCACTGTATTGCCTGTTCAAGCGAGGAGGACTATTCAAGCCAATATAATCCAGATCATTTATTCTCCCTGGTGATGGTCTTTCCCGTGCTCTGTCAACTCGAGTTGGTTTAAATGCAGGGCTTTTGGATTTTCTTCTAGTGCAAACAGTCCATCCACTAGAGCCCTCTTCCTCTAGATTCGTGTCCTCTTTGACTCTGTTCTCTGCTTGACGGTTTAAGCTGTTTGAAGAAAAACAATAACAAATTGCAAAAAACATCAGTGAAAGAAAACGCGAAAACAACACTCATCTACTAGCGTAAAAATTTGATCTGCAGCTGTACCTTAAATTAATTAATAAATTTTATTATTTAATTTTTATTTATTTATTTGTTTGTTGGTCTCGTTCGTTCATTTATTCAAGACAGCTTTGAATGTGCAAGCTGACTCCATCTCAGCTAAGTTATTTACATTACCACAAAAAAAAAAAATTTATTTTTTTATTAGTTTTTACGCTGTGACCTTAAAAAAAAAAAAAAGAAAAATAATCAGGCAGGCCCCTAAAAAATAAATATTAATTTTCTAAAAAAAAAAATCATTCTCAGCTCAGAATTTTACTGAAATAGGTACACTGGGCAATAAAAGACGACGACGGGAGAATGTTGTAAGGTGCTCTTATTGAAATGAGCGCGAACTGCTATATTAGGGAGTGCTTATTAGTAAAGGGTTTTTTTTTTTGCAGGAAAAACACCGTTGTTGTTGGATGGTAACCTTTTAAATCTCACAAAATACCGTATTCTGGGTTGTGGTTAAACGTTCACTTTGTAACTGTAAAAGGGACATTGGACTATCGCTCGTATTTGATTCCCCTATCTATTTCGCTCCTCCCCCTTCTTACAAAGAACTTGAAAAGGAATCCCCGTCCCCAAGAGCTTCTATGGTATTCCCCCAATGGACAACGGTATGCAAATAACAAAAAAATAAAACTCATTAGTATTTGCTCCCTTTTACAACTAGCATTTTTTGTTCCACAGTCTACTAACCATGTTTCGCACTCGGCATTGTTTCGGGCTTCCATGAGAGCAGTTTTCATTTCCTCCAGCTGGTCCTCTTGACTCTTGAGCTTATCTGTTTGATCTTTCACAATCGACTTAAGGTTCTCCATAATAACTTCTTTCATATGGAGAGTTTTTTGAGTGGATTCTAGTTCTTCCTCTTTTGACTTAAGTTCCTTTGTTATTCTCTTCACTTCCGTTTCTTTATGTTTCTTTAGCGTCTTTAGTTCTTTCTTTAGTTTCTGCAAATCAATCATAACAGAATTTTGGTACACGTATGTCGTTTAGGTTTTTTTATCAATATAGCTTGCAATAAACTTGTAATTTAATAGAATTTCCAGTTTTTCACATGTACATTGTACACGTAGAGTGTACACGATTGCCCAATCGCTGATACAGTACAAGTAATACAAGCAATAAGGCAGTTCTGCCCCAAGTCAAGGGAATTTTTGTTTACAATATTTGCCTCATAAGCAAAAGCGCTCCAGTTTCTGATCCAGTTACAATAATGTCAATACTGTATATTTAAAGAACATGGTACGATTAATTTTCGCTATAAAAATGTAAGGGCTCATAAGATCTTTTGCACACAGCAATTCTGCAGTTCTTGAAAGCTACATTGTAATGTCCTTCATTATAACAAGCCAAATCCTGAAAGCTTTGCCGATTATTCAGTTTCACATGCTCTTAAACAATTTACATGTATCTTAATTAATGAGTTCGAGAACACCCTTTCAAAACCAGGAAGATTAAATACTGTGTATCTGTCACGGTTATTATCTGGTAAAATAAAATTATTTGCACTACGTATACATGTAGCAGTACTATGATTTGTTTAACAATATTAATAATACGTTCTCCTTAATTTTGCGGGCCTGGTAAACATATAAGTACCTCGGTTTCCTCTGTCTTGCTACTGAGCTCCTCTTTAAGCTGCTCCATCACTCTTTTGTGGTTATGCTTTGTATTGGCTGACACATCCTTCTCATTCTGTAGACTCTCATTGAGTTCCTCCCGCTTTTTTCGCTCCTTAAAGTACAACTCTTTATAGCACATATCCAAGTCATCTCCAGCTGCATTCTCATCAAGTTTCCACATCAGAAACTCCTCCTCAAAAGCCTCCTTGACAACATCGACCTGCACTCCTGTAGATTGCTTAGACAGACCAAGATCCTTCTCGCATGTTTGGCTGTGACAATCTACTGTTGTAACCTCAGTTTGAGTACCAGCTTGACTCAAAATCAAAGGCTTCACCGAAGTAGCTGTATTGTCAGAAGAACTTGCATTGCCATCCAGTGGCACTTGAGAATTTTCAGCAGAACCTCCTGCCAAGTTTAGATTGTCAGTTGGGACAATTGGTTTACCAATTTTGATTCCATTTCTTTTGGCCAGTTTCTCAAAGATGTCCCCTTTTCTTTGTGTTGTCATCGGACACGTTTCATCACCACAATGGCACAAATAGTCATCACTGGTAGCAGGAGAAAAAGATGAATGCGATGAATTGTTTGACCATCTACCACTGGATGAAGGTGTTATTTTAATGCCTTTAAGCCGTGCAATTTCTTGAATCCTGGAAATTTGCACATCTTCCTCAAATGGGTATGTCCCTGTCCAACACTCACTTTCTTGTACATAATCAGTTGCAACAGATTCAATACTCTCTGAGTCGGAACGACTTCTACTATTGTCCCTGCCCACTTTGATACCATATAGCCAAGCCGTTTCCTCAAATCTTGCAATCTGGGCATCTTCTTCAGCAAAATTCAAAATGTCCAGGTTTTCCACTTCAACATTTCTAGACACTTCCTCTGCACTGGGGCTCATAACAGGGAAAGTTTTGCTCGCTGAAGCACTGCCAACTTTGATCCCTTTCTGGCGTGCAATTTCTTCAAATGCTAAAATCTTTGCATCTTCCTTTAAAGAAACCATAACATGTTCAGTTTTGACCGTGCTCTCCATTGTGGTACCTTTATCACAAGCGTTAACTTTGTTATTATCTTTCACTTCGGCTTCTTCTTCCATTCCCAGTGTCAAGGCCAACTCTTCCTGGTTTTCAACCTTTGATTTGCTGTCACTTTTCTCACCAACACACGCTTCTTCTTCTAACTTAACCTCTACACCCTGTTCGCTGCCCACCTGTACAAACTCAGGATTAGCTTCTGCCAAGGCCTTGCCACATGTACCAAGTGCATGCTCTATGTGTGTATCACTGCATTCATTTCTCACTGCTGAATCAGTCGCATCCATTGCTGTTTGAGGGCTCTGAACAAGCTCTTCTGCTGGCTGCTTGGGCTCTATGTCGTTGTTTACCACAACATGTGTTTCAATGGTATGTTCTTCTTCTTTATTTCCCACTGACTCAGTGTCTTCCACAACTTTGATACCACTCACTGCAGCTTTGTCTTTAAAACAGCTTAGTTTGTCACTGCTGGATTTTTCAGTTTCCATCGCTAAAGTGCCAGCATTTCTTTGACCATTAACAGCATCCTGCCCCTTAGTTACATGTTTCTCAATATTAGGCACATTGTAATAATTTCCCACTGAGGAATGAGAAAAAGATGCACTTTCTCTTGTTACACTACATAATGGTGTTGAGTCTTCTGGTGAAGGTGTCTTAGAGCTATGCATGAGTGTACTGACACTTGCTGCATCCTTTGAGCCTGCAGATAACAGAAAGTTATGTTACAAATTACAATTATGGAATATGCTACAAAATTTTTTTTCAAAGAAGATGGATGATAATAATACAATTTTGATGATCTAAATGTAAATTCTAACTTGGGCCCAAAGCTTAGCGAAATAAAACAAAATAAATTATTCATTCAATTCCTAAACCTATATACATGTATAGTTAAGCTACATCTTATCTCCTAACATGTATCAGGGATGTATTAAGGTCAGGACACACTATGCGACAAGTCGCCCCGTGTGTACTGCTACAAACAAGTCACTGCGACAAGGTGTTTGTTTGGTGCACAACAGCGAATTTGGAAGAGTGAGAATGCGAACTAGTTTTCCATTTCTTGGTGAAAATACATGACGCACTCTCATTGGTATCATATTTTTGCAGGGACTGTCGAGTCCCGTGTGACGCTGTTGCTTCTCTGACGATTCAAACAGTTTGACGTGCCCGGCGAATTCGGGCGCTGGGTGACATGTAAGAACATGTCCCCGCGACGTCTGCGCGACTCCCCTAGTTGCCCCGACCTTTATCCTTTTGTTGTCAATGGACTTTTTCTTTTTCCTTGGGGGGGGGGGGGGGGGGGGGGAAGTGAAAATTAGCCTTTTGTCAAAAATACACACTGGAGATACAGTAGACTGCAAGAGTAAAGTCATATGATTAGGGGTTTGTTAAGTGACTTTATTATGTGGCTATAACTTTATCGTTGTATGTGTTTTCTGATTTTGGGTCGGTCGGTCGGGATTATAGAAAAAAGGAAAAAGTGGATAAGGAGTCTGGAACAAGGAGGCCCAGTACCTCAGCACAATATCCATGGAGACTGAAAACAAGAAGACATGATTACAAAGTCAACATGGCGGCAATGGAGGAAGGAAAAATCGAATTGTGGTTAAACTCGAACAAGAACAGCGTAAAAAGGATGAACCATTATTTATAATAATGTGTCATTACCTTCTGTAATACATTTTTTTTGAACATGTGAAAATCTGGGTCTGTCGGATGACGCTAAACAGAGAAAAAAGGGGATGCCCATAGACGCCCTTAATATATATCTTACTGAAGGTTTTCATCTGATAGCATTCGCCATCTTAAAGATAAAAAACTTTGAATTTTGGAGTTTTGTGCAGCCACATGACATCAAAATGGCCGCCTAAAGGCTGTCACGTGTGCTAAAAAAATGCCTCATCCTGTTATTTTTAACAATCTGAACAGTTGAGGTTTTACGAGAAGTGTTCATGTGAATGTTTACATGTTCATAAAAGTGAACTGACCGCTTTTTATAGCAGAAGTGAATTCCAGATGTTTACAGTGTTTTCCGGGGTTTCCATACTGTGCAGGGCGTAAAATTAACTTTTTCCCCCAGTAGCCACTTGCTCCTAAAACCAATGGTAAACAATTCCAAAAATTGGTCGCCATTTACTCGTGAATGCATATGAACGAGTATAGTGGGGAAGTTGAGCCATCCGTCCTCCTCCATCCTCGTTGTTAACATATGCAAATAGGTATGCTCACGGCGCTTTGCTTTCAATCGTTTCCCTCGGCTGTGAATAAAAACAGCTTACAAGTATCATTTCAAAAAAAGTGTGAAAAATTCACCCCTGTAAATGAGAGCATCGCCAATGAAAATGCCTTTTTCCATATAATAATCGCGAACTTCGATGCAGTGACTTTATGTATGTGTAAAAGACTGGAAGGTTTGAGCACGGCACGAAAAAGGAAATCAGTGAAGAGTATGAAACTTTAAAAGACAGATATGTATATATATCCGTGGAAAAAAAAAGAAGGAAAAAGAATTTTAGCCACAGGGTACGGGTCGATCTTGGTTACCCGCTAAACGCAGAGCTGTCCACTGGGCATCGGTTGACAAGCAATAAAAAATGGAAAAAGATAACTGCGTCCTGTATCACCACTAAAAAATGAAAAAATCCTATAATATCTGCGGGTAGGTCTCTCTTGGAAAAAAAATCTCATTTCTTACTAATACGTTTTTGGCTGTGCAAAAAACTGGCAGATTTGTGACTTACTGGACAGAGACACTGCTGAACATTGTTTAATAAAAGCAAGAAGAAACAAATATTGTGGCTGTTTGTGTGGCTAAGTCAACAGCCCGATAAACAACGCTCCATTGCAATAGAGGGTTTTTTTTACGTTTTGGACAGGTAAATAACCTTCAAAATAAATACATGTATTTAGCTGAGATGTGATCTTTAGTGAAGCAAGAAGTTATTGTGTACTTTGCTCACCCTGTGCGATTTTTTTTGAGTTATGCAGTTTCCAATGCGATTTGAGGTCGTGTGCGATTCTGTCGCCATGGCGACCAACTTTCAGGATTTGGTCGCAAGTGAATAGTCGCATTGGCGCCTGTATTAGGCGCAATTTGACTCTACATTTGCGTGAAACATTTTGATGGATAACTCAAGTATGGAATGATGTACAGACCTGAGACTTGGACAAGTAGTTTATAATTTAGTAGTTTTCTACAACCTGTAATATTCTTGATTTTTTTGACTCAATAGTTTTGGATTTATTTTTTCGCGACGTGACAGTGGTGTGACAGTGAAAACCACCTAAATAATGCATCAGTGGATTCCAGCAGTGCCCATCCTTCCCGTATTAGAGAGGTACAATGTACACTGTACATTGTACATCTGTATTTGCTCAATACATTTATTAATCCCAGGGGTGAGGCATTAAAACAATTTTACAACTACCGGAAGACTGGACATTTTATTTTACCTACTGTTGAAGTATACCTGGAGTATTTGACACCCTTGTGGTTTTAGATCTCACATGACAGCTAAGAACACAAACATGTTCTCCATTGAAGACATCGTCTCCAAAGGCAATGTGCACCTGCATGTGCAGAGGATGGGCACTGATGGAATTGACTCACAGCATAACCCATTAACACCCACATATTAGGAACTTACCGTAGTCATTTTATTTTTACACTGAATCTTAAAAACCGAATGAGAAGTAACATGTAAAATATAAAAAAAAAAAATTGGTTTATAAAATTATTTTAAAATAATAACAAAATAAATTTAAACCACAGCATAAATAATAATTATTATAAATAATTTACATAATTATGACAAGGCACAGTGGCCTAATGGTTAGCATGCAGGATTCCAGATCAAGATTCAAGCCCTGTCTGTAGTCACTGTGTTGTGTTCTTGGGCAAGATATTTACTCTGACTTATAGTACATGTACTGCTTTCAACCCAAGTGGGTACCCGGGGTACAGGAAGAAGTATATAATCTCCCGGCAAATTTAAAGCTACAGTGTAGGAATTACCCTGTGATGGACTGGCATCTCATCTAGGGTGGGGTAAATACTTCTATAGTCACTTAAATGGTATGAAAACTGGGATAAACTCCTGCCTGACGGGCCACTACAAATAATTTGTACATCTTAATTAGCCCAAAAGAATACATGTACCAAGACTTTTTTACCTTACATGTACCAGTGTATATATACGTGAATAACATACCTGGTGGGCAAACTGTTATCCCATTTCTCTCTGCAAACTTTTTAAAGTCCTCAAGAGTAGCCCCTTGTTTAACTGTCCCTGCAGCTGAAAGGGAAACAATCATTTAACACATTATAGCACAACTAAAGGAAAGTGCACGTTCTGATTGGTTAATTTAGCGTCTACTATTTGCCCATGGGTGCACGCTGACGTATGCTTCAACTTGAGCGTGCGCGCTGATCTGTTGCGACATGGCACAAGAAAGTGCCACTACTTCACGAGTTTTTACTTGTTTTCTCGATTTTCCTGTGAATTTGAAAAGCTAAACATAAGAAAAACCATTTCTCCTTAATGCTGAAAGACTTTGAGGTATATTGCAAGTTTGAAATTATTTAAAACTTTGTTTTTCTTTTTTTCTTTTTAGGTTTTCGTCAGCGTTTACGCGAGCACTACACGCAATTGTTCAAATAAGCGTGCGCAATTTTACCTCAAAGAAACTTTAATAAATCTCCTAAAAGTTGTGCTATAAAACAAATGGTCAACGTCACAGCGTACACTATTGAGTTACAGATGCACTTGGGAGGTTTGCTAAGCACTCAAGAAGCTAGAGTCACCCTCGGCTATCGCTTCGGGCGACTCTTACGCATCTTTCGTGCTTAGCAATCTCCCGCGTGCATCTGTAACTCAATAGCGCACGCTGTGACGTTTACCATTTGTTAACACAGAAGGTTCCAAAATAATAACATGCAAGATGAGTAAAGTAAGTGAGTCAAGTCTTTATTACATAACACAATTACTGGAAGAACAAGTACACAAAGTTCTCATTGTGGTCCATATAAAAAAAATAACATACTAACACAGGGAGCCCGAACGCTGTATTGGCAAAGTTAATAATGAAAATAAAGATATGTTTGTTACCTGTGCTCCTGTGTCTTTCTTTGTCCTTAAAATGGTATTTGAATCGGTGCGAAAACGGTTTGAGCAAGCCTTGTCTGACGCTCCGTAAATAACGACGCAGTTAACACGTCTCGTATTTCCATTCATGTTATTAACTATTAATTCTCAACGGGAGAGCGAGAGAGAGAGAGAGAGAGAGAGAGAGAGAGAGAAAGGAGCAAGGGATGAAACTAAAATCAGGGCTGATTTATTTCGAGGCATAATTTTCTTATTATTGAACAAAAAGTGCTATTACCTCACACCTAGCTTGATTTAAGGCCAAATGAATAGATGATGTTTGATTTGTTTGTTCGGATACCCGTTTTCCTGCTTAATTTTGGGTTGATTTTACAAGCGTCTTTTCGTTAGCTCTGTGACTTCACTTGACCTGACCGGAAGTGATTTAAAAGTTGTGAACATGGGCTTTATCAAAGTGGTTCTATTGTTCTCGTGACAGCATCTTTTGTCTTCCTTTGACAGCCGCTTGCCATGGGAAATATAAACCAGAACCTACCACGCGCAAAACTGGAAATTCGAGCGACGTTATAAACTTCATCGCTCTTGTCAGGTCGTGCGAGTGTTCGATAAATAATTGTCTTTTTTTTTCCTTAAAAAAGTCTACCTCTCTTTTCTCGGACTCGTTTCTCTTTGGTACCACGGCATTTGCGTAGGCCAAGCTGGTCAGCTTTTCATATTTTATGTAGGAAAAAAATGTAACGCCGCGTGGAGATGTGCTTCTTCTCGACATCGCCATGCTAAACAACGAGCAACCTAAGCGATTCTATCGCCGAAAATACGTTCTGTTTGTCCACATTACAACTGTGTTATGACCGCGAAAAAACGGAGTGGAACGTAAGAGAAATTTATTGTCGAGTACCTAGTCATAATTCAAATTTTGAATAATTTGTAACGGCTAAAAGGAAAATTATTTATTCCTAGAATTATTTAATTTCTACAATTGTGCCCGAGACTGAGACCGGAGCGATACCCTCGCTAAAATACGTTCTAACTGTTCATAGAGGAAATATTTTTTTTATCTAAAATGTAAAACATTGAAACGAAAGAAAAATCATGAACTCACCAGTAAATGACATTAAAATTGGTTGTCGTTGAACGTTGCGAAGGAATACGCGAATTGCTCGTCGAATAATCTATAGCAGACAAAGGCTGCCGGCCGTCGGCTCGTGTTTCCTCGCGCATTTCGCGCTTTGTCCACGCGCGAGACTGGTCACCTCAAGTGAAGTCACAGACTGGTATAAGACTCTAATGCAATTTCACCCCTTGCTCTTTCTCTCTTTCCCGTGGCCGTTAAATTGAAATACGAGATTATCTCCCCAGGAGTGTTAATGGTTAATATGGAAAGAAATAGTTAATAACATGAATGGAAATACGAGACGTGTTAACTGCGTCGTTATTTACGGAGCGTCAGACAAGGCTTGCTCAAACCGTTTTCGCACCGATTCAAATACCATTTTAAGGACAAAGAAAGACACAAGAGCACAACCATTTTAAGGACAAAGAAAGACACAGGAGCACAGGTAACAAACATATCTTTATTTTCATTATTAACTTTGCCAATACAGCGTTCGGGCTCCCTGTGATACTAACAAAAATATATAGTTAAGAAATTCAAATGTAAAAACTTCGAAATGAAAAAAATCAACATTCATGAGACATTAGTCCTGCTAATAGTATGCTTGTCAATTCCAATGTTACTTTTTTATTATTTAATTGCTTACAGTCATTTAACACAACATACATGTGTACAGTAAAGAGAAAAAAAATTACAAAAATGTAAAACCACTCACAGTACTTTCCTGACAGTACACTATACTTTCAATTAAACTGACAATACTAACGAGAAGAAAAAAATTCCAATGTAACAATCCAGAAAATCCTTATGTACTTGATTCCTAATACAAGCTAGGGTGGTTAGGTCCCAGCTGACATTGCTACATGTACATGTAGCATGATAATTCCATAGTCTTTGGAGTCTGGTGGTCCCTGAATACCCTCTTCTCCACCCAATTTATTTTTATTTTTTCCCTCAAAGACCAAGCCTTTTTGGAGGGCTTACTGTTGGCAGTAAAATCAATCAATCAATCAATCAAATTGATTTATCCTCGGAGCTGATGGGGGCTGACGTGGCCCCTAGCAAACATGTATACTAATATGCAGATAAAATAAATTCAAAATGTGTATATATACAGAACGAAAAATCGAAAAGTATTAAATTAAATTAAATTCATAAAAAGAAACACAGGCGAAAGGCTTGTAGTGTTGCAATTGTTTTTATTCCATCTGGCAAATTCCTGTTATGTTGCTTTGTGACTGAAAACATTGCTTTTGAACATAAATAATAAAAAATAAATATAATGTAAATACTGTACCTGTAAAGCCTACTGTGGGTAGGGGTGTAGGGGAAGGGTGGCTATTGTCATTCAGGCCCAGGCTGTTTGAAAAGTGGATAATGCTATCCATCGGCTAAATCACTATCCAGTGGATAGTGCGGTATGTTTTGTTAACACCTTATCCACTGAATAGCGATTTATCCAGTGAAGAATAGGGTTATCTACCCTCTGAACATTGAACTGGGGCCAGAGCTACATGTTCATTTGAATTCTAAAGTCATGGGTTTACAGTCATGTATATTGTAAGTGTGTGTGTGTGTGGGGGGGGGGGGGGGTAATTGTCCGTGATCACTGGGGACTTAAAAAAACAAAATGCAGTGTAGTCAAATCATCAGTCAATCAAGCACGATAACACTAACACAACCAAAATTAGAGCATGTTGTTGTCATTACATGTACCTTTACGTTTGTCCACACCAATTCTGATGCCATTTTTCTGTGCTGCAAGCTCAAAGATCATCTCTCCCACATGTTCAGTACACCCTCCTAGCTGTTCGAGCTCTCTTCTAGCCTTGCTTGTTGTTGGATTATCAAAGGCAGCCTCAGGAGATAGACCAAAAGGAAACAAGGGCCCAGGAACATGAACAGGAGATGTACATGTATGATCTTGTGTGAAAGGTGTGTAGCCTACTGGCACTGTTGGCCTCACAATAAAAGGCACAAATCTGGGTCTCATCTGCAATGGTGGGCAGAACTGTGGATTCATCCTTGATTCCAAAGTATGACTGCAATTTGATCTGAAAAAAATATATAAGACAAAACAAAATATATCAAACACCTTACCATACCCAAGTTTACAAAAAGCCAATCAGAAGCCTTTTGAGCTATAATGTATCCAGACTTTTTATTTTATAATTATTCATGGACCTGATATTGCTAAATTTGTGGTCAAAATACAGCAAACACCTAGGTTTTAGCATGCTTCAGCATCACATCAGGGATCAATTTAGGTTTCTGGGAAACTGCTCACCTACCCCTCCCCAAACCTAACATTAACCCTTACTTATCGCTTTGGGCAAAATGTTAGGTTTGGGGAGGGGTAGGTGAGCAGTTTCCCTGAAACCTAAATTGATCCCACATCAGGTTATATGTGGTTTGGTCTGGCCATCAGTATTTTGGATTGACTCCCTCTCGCCAAAATGCTAACCATGGCTCAACCAAACTTGACTGATATGCTGTAGCTTACCAAAAACATGGTTGCCACCTGTAGATCCCAGGGGGGGGGGGTACTTGGGGAGGCTCCACCCTGAGTTCTATCCCCTTACCCTTTCATATACCATTTTGACAGAAAATGTACCCCAGTTTCATATACCTTTAACTGAAAAAAGCAACCCCTTTCGCATACCTAAAAGACGTGGTGTGGACTTAAAACAGGACATTTTTGTCATTTTCATGAAGCGCTTAATAAATTAAAATAATACAGCCATAAATTGCATCTGTTCAAAATATTTTAATTAAAGGCCCTTTTAAATACCTACATGAAAGTGACAGATTTCCATACCCTTTCATTTACTTAAACTCGTGAAATCCCTACCCTTTTATATACCTGAAACCTTAGAAAGGTACCCCCTTCGGGCAGAGCCTCCCCGTATGGGCAATTATAGGGAGTCCCCCCCCCCCGGCTGTAGATATCAGTTTACAAAATTCCATAAAAATTTCCCTCACGAAATAAACATAACAAGGAGCTTTATTAAAACAGATTATGCTTACAATTCATAATAATAATGTAGTTTTTATATCTTGAATAAGTGCATACATGTATGTTTGTATTTCTAATTTGCAACATACGCGTATAGCAGTCGCATTAATTGCCAGGTGGAATTGTCTTTTTGCTTTTCAGCTAAAAAAAAATTTCAATGAACAAAAGCGACAGTTATATGTGTATGTAGCAAATAAATACGCCCAAAGAGAGGACTAGTGCCATTCGCTTGTATTTCTCTGTTTATCATCGTCCGATGATTCAAGTCTGAGGTTTGCATGAGTCATGCAGCTTGCATGAACTGTAGCAGTAAGCAAAAACTTCCCTTACTTACGTCATCCCTTTCTTTAATCCACATACACACTGTACATAATGATTTAAAAGAAATGACAAATTTTTATAGTTTACAAAACATGTTTCCACAAAAACCACTGTCATCTTCAGTTGAATGATATACCAAGCGTTGAGAGTTGAATAATAAGTATAGACTGCAAAATGCTTATTAATTAAGAAAAATAGTTACAACAGAACGTAAAAATGTGAGAATTAAAGGATAATATTTATTTTACAATAGCATGGTGTACTACATGTATATGATGATTGAGGCAAGGTAGTTTTATTTGAACATGAATAGCCTTAAAAAAATAAATATTTCACACAAAACAAGAGCGCAGACTTTTTGAAAATATATATTTTTTAAAAAAACAGGCAAATGATTATTTATAGCTACAGTACAGGGGAGCAATCTCCGGTAAGCAGTAAATATATGATAAGTGTAAATAGCTTGGACATGTCAAAACACTTTTTGGCTTCACATTGTAAACATTTAGCACCTGTTTAGCGTCAAACACTTGAATGACACAAGAAGAGAGCAGAGTGTTGTAAACAAGCCCTCACTAGCCGAAATATCCAAATTTGCATGATCGTGACCAAGGCTGGCGGGACTGTGTGCATCTGGAATTTACAGACAAAAAAATCTGACCCAGGTTTTGAACCAGGCCCAGGCTCCGCCCAGTTAGATAACCATTTGATTGAGAGACAGAGACGAAGGCAAAAGTTTTTATGGCAACAAAACGTTGTTGAATTGTGCTGTAACTGTAACCAATGCAAACTGTGAACTCTCTGACTAAATTTATAGCTTTTATGAAAACCTTACGATCTAGTCAGACACTCAAACTCAACTTTTATAAACTCAACAGTGGAATTATTTGAAAATGTCGCAACTTTACTATATACAAGAAAAATATTTTTCTAACAGCAACAGAATGTTTTCTAAAGTTTCCTTTGTAACTGAAACTACAATGTATGACTGTAACTGTTCTTAAACTCTAAACTCGTTTAAAAAAGGCAGTAGCTTTACTTTGCACAGAAGCTTTTAGCTTACGACACAACCAGACAAACTGAAGATTTGACAAAACATTTGCAAGTCACGCTATTAGACTACTCTTTGTAATAAAATCATTTTAACTTGTCGAATTCTGTCATTATACCAGGGTGTCCGAATTGAGCGGGTGTCCACAAAGCAGGGTTCCACTGTATAGATTTTCCCTGACTCAAAATAAAATTCCCTGACCTTGAAGAGTTTTATTTTTCTCTGACCATATCCTGGCCTGTGGCAATCCTAAACAGGTGCAATCAGGTATAAAAGTCCCCTGCGCAGATAAGCCTACGCTAGTTTTTCTTAATATCTTCAACAAGGTTTGATTAAACTATTTGTTTAGTCTTTGCACGAGGTCATACGGTAAACAACATCCCCACAATGTGCGCCATCCTTAATAAAAACAAATAAACTCGTCTGTCAGTGCTCAGCTGCCTCTGATTCATAGCAATGGCGTGAAACTTGGACATGACTAACCTACAGTATCCTTAACATTTTGCAAGGCAATTACCGTAAATGCGAAGAATGCATTCAAAATTTTTGTGAAAGAACCTCGCATGTCCGTCAAAAGGGGTTAACAAACTTCACTATAAAATCTGTTAGAAAAACACCAAACAGCAATATCGCAGTCTCATAACCTATAGGAAGTTAAAGTTGAAAGATAGCTCAGACTTACAGCCCTCGATGCACGTTTTATTTCTCGACAAACAAAAACATGCATAAAGTTTAGCTTATGTTAGCAAAAATGTAAACATTGAATGAAGCTCTGGCACGTTACGAACATAAGGAATTGAAATATTGCGTTAAGACAAATTCAACCAATACTTGAATAGTTTTAGTTTCGTAAAAGCATTAATTTCCTCTCAAATGAAGTCTGCTTTAATCCCACGTGCCGCAGTCAGCTCTAATGATCTAGTTCTATTTTATTGTAGTGTAATAAGATCAGTTCTTGAACATTCATGCCAGTTGTTTCACAGCAGCCTTCCTGTCAGAGGAATTAGAGCGCATCCAGAGGCGTGCAAATTCGGGATACAGAAAGGCATTAGAAGAGGCCGGTATCCCTACCCTAGCTGGCAGACGTGATTTGCTTTCTAAGAGCCTATCTAATGACATTGCAACTACAAAAAAACACAAACTAGTCAATCTGCTGCCTGAAAGACCAACCAACAGCCACCAACTTCGAAACAGGAGAGTATTTGTAAGACGCCAGTTTGTAAGACGGACCGTTTTAAAAATTCTTTATTATAGGCAATAGTTTAAATGAGGTTAAATGCGATTTAACCAAGTTAAATAAGCAAGTTAACCAAGTTATTATACATTGTAGTAACTTACTGTCTTTTCATTGGCTAAGAGCCTACAGCTAATCCTGCAGGGAATCCGCGCAGCCTACAGATAAGTGAATAATCTGCTAGCAGATTATTCACTAATCTGTAGGTTGCACGCGCAATGCATGATTTCCAAGAGCAATGTGTCAGGCATCTGGCTGCGAAGGAAATTCAAGTTCGTCAATTTGCTTTTTCAACCGAGAAATAATTTCTGACTAAATTAATAGTTTTTATGAAAACCTTACGATCTAGTCAGACACTCAAACTCAACTTTTATAAACTCAACAGTGGAATTATTTGAAAATGACGCAACTTTACTATATACAAGAAAAATATTTTTCTAACAGCAACAGAATGTTTTCTAAAGTTTCCTTTGTAACTGAAACTACAATGTATGACTGTAACTGTTCTTAAACTCTAAACTCGTTTAAAAAAGACAGTAACTTTACTTTGCACAGAAGCTTTTAGCTTACGACACAACCAGACAAACTGAAGATTCGACAAAACTTTTGCAAGTCACGCTATTAGACTACTCTTTGTAATAAAATCATTTTAACTTGTCGAATTCTGTCATTATTTGGCCAGGGTCCAATGTCTTTAAGTTACCAAATAATCACAACAATGAAAATTGACAGTCCACAGATAAACAGTGTCCATAAAGTGGGGTTGACAATGTATGACAGTATGTCACTTGGGACATGGAAGTGTCCGTTGTCTGTATTAACAGGTGTTTGTATTAGCGAACTGTCCGTTATACCAGGGTGTCCGAATTGAGCGGGTGTCCACAAAGCGGGGTTCCACTGTATAGATTTTCCCTGACTCAAAATAAAATTCCCTGACCTTGCAGAGTTTTATTTTTCTCTGACTATTTCCTGGCCTGTGGCAACCCTAAACAGGTGCAATCAGGTATAAAAGTATTCTGCACAGATAAGCCTGCCTTTAGCCTACGCTAGTTTTTCTTAATATCTTCAACAAGGTTTGATTAAACTATTTGTTTAGTCTTCGCACATACCAAACCTACCTTTACAGGAATGTTAGGGTTTAAAAGCTTCAAGAGGTCATACGAAACAAATAAACGGCGTCTGTCAGTGCTCAGCTGCCTCTGATTCATAGCAATTGCGCAATGGCGTGAAACTTGGACATGACTAACCTACAGTATCCTTAACATTTTGCAAGGCGATTACCGTAAATGCGAAGAATGCATTCAAAATTTTTGTGAAAGAACCTCGCATGTCCGTCAAAAGGGGTTAACAAATTTCACTAAAAAATCTGTTAGAAAAACACCAAACAGCAATATCGCAGTCTCATAACCTATAGGAAGTGAAAGTTGAAAGACAGCTCAGACTTACAGCCCTCGATGCACGTTTTATTTCTCGACAAACAAAAACATGCATAAAGTTTAGCTTACGTTAGCAAAAATGTAAACATTGAACGAAGCTCTTGTACGTTACGAACATAAGGAATTGAAATATTGCGTTAAGACAAATTCAACCAATACTTGAATAGTTTTAGTTTCGTAAAAGCATAAATTTCCTCTCAAATAAAGTCTGCTTTAATCCCTCGCTTTCCAATTTACGCCAAAGCTGGAGGACGCGTGAAATGCAAGCTCAGGCCAAACAATGACAACTCTGTACGAAATACCTGTTGCAAAACGATTTAACGTCGCAAATTAAGTGAATATTACCTGCTATGCACTTACCGGACAACTCTTTTTGTTCGTTACATTTGAAGAACGCAGAAGAAATGTATTCTGAACGATAAACAGTCGCCAGTATAGAAGAACAGAGTACGGAAGGTCTCACCTTGCAGCATGTCACATTGGGGCGACTATCGCGCTTCGTGACCTTTGATCTAAGATTTTCCCGCGCTTTTTATTACACTGCCATGCCCATGTGCTGTCAGGCGATTTTTTTCACATATCCACGGGGCTACATCCACGAGAAATTTTCAGACGTTTTAGCAAAATGACAGACCAGATTATAAAAGTAATTAAAGTCGTGTCCAAGTTTTAGCCCAGTGCCAGTGCTGTGAACTGGAGAATTCTAAAAAGTCGACTTAGTCGATTAGTAAGGCCTTTCGTAACTTTTTTCCAGCTTAAAAAAGCCGGAAAAAAGTTACGAAAGGCCTAAAAAATTCTTCGTCTCACGAAAAGTCACTTATTGCTAACCAAAACAAACTCCTCATATCGCAAAATTTAAACCAAAAATAGGCCTCGCACTGGGTCTATGGGAGGGGCAGTGGCCTGTTAAATTTGAACTCCGCACCGTCCTGTCCGGGTACAAGCTCACGCTGGGGTCATTATGTTGTGTTCTTGAGCAAGACAGTTAACTTTCATATGTAGTGCCTCTCTCTCCACCCAGATGTTTTTGGGTACCGGCGAATTTAATTCTGGAGTAACCCTGCGATGGACTAGCACATCCCATTCTGGGAGGAGTATACTGATCTGTGGATGTTCGAGCAAAGGAGAAAACCATTTTGACAAATTTATCTGGTGGAAATTGGTTCGCTTTGCCAAACAGATTTAGTAATTGAGCCAAAGGGGAAGATTAACAGAAAGTGGAGACTTTTTACCAGCCAGTTAATCTTTATTGGTTGAGATCTTAAACCGTAGGCATTTCCAAGGTGTTAGACAAAGAACCAAAAAACAACCACTGTTTTTAACGCCGAGTGCGTGGTCCGAAAACAGAGGTAAAAGTAATGAAAAAGTTTAATCAAATAAAAATTCGAAAACGTGGAAAGCGATCACAGGTGCGGCGGAACAAATGCCTTTTACCTAATATATTAATTAAAACGTCATTCCAATTTTATAAACAGCGCGAACAATAAAGGCTAATTAAAAGTTGCGGTAAACACTTTTCGGCTTGGCCAACAAAAGTTAATCAATTAAACCGTTTCATTCACTGACGGTAACGGGAAGTGTTGGCTTGATTTCCGCCGCTCTTTCGAGTCCGGTCTTTGTTCCTTATTTTCCGAGCAGCGGCAGGTAATAAAACATACGAAAAGCGGGGTTTCCACAGTTCCTAAACCATATATACACGTGCTAACTTACGCTAACCACGACAAACATTTTTTTTGGTTTAATATTAAATTACCTTACCTTGTTGTCTCTGTTTCAGTGGCATTACCTGTAACTAGCTATCGCGAAGAGATATGAAGCATGACCACCACAAACAGTTGTTTCGAGGCGGTTCCTTTTTTGGTCACTTTTTTTGGATGTTTCCGAGTAATTACTGCCAGTTTCAGTACTCCAGTTACTCTACTTACTATGATTTAACCAGAACTGAATTGTAGGTGGCCACAGGAAATAATTAATAATAATTATTCTCGGCGCCAATGTAGCGTAACCATGCAAAGAAACAACTTTTGTGCAGTGCAAATGTCACATGGGAAAGTTTGCTAGAACTATGTGAGAAGATTAACGTAACAAAGTTGTTTGAATCACACAATTCACTTTCTTGCTTATATTTCTTTAATGCACTGAAAAGTTTAATTAGAATGCGATAAAACATACTTCAACACAATTACCTTATTCTTACTAATTTTCGAGAGCACTAATTTTCGCGATTTCGCGTTTTCAAAATAATCGCGAAATTTAATACGCGCGAATAAAACATTTCGAAATTTAAACCCGCGAAAACTAATACCATATTTTATATCAAAACAATAATTTTTGGAACTGCAACTAGCTTTCTTTGAAAATATCGTTCCGTCATGTTTTTGACTACCACCCTTCCAGGCATGATTACTGTTTTTTTCAGCTTGTAAATCGGCCAAAGCCCTTAAAGCACAGTCACCAAAGTTTCCGTTTGTAGGCATCTTGTAGTAACATTGAGTCTGACCTTTGTGTATTTCCAGTAGTTCCTTAGTCTTTGACGGCTGATCCATAAAACATTGACTAAATCGCGAAATTTAATACACTTTTCCTCTTAATTTTTCTTGCAGTCGCGAAAATAAATACTCGCGAAATTCGGCTCCCAAATTTTCGCGAAATTAAGTACGCGCGAAAATTAGTAAGAATAAGGTAGCTTGTTAGACTTGTTTATGAAAGCTTTTCCCAAGGGTTATTATCAGAGCGAAAATTCACGTAAGCCTAGCGATAACAAAACTCACTGCAATGCATTTTCGCTTCTATATTGGCTAAGAAAAGTTTCCTACTTTGGAAGAGATTATGAATCCTGATACCTTTCCTTTTTTGATCCCCGTTTTCTTTTATTCGCTCCCCGTTTAATTTAATCTACAAGAAATTCTGATGAGCGCCAAAAAGCAAACAGAACAAACGAGTCTAAACAAATCGGATAAACTGTTTTTTACAAAGAGCTAAAAGGAATCCGTAGATATACAATTCGGTCTTTCATATCACTTAAAAATCCCTGGTTTCTGAATCAAGTTAAAAAATCTAAATCACCCCTTTGTAAAATGCTTTTCCTTACCTTCACAGGAACCCTTGTGAGACTAAAACCATGAGTTACGCAAACGTGCTATCCAAACTCCCTTTTTCCCGCTTCAAAGCACAGTACTATACGTGAAATAATTACTACTACTGCTACTATTTTCTAGTTTTGGGCTTGCTAAAATGTCAAGTTGTCAAAAAATGACGTCACCATGGAGGCGTGCTTAGGTTGCTAAAATGTCAACTTGTCAAAAAATGACGTCACCATGGAGGCGTGCTTAGGTTGCTAAAATGTCAACTTGTCAAAAAATGACGTCACCATGGAGGCGTGCTTAGGTTGCTAAAATGACAACTTGTCAAAAAATGACGTCACCATGGAGGCGTGCTTAGGTTGCTAAAATGTCAACTTGTCAAAAAATGACGTCACCATGGAGGCGTGCTTAGGTTGCTAAAATGTCAACTTGTCAAAAAAAATAATGTTTTTGGTAATTTTTTGATGACGTCACGACGGAGGCGTGCTTGGGCTGCTAGAATGTCAACTTGTCAAAAAACAATTGTTTTTCAAGAGACTTTGCTTTGTATTTCATCTCGACTAGTACGTTGTAACAATGATATGGCGTGGTTTGTGGAAGGGAAAGTAAAATTCGCTAATTGAATGACACAAGAGGTTATATTGTGTGATTGGTCCACATTAATATCTTTTTCACATATAGAGAAAGCAAGAATAAACTCTTACCTCGCCTCTTTAGCATACATACGTACATGAACTTTATTTTAACATGCATTTAAGTATTCTAAAGTGTCTTGTTAAACCTAATGGGTTATTCCAGTATTCAGTAAGCCTTCTTGACACTTGTAACAGTAGATAACGTTCGGAAAATTCAGATATGGGTTTGGCAAAAACGCGAGGTTTTTTAAACACCGTTTTAATTCTGTTTTAATAACACTCAAATACACTGCACTGAGCTACTGTACAAATACCGTATTGACAATTTACACATCAAAGTTTTACAAAAAGTGGTATAACACTCACATTAGGTCTAGTCCCCATTTTCAGCTGGAATAATGTTCTACAGTACTAGCAGGGGTGGGGCCGAAAACTCCTGAAATTTTCGTTCTGAATCATCCAACAAAAAGTGACGTCACATCCGGTCGATAAATGGCGCCGCGCTCGTTTTCGCGAAGTGCAAAAGTGAAGTTTCAGCACGGGTAAGATTTCTTCGTATTTGTGAACCAACACTTTCGTGATATTTTATAATGAGGATATCAGCTGGTTGTGGAGTCATTGCTTTGACTTCCTGAGCAAAGATTTTGGCAAGGAAGAGACGTTTCGTATCGTTTTGTTGGGGGAAAACAGAGACCAAAGTGCCATTTCATGGCGGATATTTTACACTCTGAAAACAAGTGGCGTTTCAACTTTTGGCTCTAGTAAATCCTGATGCATCATTAACGTCGTGTTCAATAGCCCACGAACTCTACCACACCATGGCTGAAATATTGGTGGTAATAGTTTGCAGTGGTTAGTGCGGGAAGGTAATTAACCCTCGCCGTAAAGTTTTGGAAGTCGCTGTCGTCGAAGCTGTTGTTGTTCTTCGTCCACGTGTGTTCATGAGTCGAGGGAAGCTGAAGGTTGGTCTTTTATTTTTCTGACTTTCTTGTTGTTTCCAGTGACAAACACTTCATGTCCATTCGGCTTTAAAGGATATCAAGCACATTTTTGTACCGCGATCATGGACTTATCCACTATTTAAAATGCATATTCAGTATTTTTGTATCGTCACCCTCCCCTAGCCTTAAAGCATGAAGCAGTCCTTTATATGATCTTTTCCAGGGAAAGGGCAAAGTCTCCTGATTTACATTACATCCTGATTTACATTACATTCCTCTAAGGGTGATTGGTAGAAGGAACTTTTTTTCTGCTCTCCCTCATGACCAGTAGGGGACGAATTATAATTTATTATCCACCTGCAATATTAAATAAAGTAAAGTACAAGCTAGTAATATTGATGTGGATCAATATCCAAGTGCAATCAGTACAGTACAAAAAGGAGTGAAAATAGTAACAATATCATATGAGATGATATTTTTAGTTCATTTAGTTGCCATGGAAACAAAAGCATGCCTTTCTTCAGCTTTGAACATACAGTCTGAGATCAGTAAGATTATAAATCTCTATAATCTCTGTAAAGTACTGTATATTTTTACTCACCCTGCAAGCTCATAAAAATACAGCGCAACTCCTAAAAACTTTACCAGTTTAATTAAATGATACATGGAGGAGTACAAGTGTTTCTTGACAGGTTTGTGTACTCCCTATTGATATTATTTCATCCTTCTTTGAAACAGAGGTGAAATAATTTTGTTTCATACGGAAAAAATGAAAACTGGAACTTGGCAACTTGCCCGGGCAAATTGCAGAGAGCAAACTGTTCAATCAATATTGGCCAGAACATTGCACTATAACATTGCAAAGTTCCCATCAAAATAATTTTTTATGGTTTAGTTTAAGAGAAACCAACACTGTTCATATACAGTATTCTTTTTATACTGACCTGTTTATGTATATAGTACATGCACATTTTTAGTTGTCTGTTGGATTTTGACTTGCCCTACAGGCTCAGCATGAGGGATGACCCAAGTTGTAAATGGATTAAAATTATTAGTAGTTTGTATTTCATTTTAGTCCTGCTATGTGCATCACATGAGGTTTTCTTTTCCATGTGCAGCAGTTTTTTTTTTTTTAAAAAAAATACACATATCAAATAAATTACCCCCAATAATTTACAGCAAGGCGCCCAAAAGTGTGACCACTTTTAATTGATTCACATTCTTTTGTGCAGATTTAATCCAATCAAAAGCCGTGGATAGCTTGCAGTTGACTTATGATTGGATTAAATCTGCACGAAAGAATGTGAATAAATTAAAAGTGGTCACACTTTTAGGTGCCTTGCTGTAACCCCCCTCCTCCACAATCCCTAACTGACTATGTAATTTTCTGTTGTTATGAGAATGGGGCAAAGAAAAACATTCCCTTGTTCTTCTGCATACCCTTCAAATGTTCTAACTCCTAGGAGACTTACCTCCAACTAGGCCATTTCTTTAGGTTTATTATTCTTTGCCTTTGCAAATACCTTTAAGAAAGTTAAAAGGACATTTCTCTCTTGTGCCCTGAAAATAATTTATGCTAAAGGCTTCTGGCTTAGATTATTTATGACCTCATTTTTTGCAATGATTATGTTGTTGCAGAAAAAAAGTATCCATGATGGTTTTTTTTATTGCTGCAAAACACACATACTAGACAATATACAAATATTACAAATACAACATCTAAATTTACATCTAAATTTTATACTTACTCTAAAATTGTTACAGTTGTTAGAAAGGGTATTCACAAAGTACAAAAAAAGGAAAGACTACGATATAAATTATACAAATACTTAACATTCTTCTCCACTAAGTACAAAAAAAAAAAGATAAATTATAATATTTGAAAAGCAGCCCATTTTTTTCTTAAAAATTCCATTTTTTTCCATTATGTGCTATGCATAGTTCAGTTTCATATTTTATTTGAACTTTAAATTCAAAAGCTTTAATACTTGGAATAGTTTGGTTCCTTCTACAATCCCATAGATAGAGATTTGCGATAATGAGAAGATAGTTCAGTAAGGGGCATGTTCTTGTTATGATGCCTACAATTATGTCTTTTTTACTAAGAGAAATTCTCTCCTTAATTGTAATGGAAAACCAGTACAGTTCAAATTCATCCCAGAAAGTTTTCGAGTGTGGACAGCTGTATAAAAGATGATGCAATGTTTCTAAATCTGTCTTACAAAAGGAGCATTTATTACAAGTCCTGAAGCCAATTTTGTAAAGTTTTGTATTAGTAAATAGAAGAGAATTAAGTACCTTGTACTGAAATGCTTTAACGTAAGGCTCAAGTGCAACATTATGTGGAAGCATAAACACTTTCTGCAAAGAATCAATTGAGAAATGAAACTCATCTTGCAATTTGTTAAAGGCAGTAGGAAATTGGGCCTTTCCTTTTATTAACAATGAATAATAACGGAGATATCAAAAACATTATTATAATTGATGACAAAAGACAATGAAATCGCACGTAGAGTCGTATTATTTTTACATTCACGGGGTACAGCATGACGAAGGCCGGCCCAGGTGAGAAAATTTGTTTTGTCAATTTTGTTCCTAATAATGTTAAACGATTCAGTATTAGTTAAATTGAACAACAAATCACTAAATACCAAAACTATACCGGAATCAAAGAAGTTTTTATAGAAGATTGGTGAACTGTTAATTCGGATTTCTTTGTTATTCCATATATGATATTACGCCAGCCCTTTATTGACGCAAAGTTTTCACGAATCTCTGACCACCACTTTAGGAGTTCAGAGTAAAAGAGTGAATTAATGGTGTAATCTTTTGTGTCAAAGTTGCATCGGAGAAAAAAAAGGCCTCCTAATTTTGCCAGAAGATGCCGTAAATAATTTTTCCATGTACCTTTACTTTCGCTACATATTCTTTTTAACCAGGCCAAACGCAAGGATTTAATCATACATTCTAGGTCTATCATTTTTAAACCTCCATTCTCGAATTCGTTTATTGTTGACAATCTAGTAACCTTGTCCTTACCATTACATAAGAATTTAAACAGTAGTCGATTCAATTCAACGACCACATCATTCGGGGTTGGCATCAAAGAGGCTACATAGACAAACTTAGGAATAACTAAGGATTTAATTATGGTAACCTTACCATAAATAGATAGGCCTCTAGACGACCAAACATTAATTAGCTTCTTTATCTTGTCTAAATTCTCGATGAAATTCTTTTCCAGCAGCAACTTTTGATCATACCGGTAGGTGTAGAAGACCCCAAGGGCCTTAATTGGCTCGCTTGGCCATTTTATACCTAAAGGTTTACTTTTGTTATTCCTGGAGGACCCGATCCACAATGCCTTCAGTTTTGGTAAAGTTTATCATTAAACCGGATGCTTTCTTAAAAATTTCTAGTAAATCAAAGAGTGCTTGAGCTGATCATGAGTTTACGTCTGCAAGAACTGCAGTCATATCGTCGGCATATTGAAGTAATTTCGTCTCTTCTCCTCCTACCGAGATGCCTTTTATAATGTCACATCTTGACGAACAGCAATCGCCAGGGCCTCAGCTGCTAGGACAAAAATATATGGGGATAGGGGGGTCCCCTTGTCTAACGCCACGTTCAAGAAGGAAGTGTAATCGGATGTGTTGCCATTATTTATTACACAACTTTGGATATTCTTGTAAAAAGTTTTAACCCAATGAATAAAGTCCGGGCCAAAATTAAAAGCCCCAAGGCAGTTTAATATGAAATCCCATTCAACACTGTCAAACGCCTTTTAAAAATCTATAAAAATCATCAAGCCAGGAATATTCTCCATGACAGTAAATTCCATTATGTCAAAAATAGATCTTATTGTTTCGCCGATGTAACGGTCTTTAACGAAACCAGTTTGATTGTAATGAACGATACTTGGTAAAACATTTTTTATTCTAGATGCTATGACTTTTGACATAATTTTTGCATCCACATTTACCAAAGAAATTGGTCGCCAATTTTCTAACAGAGTGCGGTCCTTTCCCTTCTTTTCAATGAGAGTAATCACAGCTTGTTTTTGAGAGAAGGACATTTCACCTTTCTCAAAACACTCATTAACACATTTAACAAAAGGTTCACTAATTAAAGGTCATAGCTTTCTATAAAACTCAATTGGGATTCCGTCATTTCCTGGGGCTTTGTTGTAGGAAAACGTTTCAAGAATCAGCTCGCATTCTTCCAAAAGAATTTTTCCTTCACAGGCTTGCTTCTGCTCTTCTGTCAACTTTGAAATATTCAGATTACTTAGAAACGATTTGGCGTCATTATTAGCCGTCCTATTATTACCAGATGAATATAAATCTTGATAAAAGCGCCCCGATTTATACTAGAGACGGATGATCCGTCTGGACGAACTTGCATTTTAATTAGGCGAGCATTTTTTAGTTCGTCCGATAATTCGTCTGTGTATAAATACGGGCAAACAGACGGATTATCGGTCCAGACCAACTATCTTATTCCTAAGTTTGTCTACGTAGCCTCTTTGATGCCAACCCCGAATGATGTGGTCGTTGAATTAAATCGACTACTGTTTAAATTCTTATGGAATGGTAAGGACAAGGTTACTAGATTGTCAACAATAAACGAATTCGAGAATGGAGGTTTAAAAATGATAGACCTAGAATGTATGATTAAATCCTTGCGTTTGGCCTGGTTAAAAAGAATATGTAGCGAAAGTAAAGGTACATGGAAAAATTATTTACGGCATCTTCTGGCAAAATTAGGAGGCCTTTTTTTTCTCCGATGCAACTTTGACATAAAAGATTACACCATTAATTCACTCTTTTACTCTGAACTCCTAAAGTGGTGGTCAGAGGTTCGTGAAAACTTTGCGTCAATAAAGGGCTGGCGTAATATCATATGGAATAACAAAGAAATCCGAATTAACAGTTCACCAATCTTCTATAAAAACTTCTTTGATTCCGTATAGTTTTGGTAAGTGATTTGTTGTTCAATATAACTAATACTGAATCGTTTAACATTATTAGGAACAAAATTGACAAAACAAATTTTCTCACCTGGGCCGGCCTTCGTCATGCTGTACCCCGTGAATTTAAAAATAATACGACTCTACGTGCGATTTCATTGTCTTTTGTCATCAATTATAATAATGTTTTTGATTATATCTCCGAGAAAAGATCAAAGCATTATTATTCATTGTTAATAAAAGGAAAGGCCCAATTTCCTAGTGCCTTTAACAAATTGCAAGATGAGTTTCATTTCTCCATTGCAGATTCTTTGCAGAAATTAGTGTTTATGCTTCCACATAACGTTGCACTTGAGCCTTACGTTAAAGCATTTCAGTACAAGGTACTTAATTCTCTTCTATTTACTAATACAAAACTTTACAAAATTGGCTTCAGGACTTGTAATAAATGCTCCTTTTGTAAAACAGATTTAGAAACATTGCATCATCTTTTATACAGCTGTCCACACTCGAAAACTTTCTGGGATGAATTTGAACTGTACTGGTTTTCCATTACAAAGGAGAGAATTTCTCTTAGTAAAAAAGACATAATTGTAGGCATCATAACAAGAACATGCCCCTTACTGAACTATCTTCTCATTATCGCAAATCTCTATCTATGGGATTGTAGAAGGAACCAAACTATTCCAAGTATTAAAGTTTTTAATTTTAAAGTTCAAATAAAATATGAAACTGAACTATACATAGCACATAATGGAAAAAAAATGGAATTTTTAAGAGAAAAATGGGCTGCTTTTCAAATATTATAATTTATCTTTTTTTTTTGTACTTAGTGGAGAAAGAATGTTAAGTATTTGTATAATTTATATCGTAGTCTTTCCTTTTTTTGTACTTTGTGAATACCCTTTCTAACAATTGTAACAATTTTAGAGTAAGTATAAAATTTAGATGTAAATTTAGATGTTGTATTTGTTATATTTGTATATTGTAATATGTGTTTTTTGCAGCAATAAAAAAAAACCCTCATGGATACTTTTTTTCTGCAGCAACATAATCATTGCAAAAAATGAGGTCATAAATAATCTAAGCCAGAAGCCTTTAGCATTTCAGGGCACAAGAGAGAAATGTCCTTTTAACTTTCTTAAAGGTATTTGCAAAAGTAAAGAATAATAAACCTAAAGAAATGGCCTAGTTGGAGGTAAGTCTGCTAGGGGTGAGAACATTTGAAGGGTATGCAGAAGAACAAGGGAATGTTTTTCTTTGCCCCATTCTCATAATAATAATAATGATAATAATAATAATAATAATAATAATAATAATAATAATAATATATTTTATTTAGACACGATAAATTTACAGCATAGCTGATGTGGTCGTGTTTAAGTTACCTAAGAAATAATCATAACAAAACTAACACTAAGATAAATACGAATACTAACTAAACTTATTTACAATATACAAGATATTTACAATATTTACACGCACTAGCCTATTTACAATTTTCTTTTTACAATATCGAGATTTTTGATGGCCTTTAGTTCCCTATTGAAGGAAGCTAAGCTTTCTTTAGCCCTCCAGGCATTGGGCAAATTATTCCACCTTTTTGCGCCAATGTATGAAACTGATTTCAGTTTAAGGTTAGTTTTTGACTTGGGCAAGACTAAGCAGTTCTGACGTCTCAGGTCATATATACTATGCTGCTTCCGAAAAAGAAATTGGATACCCAATGGAGCAGTTCCTTCAAATACTGTGTATACTAGAGTTAGAATTTTAGTGTTATAGTTAGTTTCTAGCTAGCGTTCGCCATTTTACCCTTTGAAGGACATCCACAGAGGGTGTATACCAGTCTAATTTATGAATTGTTTTTGCGGCACGGACATGAATCTTCTCAAGTTCTTAAAAGACAGTACTGCCGCAAGAACCCCATACAGTTATGCCGTATGTAACAGATGGTAAGATGACTTTAAAGTAGAAATCAGTTTTTGGTTTAACAGGTAGGAAATGCATAGATTGTAGCAAGTTTAGCTTCTGGGTGTATGACTTAATGAGAGCGTTTACATGAGTGTCCCATTTGAGTTCATTATCCAGGTGAACGCCCAAACATCTGGAAGAAGTCACCAGTTTTATCGGATTACCTCCAAGTGATACCTGCCCTAGTGGTCCAATGAAATGCCGGCCTCGGGATAACATCATATACTCGGTCTTCCCTGGATGTGGAGTTAGCTGGTTTTTGCAGCACCACTTGTATAATCTCTCTAGAATGGCGTTTAGCTTCTCTGCAACCTTTTCATGGGCCTGTGCGGATGCATAAATGGTAGTGTCATCCGCGTACATATGTAAGTCCCCTTCACCTTCAGTTACATCCGGGAGGTCATTGCAGAATAGTGAAAACAGAGTCGGACCCAGTACTGATCCTTGAGGAACGCCGTACTTTACCATTCTCCTTTCTGATTTATAGCCATTAACAATTGTTACCTGGGATCGGTTTGTCAGGTAGTCTCTGATCCATGACCACAGGTCTCCTGCAATTCCAAGGCTTTGTAGTTTCTGTAGTAGAAGGGAGTGAGACACAGTGTCAAACGCCTTCCGGAAGTCCACAAATACCACACCCACTACAAGATTGTTGTCAAGGGCTTGCCTCCAGTCCTCAGTCATTTTGATTAATAGATGCTCCGTTGACATGCCCTTCTTGTACGCCCATTGGTTGTTGTTTGCAAGGTCATGTGTGCTAACATGTGAAGTGACTGTAGCTGCGACACAAGACTCCATTATCTTGCCAGGCACACTAAGAAGGGAGATGGGTCGATAATTTAATTTATCTGTTTCGTCATTGTTCTTGTATACAGAGCACACGTTAGCGGATTTCCACATTACTGGAACCGTATTGGTTAACGCACTTAATTTAAATATTGAAAGCAGTGATGGCACGATCGCATTTCTTGCTAGCTTGAGGAGCTTGGGTGCTACTTTATCTGGACCACTTGCCTTGTCTTTCTTTAGTTTTATCAGTGATTTCGTGATCACATCAGATGTTACCTCAATTGCCATGACAGTGGGTGTTACATTAGTAATAGAAGCTTTCAGATCTGCAGAGAGCTTGGGAAGTTCACCAGCAAGTTTCTCACCAATCGTGGAAAAGTGTTCATTCAAGATGTCTGCTTTCCTTTGGTCAGATGTCTTTAAGACTCCATCCGAATTTCTGATGGCCACCGGAGCACCCGAAAAATTGTAACAGGCAGCTTTCTTCACCAGTTTCCAATAGGATTTACACTTCTTAACTTGGTCAAAAAGATCAGAGTAGTATGCACACTTCACCCATCTGACTTAATCAGTGACCCGGTTTCTCAGTTCCCGATATTGTGCCCAGAGATCTTCATTCTTGGTTCTTCTTGCCTTCAACAATGTTTTATACCGAAGATTCATCAGGTGACGTATCTGCGGTGTGATCCAAGGAAGAGACTGACTCCTGGTCTTGACTTTTCTTTTTGGTGCGTGCCTGTCACAAATGTCATTGAATATGGTAGTCCAAGCCCAATAACTGTCATCAGGGTCGTTAAACGCCGAACACACAGACCACGGCGCGTCTTCGACATCTCGGATGAACTCTGACTGGTTAAATCTTTTAAAGGTGCGGCCATGTACGATTTTGGGGGGCAGTCTTCTGAATTTTGTCTGCAAACATCCATAAATCAGCTTGTGGTCAGAAATACCCAGTTCCAGGGAACGTGTGTTCTTTATCATGTCCACTCTACTGGCTATGACCAGATCTATCAGGGTCGAGGAGTCTCCTGTCACTCTTGTGGGTTCCTTGTTCATGACGGTATAGTTGAACTGAAGTAAGGACTTTTGCAGCCTTCTGCCAAAAACGGAGGAGATGATATTTCCTTGCCGCTTAGAGAAATCACAGTTAAAGTCACCGACGATAAAGACGTTTTTGTATTTCAACCATAGTTTCTCAAGAGTCTGATGGAAAGTTTCGAAGAAGCTGAAGTTATCTGGGGGGCGATAGATGGTTCCCACAATAAACGCACTGGAGTCAATTTGCAATTTTAGCCATATGCCCTCTTTTTGCTCGGTTTCCAAAGATCTCATTCGTTGGGTGCAGATCTGTGTCGTTACGTATACCAGACATCCTCCTCCTGATGTCCCAGTTTGACGATCTCTTCTCACGATCTTGTAGTTCTCCACCTCGAGTTGTCTGTCAGATATGGTGTCGTCCAGGTGAGTCTCCGTGATTGACAAGATATCAAATTTGCACACGCTCAAGAGTAGTCGTACTTCATCTACCTTATTTCGTAGACTACGGATATTGATGTGGGCAATGTTAAGATTGTTAGATCCTAGGCTCATTGCCTTTGCAAAGTTACAGAGATAGTCTTCTCTCTGGATTCGAAGTGTATTATCCTCTTGATTATTAGGAAGTCGAGTTGATCGCACAGGGCCAGGGTTTACTTGAATATCTCCCGCTAGCAGAAGTATCCTACGTGCTGCTGTTGAGCTAGCGTAATAACAACAGAAAATTACATAGTCAGTTAGGGATTGTGGAGGAGGGAGGTTACAGCAAGGCGCCTAAAAGTGTGACCACTTTTAATTTATTCACATTCTTTCGTGCAGATTTAATCCAATCAGAAGTCAACTGCAAGCTATCCACGGCTTTTAATTGGATTAAATCTGCACGAAAGAATGTGAATAAATTAAAAGTGGTCACACTTTTGGGCGCCTTGCTGTAAATTATTGGGGGTAATTTATTTGAAATGTGTATTTTTTTAAAAAAAAACTGCTGCACATGGAAAAGAAAACCTCATGTGATGCACATAGCAGGACTAAAATGAAATACAAACTACTAATAATAAAATTTTAATCCATTTACAACTTGGGTCATCCCTCAGTGCTGAGCCTTTAGGGCAAGTCAAAATCCAACAGACAACTAAAAAATGTGCATGTACTATATACATAAACAGGTCAGTATAAAAATAATACTGTATATGAACAGTGTTGGTTTCTCTTAAACTAAGCCATAAAAAATTATTTTGATGGGAACTTTGCAATGTTATAGTGCAATGTTCTGGCCAATATAGATTGAACAGTTTGCTCTCTGCAATTTGCCCGGGCAAGTTGCCAAGTTCCAGTTTTCATTTTTTCCGTATGAAACAAAATTATTTCACCTCTGTTTCAAAGAAGGATGAAATAATATCAATAGGGAGTACACAAACCTGCCAAGAAACACTTGTACTCCTCCATGTATCATTTAATTAAACTGGTAAAGTTTTTAGGAGTTGCGCTGTATTTTTATGAGCTTGCAGGGTGAGTAAAAATATACAGTACTTTACAGAGATTATAGAGATTTATAATCTTACTGATCTCAGACTGTATGTTCAAAGCTGAAGAAAGGCATGCTTTTGTTTCCATGGCAACTAAATGAACTAAAAATATCATCTCATATGATATTGTTACTCTTTTCACTCCTTTTTGTACTGTACTGATTGCACTTGGATATTGATCCACATCAATATTACTAGCTTGTACTTTACTTTATTTAATATTGCAGGTGGATAATAAATTATAATTCATCCCCTACTGGTCATGAGGGAGAGCAGAAAAAAAGTTCCTTCTACCAATCACCCTTAGAGAAATGGGGGAAATTAGTGAGAAAATCATGGAAAGTAAAGTTCTGGGGGGTTAAGAGGGATTGGACGTTGGAGGAAATGTAAATCAGGTGACTTTGCCCTTTCCCTGGAAAAGATCATATAAAGTCTGCTTCATGCTTTAAGGCCAGGGGAGGGCGACGATACAAAAATACTGAATATGCATTTTAAATAGTGGATAAGTCCATGATCGCGGTACAAAAATGTGGTTGATATCCTTTAAAGCCGAATGGAAATGAAGTGTTTGTCACTGGAAACAACAAGAAAGTCAGAAAAATTTAAAGACCAACCTTCAGCTTCCCTCGACTCATGAACACACGTGGACGAAGAACAACAACAGCTTTGACGACAGCGACTTCCAAAACTTTACGGCGAGGGTTTAATACCTTCCCGCACTAACCACTGCAAACTATTACCACCAATATTTCAGCCATGGTGTGGTAAAGTTCGTGGGCTATTGAACACGACGTTAATGATGCATCAGGATTTACTAGAGCCAAAAGTTGAAACGCCACTTGTTTTCAGAGTGTAAAATATCCGCCATGAAATGGCACTTTGGTCTCTGTTTTCCCCCAACAAAACGATACTAAACGTCTCTTCCTTGCCAAAATCTTTGCCCAGGAAGTCGAAGCAATGACTCCACAACCAGCTGATATCCTCATTATAAAATATCACGAAAGTGTTGGTTCACAAATACGAAGAAATCTTACCCGTGCTGAAACTCCACTTTTGCACTTCGAGAAAACGAGCGCGGCGCCATTTATCGACCGGATGTGACGTCACTTTTTGTTGGATGATTCAGAACGAAAATTTCAGGAGTTTTCGGCCCCACCCCTGCTAGTACTGTAGAGCATTATTCCAGCTGAAAATGGGGACTAGACCTAATGTGAGTGTTATACCACTTTTTGTAAAACTTTGATGTGTGAATTGTCAATACGGTATTTGTACAGTAGCTCAGTGCAGTGTATTTGAGTGTTATTAAAACAGAATTTAAATGGTGTTTAAAAAACCCCGCGTTTTTGCCAAACCCATATCTGAATTATCTGAACGTTATCTACTGTTACAAGTGTCAAGAAGGCTTACTGAATACTGGAATAACCCATTAGTTTTAACAAGACACTTTAGAATACTTAAATGCATGTTAAAATAAAGTTCATGTACGTATGTATGCTAAAGAGGCGAGGTAAGAGTTTATTCTTGCTTTCTCTATATGTGAAAAAGATATTAATGTGGACCGATCACACAATATAACCTCTTGTGTCATTCAATTAGCGAATTTTACTTTCCTTCCACAAACGACGCCAAATCATTGTTACAACGTACTAGTCGAGATGAAATACAAAGCAAAGTATCTTGAAAAACAATTGTTTTTTTGACAAGTTGACATTCTAGCAGCCCAAGCACGCCTCCATCGTGACGTCATCAAAAAATTACCAAAAACATTATTTTTTTTGACAAGTTGACATTTTAGCAACCTAAGCACGCATCCATGGTGACGTCATTTTTTGACAAGTTGACATTTTAGCAACCTAAGCACGCCTCCATGGTGACGTCATTTTTTGACAAGTTGACATTTTAGCAACTTAAGCACGCCTCCATGGTGACGTCATTTTTAGACAAGTTGACATTTTAGCAACCTAAGCACGCCTCCATGGTGACGTCATTTTTTGACAAGTTGACATTTTAGCAACCTAAGCACGCCTCTATGGTGACGTCATTTTTTCACAAGTTGACATTTTAGCAAGCCCAATACTAGAAAATAGTAGCAGTAGTAGTAATTATTTCACGTATAGTGCTGTGCTTTGAAGCGGGAAAAAGGGAGTTTGGATAGCACGTTTGCGTAACTCATGGTTTTAGTCTCACAAGGGTTCCTGTGAAGGTAAGGAAAAGCATTTTACAAAGGGGTGATTTAGATTTTTTAACTTTATTCAGAAACCATGGATTTTTAAGTGATATGAAAGACCAAATTGTATATCTACGGATTCCTTTTAGCTCTTTGTAAAAAACAGTTTATCCGATTTGTTTCTCGTTTGTTCTGTTTGCTTTTTGGCGCTCATCAGAATTTCTTGTAGATTAAATTAAACGGGGAGCGAATAAAAGAAAACGGGGATCAAAAAAGGAAAGGTATCAGGATTTATAATCTCTTCCAAAGTAGGAAACTTTTCTTAGCCAATATAGAAGCGAAAATGCATTGCAGTGAATTTTGTTATCGCTAGGCTTACGTGAATTTTCGCTCTGATAATAACCCTTGGGAAAAGCTTTCATAAACAAGTCTAACAAGCTACCTTATTCTTACTAATTTTCGCGCGTACTTAATTTCGCGAAAATTTGGGAGCCGAATTTCGCGAGTATTTATTTTCGCGACTGCAAGAAAAATTAAGAGGAAAAGTGTATTAAATTTCGCAATTTAGTCAATGTTTTATGGATCAGCCGTCAAAGACTAAGGAACTACTGGAAATACACAAAGGTCAGACTCAATGTTACTACAAGATGCCTACAAACGGAAACTTTGGTGACTGTGCTTTAAGGGCTTTGGCCGATTTACAAGCTGAAGAAAACAGTAATCATAGGAAGGGTGGTAGTCAAAAACATGACAGAACGATATTTTCAAAGAAAGCTAGTTGCAGTTCCAAAAATTATTGTTTTGATATAAAATATGGTATTAGTTTTCGCGGGTTTAAATTTCGCGCATTGTTTTATTCGTGCGTATTAAATTTCGCGATTATTTTGAAAACGCGAAATCGCGAAAATTAGTACTCGCGAAAATTAGTAAGAATAAGGTAATTGTGTTGAAGTATGTTTTATCGCATTCTAATTAAACTTTTCAGTGCATTAAAGAAATATAAGCCAGAAAGTGAATTGTGTGATTCGAACAACTTTGTTACGTTAATCTTCTCACATAGTTCTAGCAAACTTTCCCATGTGACATTTGCACTGCACAAAAGTTGTTTCTTTGCATGGTTACGCTACATTGGCGCCGAGAATAATTATTATTAATTATTTCCTGTGGCCACCTACAATTCAGATCTGGTTAAATCATAGTAAGTAGAGTAAGGGCCGAATCGCACTAGCGGACAAATTTTGTAACAATTGGTAGATTTCATCATTAACGTGTCACTTGTTACAGAAAACAAGTGCGAGTGCGTTTTTTGAGACCTAGAACTTTTCCAACATTTCAGGAAAACAAAGAAGCAGTTGTTTTATGATTGGTCCGCGTTGCACGCGCGATAGATGTTGTCAAACAATTGCAAAAACAAGTGCGAACGACTTGTTGGACAAGGGCAAATTTTTTCAAAACGAACAAATCATCAAAGGGGCCGAAGTCCTGCCTCAAGGCAGGACAATTCATGACAAGTCGCATTCCCATGCCCCTCGTAATGCCAGATAACAATACGTTGTTGATTGGCTATTGTGTTTGGCCCAAATTGCACCGAAAAACAACACGCACTTAAAAGTTGTTGGGATAGTATGCACCGTGATGTGGCTCTCACTATCATAATCCAGCCGCAAAATCTTTTCGCGAGAGGCAAAGCATATTTATAAGTGAAGTGTTTCGGCCAAATGTAAGAATGAGAAAAGAAAAAGTTATCTAGAGACGACTCATTATTCTACTGCATGAGAACACGCGTACTTTAAATGCGAATTGTTTTAAAAAAAGTTTTACCGCTTTGTGCTGCATATTTGATGTTTGCCCAAGACGGCCGTGCTGAGAAATGTATAGGGATGGCAGAAGCACGTGCAGAGCTATTGTACTAATAATTACACCTTTTGTTTTCTTCAAAATGTCTCTGACTTGGCGCGACAATTTTGTTTTTGTAAAAAATGTTATGACATTTAAAACTTGTCCGCTATTCGGCCCTAACTGGAGTACTGAAACTGGCAGTAATTACTCGGAAACATCCAAAAAAAGTGACCAAAAAAGGAACCGCCTTGAAACAACTGTTTGTGGTGGTCACGCTTCATATCTCTTCGAGATAGCTAGTTACAGGTAATGCCACTGAAACAGAGACAACAAGGTAAGGTAATTTAATATTAAACCAAAACAAATGTTTGTCGTGGTTAGCGTAAGTTAGCACGTGTATATATGGTTTAGGAACTGTGAGTAGTAATGTACTACACTCTGAGGCAAATTTGCCTTAGAGATGTAGTACATCACTACTGCCCGCCGACTGGAACAAATATGGGGACAAAAATGGATTCAAATATTGGAATCAAATATTGGAATCAAAACTGAAATTCAAGCCATGGAAAATCAAAACTGAAATTTAAACCCTAGAAAAAAAAGCCTGTAAAACCAAGCCTGTAAAACCAAGCCTAACTCAACCCTAGGTTCAAAATAAAAAAAACTTCTTATACTCTTTTTCAAAATTTTGGATACAGTGCTTTTAAACAAGTCGAGTTTTTATGCTGTTGTTATTATCATGGTAAATCTCTTGTACTGAATATCTGTTGTGAATTATCTTCTAAAACGATTATGATTTTTGTTATTTTTGAATTCATTTTTTCTTTTTCAAGGTCGGATAATACACTGTTTAAATCATTGTAAATGTTACATAGGTATTTACTTGTTTCATTTTCTTCATTTAATAATTTTGTTAATGGCTTGCAATGTCCATCTTGTTTTAGTTTTTTTTCTAAATATACTAAAGTGTCTAGATTTTCATATACCAAATCTCCGAGTTTTGATAATTCTTTTAATGTTACGATATACTTCAGTGTGTTTATTGCGTCATCAGACATATTTTTGAATGTATCTGCTTTGAAACATATTTTCTTTAAATTTTCCATGTTTATTTTCATGTTGGTCATTTATCTATATATATAGTGTATGTTTTTATTTTTATGCGTTTTTTCATGAATCTCTTATACTCTTTTTTAAAAATCTTGCATCTTAGTGCGTTTAAAAATCAAATCGCTCGCTCTGCTCAAACCCTAGGTCAAATTAATATCCATAAGGATATGTTTCTATACAGGTTTCTGATATTTGATTTATTGAGCGTTTGTCATATCCAAAGCTGTATACCTTTTCTTCATATTTATTAACAATTTGTTTACTCTGCCTTGTTATCTTATTTTCATTTACTAATGTAAGTTCTTTGATATCGCCCTTAACCATCTTAATCATATTTGTGTGATTTAGTATTTGTGAATTTTCGTGATTTAGTCTGAAACCTTTAATAACACATTTCTGTTTATTATTACCATATATGAAGCTATAATTTTTGGGTCCTCCTGAAACAAATGTATTATTTATAGATTCACCGTCTAATTCATCTGTTAAATCACCTAACATGTCACCTGTCTCGATTACATTACTATTTTTGGACTCAATATATATAATACTATCGGTATCAAAATATAATACCTGTTTATTTAAATAGTCTAGCTTTTCATACAACATTAACCGTGCACTGCTGGTCGTGAAACATGCAATGTATATATTCGTATTATAGCTGTTATCAACAAACTGATCTTTGTAAGTGTAGCTCATTTGCACCATTTCTTCATTTATGAAATTCATGTTTAAATTATCTATTGTGTCATCTAGAACTACTTGGTAAAATTCATTTATATCAGTTACGTATTTGCACTGATTCATGTTATTTCGTTGACCAAATTTCCCCCAAAGTGAGTTTAAACACATTTTTGCAATGGCTCGTAAACCTGAATTTTCATTTAATTCACCTAAATCAATATCTAAATTCTTTTTGACTTTATTTCTGAAATTCATCTCGTCATTGTTATTTTTAAAATTATATTTCGTTGATTCAAGTTTGAGTTTCATAAATTTTTTTATATATCCCTTGAATAGATCGTCGGATGAGTTTTCAAAATGCCAAACTTCATGTATTTTTGTAATTCTATACCCTTTTTCAATGGCTTTGTTGACTTCATCGGTTGTCCATGTGCCTATGAATGATCGTTCATTTTCATTATGTTGGCATCTTTCTTGTTGCTTTGTTTTTGCACATGATATACACAGAGGGAACATTAGCTTTTCAGCTTTTTCACATTGGATTTTCACTGGTAAAACAGGATGATATAACCCTTTTGGTGGTAAAATTTTACATTTTATTAGTCCATACCATTTTTTATCGTATTTTTCTGGTGATATAATTTTTATAGGGTGTCCAATGGGGTATTTTTTATAGAACTGGACAGTGGGATATAAGGAGCAAAAATCTACGTATTTTCCGTATTCATCATCTTTGAATTTATAAAGTAGCTTTGTGCTATTAGTTCTACCTCCGAAGAATGCATCTCTTGGGTTTAATGGAGCGACGACTTCTCTATTCCAATCATTTTTATAATATTTTTGAAAACTTTTGTCATTTTTCAACTTGCATTCCCACATCTCAATAAGATTGTAACCAGCAGTTGTTATTTTGTTATTTTTTGCTTGTGTTTTATTATACAAAGTTACCATATCGCATTGATTCTTATTATTGATTACATCAGGCTTGTAACAATCTGGACAACCATGCCAGAAACAACCTTGAAATTCATAAACAGTATTTGTAGATTCACAAAATCCATCTACTTTTAATTTGTTATTGATAACTTTTTCACCACCTTCTAAGGCATGTTGAATTTTAATATTATTTTTCTTACTTATGTAATCAAGCCAAGCAATACTTACTTTACTATTTTTGTCTGTTTGAACAACATTATCAACCACAGCTATGGTATTTTTAGGCATATAATTACTCCTGTAAATTGCCATACAAACACCAGCAATTGTGATGTATTTTAGTGGATCAATATTTTCTTGATTCATGAAATCTTGCCTGAATTTTAACATACATCTTCTTAATATATCCACATCTGACCTACAGTATTCAATCAGTTCTTTTTTGAAATCGAAAACATAATTTTCATTAACACGATCGTCATACCATTGTAGAAATTTCTGTCTTTCTTGTGTTTTCATTTGATTATAGCCGTAATGCTTCTTAGAAGGCATATTACCGATATAGTTTTGATTACATTTTTTGTTGAAATAATGCGGAAAATACCCTTTTTTCAATTCGTATATTCCAAATGTCTTAGGAAACAATGATAAGGGCATTTGGATGAAATTTAAACTGTCGATAATTTTGATACGTAGCTGTGGTATCTCAAGCATCATGATCTTAGCACCACTGTAAATACAATAAGGTTTGAATCCATTATCAATACACCATTTAAGAATAAAATGCGAGTCGTACCCCTTGGAGTTGTGAGCTAGAAGGGTGTATCCTCTGTATTTTTCATTTAAAATTCCGTTACAAAAATCATTAATATCATTGAAGATTGATTCATTACCATTAAAATCATGACAGATAGCAAGATTAACTTCATGTTTTCCACTGCTTTGTGTACATTCAAAATCAAAGAATGCATATTTTTCTGAATACGAACGGCATGGTTGACAATAGTCTTTTTTAGGAATGCTTTTATTTGATCGGCATGGGTTTTCACTATTTTTGACGCAATATCCACCCTTGCACAAGAGCTTTTTCATGTAACATTTATGCTTGTTTTTACAATATTTTTTACAATTATTACACATTTTGTGACCACATTTATGATTTTTGATATAAGGTTTAAGTATGATTTGATTGCATTTTAAACATTTAGCAACACTGTTACATACTGAATCATTACCATCTTTTTTTGATCGATTACGTGTGTGGTTTTTGAAACAACTATCACCATGAAATACACGATTACATTTATTACAGGTAACGTCTTTACCATTGCATTTATTGCCGTCTGGAAAATATTTGAAACAAGATAAACATTTTTGAGGGCATTTATGTTTATCCCGTCTCGTGTAAGCTTTTTTACAAGAATGACAATAGTATGATACGTTAAGAAGACCTGTCATGCTTTTAATAACATCAAAATGATTTCGTGTTTTGTATAGATAAATTTTGTCTGTTTTACAATTATTAGCTGTATAAATGATTTGATTAAACTGTTCAGAATCGATAATGTTAATCTCAATATCTAAATATTTTGAAAATTTATATACGTCTTCTAAAGAATTTCCAAAATCATTAATTTCAACATTAGCATTGTTATGTAGCTCTTTGGCTTTAATTTCTTGTAGTTTCCGTGATTTATTGAATCCGTCTTTTAACTGGCTTATGGTGTAATTCTCAGGGTGCAAATTAGCGTAAGCTGTTACTATTGCCCTAGCAAGACATATTGAGTCGGTGTTTTTTATTGTGATAATGCATTGTTTCCTATTTACTGTTTGTTTTGATAAATATAGTCGACCTTTACCTGAAGGTATTTTAACAGATTGAATAATTATTTTGCAATTTTCTAAATTTATTTCTTTATACTCCAACGTATTGATTACATCTAAAAGTTGATTTAACTTGAAATCAGAAACTTTTAACATTTTTGTTGAAATCGGATGTGTTAATTCATTATTTGAAATTACCAATCTGAACCTATCATTTGCTTTTAACTGTCTTTTCTTTATTGTCATTTCAACCATTTTTTCAAAGACACTGAAAACGTCATTTTTATTACCTATGAAATTTTTGCGTACAATTATTTTAAATTCATTTGTGTAAGCATTGTACTTTTTATTTACCGTATTTCCGATTTCAGTTATTTTGAATAGAGGTTGGTCATTGGATGTTGTATCAAAAATACTGTCATCGAAATTAAATTCATTGAGTGTCCTGTTTAAGGTCTTATCGTTCTTATATTTTTGAATTTTATTGATTACTTTTTTCCTTGTTGAGTTTTTTACAAGATCTATCCATGTATAGCCTAGTGCCTTTGCATCCCTCAGGTAACTTTTTGATAGTTGTTTAAGAGTATTATGGGTTTTTTTTATTGGTTTAGGGGTATTTGAATGAGATTGGTATGTCTTCTTTTTTGGTATTTTACGCGAGGGGGTGGGGCTTTGATTCGGCTTCTGGGGCTCGTGTGCTTTCGGCTCGACCTTTTTGTGCTCGTGTGCTTTTGGTTCGGCTTTTAGTGATAAAATGAGTTTTATAAGGTCGGTTTTAGATAGATTGTTGAGATCAGATTCGTCCATATTAATATTGGTTGAGATATTTTTTTGTGTCATTTTTTGTGTACTATATAGAATTACCATGTCTTTAAGTCCTTTTATAGTAAAAATTATTTTTGAGATTTTTTTGGTGCGTTTAAAAGATAACCAGAAATAAATATATTTTTGGTCACCTAAGGCAACAGATAACAGCAATTCATATATACTGTGCTATACAATATATAATTATATAATATTGCTTTATATGTTTTCAGCTGGTATTATGTTGTATTGGTCTTCAACAGCCTTGATAACAGTATTTTTAATATGCTTCTTGGTCCTCATGTGAGAGTGCTTTCCAGCGAGCGTGTAGTCATGTTGACATGCATCACATATCCATGATTTGTTTAGCATATATCTGGTCTTGCTTTCCTTAATAGCGTTTTGTCTGTCTTCTTCATTATCGTATTTTTTATTTCGTCCCATTTATTATATACTATATATATATTTCTTTATATGTTTTTTATAGTGCGTTTAAGTGATAGATATAAACATATAATTATTTTCTTTATTAATATATATAGAATGACTGATATAACATTAAATATCAAACACCTTTTAGAATCTGATCAAAGCTCGAATGATATAGCCTTCATTAATAAAATGTATTGTATTCAGAGCATCCTTAAAACAAATATTTGTATTATTAAAATGCTATCTTCAGACCTTAACAGCAGATCTGAAATATCAAATGAACACAAAAATCATGTACGTTTAGAGTGTATACCTAAAGACCAGAAAAGACGACGTGGAAGACCTTGTAAGAATCAACATTAAATACATAATTATTCAGTTTACGGTTTTAGCCATAAGTTATAAATAATTAATGACTAAACCATTGACCGAAAATACCTGCTGACGCGTCAGCAGGTATTTTAATCTGGTGTGATTTCTATTGACCAATCATATTTCAACAAGTAAAAAGTTTATTCTAAAATTTACTGCCGTGAAGTTATGTGTGTTATATATATAATGGTTTGTAATTCTGAAATCCACGATGAATTAAAAATTTTAAAAGAACCTATATGCCCTTTATGCGATCAACTATTGATAGAAGGTAACAAGGATGCTGAGCTATGCTGTAGTAATCAGGATATTTCAAATCAAAACGGTATAAATGTTTGTATTAATTGCGGTTTGGTTCATGGTTCTATTTATTACAATGAACTCATTGATTTTTATGCAAATATGTATAAAATACGCCGAACATCGGTATATCATCGAAAGTATCATATTGAAAATATGATAAATAGTATATGCTATGGAAATAGGGTACAATTGACTCGTGATCAAATGAATCGGATTTATAAAGTGTTTGATATTATCGAATCCGCTATTCCTATTGTAAACAAAGGTAGAAAAAGACTTATATCAACCAAATTCATAATTAAACAGCTTTTTTTGATGATGAATCTACCTTGTGAATTTATCAAAATAAGCAAAAGCAAGAAAACGTTAGCCTATTATCGATTGTATTGGAATGAGATTTTAGAATTAAAATTTGATAGTATCATGCACATTATCAGACAGTGAATTTTTTATCATATTTTACCATATAATTATCTATAATCGGGCTGTTATCACTTATGTAGTCATCGGTGTTTTTCATCGTTATTAGGATATTGGATAGGTCGAATTCACCCGTTCGCAAAATAAATTTTAGTGTGTTAAGTATATGCATATAGGATTGGGTTGCATATATACAATTTTGAATTTTCAAATCGAGATTTTGATGTTGAAGCCAACCTTGTATCAATAAAGCTCCCGTGCTGATTGCAACAAGGCTGATACCACCAGTTGAAACGGATGATACTATGCCCCCCGAAGCAAATAAAATAGCCAGCGAATTGCCTATTAATTTAAACCTTTTAAAGGTTTTTGTAGCTTGTTTATAACACCAACACTTCTTATGGTATACTTTGTAGTATTCTTTCAATTCTTGAATTTGCGCTTGATTTAACTTGTCACTAATATGATTCCATTCGAATATATTTTTGCGTTGTTTTGGCATATATATTATATGCTTAGACTATGTTTTATTTCTATTTTTAAATCTGTTGTATAATTTTCTGATATTTTTAATCAACCGTTCAATAGTTTTCAGCATCTCATGTATTAAATCTGCAGTTTTCATATAATAGTGAGTTAGATAATTTATTCGAAGAATATACCCATTGTTTTATCTAAAAATTGGACTTTGTGATACTCTCGACTATTCACTGACATTGCTGTGTTACTAAAACCGATTCTTTGTACAAAGTAATCGGAACTGATTTTAATGTTGGATGCATTGATATTAAACCCAGCCAATGTTTGATCAATACTCATAGCATTATTGCAAACAGCGATTCTAAATTGATTCCCTATTTTAGTATACCAGAGATTTAAATATTTATCAAAATATGTTCCTCTTATTTGCTCTGTATATGAATCTAGATCATAATCGATGAATAGCTTATTATGCTCCACTTTAACCCACGGAAAACTAAAACTATCACCCTCGATAAATTCAATTTTAATCCTTTTATTATCACTGGGCTTATAGTCATATTTAAATGCCATATATATAGTCCAGTCATTGGATTCAGTGATATTTTCATTTAAATTAATTTCGAAACCACTCATAAAGCCGTTTTTTGGATCAAAATCTTCTAACAATTTTGTGGGATTAAAGACAAGATTGCCATTTAATCCAGACACTACAGCACCGTTACTATCTGACATGATGAATTCAGATGGATCCGTTAGATCATAAAAATACTCGAAAATTTTATGGTAATAGCTGATGTTTCTTTTCTTATCCATTTTTAATTCAAGATCAGACTTCAAATTGTCCCGAAAATTTTTTAACTGTTCAAAATTAACAGCTTGGTCATTAGTAGTAGCTGGTTTAATACCATAAATAGCCTTTGTTTTCATATCAATCGATGCATTGAAAGCTATTCTATCATTTTCAACATAATATAGCTGATCGTATATCCTAGGATCAACGTTACTCTGATAACCTTTTATTCCATAAATCACGATATATGTTTGTAATTTTGGGACATATGCGTTCCCTGATTTCATCTTTAAAACGATATCAACATAGAGATAATTATTAGGATGTTGCTGATATTTATTAATTTGTGCTATTGTTCGACTATATCCATCATAAACTCGCGTAGTTGATTTGTCGATGTTGTCGATTGATGATACAATATCGATATCTAGACTATCATGATCTATTTCAGCTGGAAAAAATAGCTCGAAAACCATTGTGTATCGATTGATTGGTAAACTATATACATTTATACCTAATCTGCTTGAGTAGAAGCCTTTATTGCTGTCAACTACCAGCTTACTGTCTACAACTTTCGTATTGATCTTATGGTATGAATTCGGATGATCGATTAAACTGCCTAAAATTATATCATCTTCCTCGCTTAATTGATTGATACTATCGGCCATTATATGGGCAAACGTGTTTTCTTGGCCAACGGAAGTTATATGACTGCTATCAACATGATCAAGCATATATTTTTTGTTTACAGCGTCTGTATCATTGGTTGGGAATTTTAGATGGGTTATATTATACCCACCCATATGGAGATTTGCCTGCATCATGTTACTACCGTGAATATCAAGCTTGCTTAGAATTTTTTGAGTCAAAACGCGTCCTACGACCTTCTTTAAAAAACTGTTATCAACGTACGATTTGTCTGCTTTGTTTTGAAGGCTTTGAGCTAAGACACCTCCTGATTTCTTCGTTAAATATGTATTATCAACGTACGATTTGTCAGCCTTAGTAGCAAGTTTGGTATCAATTTCAGTCCTTACTTTGTTATCCTCAACACTAACATAGCCTACGTTTGGTACAGATCGATCGTTATATAAACTTGGATAATACACTTCGGTATTTTGCAATGAAAGGCCGGCACAATCAAACACTGTTTCATTTCTGTTCTTTTTAAGGAAGAATTGGTTAAGATATCGTTTATTTACGGCCGTCTCGAGATCCCTTGAATAATTTTCAATTGAATCATCGATCGCAACGTCATCAGGCGTTTTTAGCCCTATTACTCTCTTTTTGTTCAAATTGAAATTACCTTCAGGCGTAACATCAAAGCCGATTCCTGGGTCACCCTTTTCACCTCGAGGGCCTTTAATTGGTGTAATATTAGTGTTATTTGATTGTAATAAACCGTTTGAGTAACTCATATTATATCAATCAGTTATATTATATTATATTTTTTCATTGAAATTCTTAGTTACGAATTTTCGTGGCTTATCAATATATAAAAAGCTAAATGGGTCTGCAGTTGCTTTATCGTATAGCTCTTTTGGAATACTGTTTTCACGGCATATTAGACTACTCTCATTAGCACTTGGGAATTCGTATATAGAGAAATGTGAACAGTTTAATCTTATGTCTTTTGGTGTCTTATAGTAGCTTTGACTCAGATATATCACGCTACAGTTCTTATGCCTTCCTCGTATAAAATAGTCGACTAATGGTTTTTGGTTTTTATCACATACAAAATCGTCAAAAATGACTATTTTCTGTGAGTCACCATTAAGGTCTCCAACGGGAATAATCTCATCATTGCGTGCTTCAATAACATCATAACCAGCTTCATTACTTATTTGCTGGAACATATCCATAAGATCCACAAACTTGGACTGCTCTAAGTTTTTTGCGTATAAATAAATTTTATCAAAATATAATAGATTGTATATCATATGCATTAGTGTGTTTGTTTTCCCCGAACCGCTTGGACCGCAAACCAGCATCCGGAAACATTGATTTGGCATGAAATCGTATAGTTGTCTAAAGTTTGAGGCCATATCGTCTTCAGTGTCATAATTCGGTATTCTCATTATATTATATGGGTATATTATTTTCAGTTCAACAAGGTGTTCAACACGGTGTACATCAAGGTGTTAAACGCTATGTTAAATGTTGATTTTTATATTCAATTTTCATTTTTTATGTAACGTAATAATATAAAATAAAATGAGTTTACTTAGATGGAAAGAGCTTGCTAAGAGTAAATCTGATTTGGGCGATAAAATCAATTATGTTAAAAATGCAATCACACAAAATAATATCGGTCAGCAGACAAGCCAAGAGTCATTTTCGAAGGTATTCAAACCAGTGACAAGTAAATTAGATGATGTAATTAAAAGTAATTTGCAGATAGCAAAAGTACCCAAAAATCGTGCCAAAAAGGGGATGAGAGGTGAAATGGAAGCTCCAGATTACTATCCTGAAGTTGATCCTTTTGAGGATATGGACGTAGATAATTTATTTGATGAGCCTGTAATGCCACAAAATGAAAAACAGATTGTACCGAAACCACCAACATATGAAGAATCTTTAAAAGATCTTTTAGAAGGAAATAAGGAGATTTATGTTGATCCCCAATATTATCCTGAATATGAAGATGAATTACCTCCTGAATACGATGAGGATGAAATTGATTATGCTTTAGATGCTGATGATGAAGTAAGTGAAATACTAGATGACGTTGGTATCGACGATTATGATGTAGTGCAAATGAAATTAGATCAGCCTGAAATGACACCAAAGAAAACCAAGAACTATCTTAATAAGATTTTAGAGAAAGCCAAATATAAACGGAGACAATTGAAAGGTTTCAAGGCGAATGTTACTAAAGAATATAATAGGGGAACTATATCTGAAGCGGAAAGACAGATTAAAAATAAGAGAATAAACAATGCAAGAGTTGCATTAAATGACTACATAAAACATTACGAAAGTAAAGCCAAAACGATAAAAGGTTCTGGTATTCGAAAAAAACAGAAAGGTGGAAATGTTATATTTTTTAACGATGTAAAACAGCTTCTCAAAAAATTGGAATTGATCATCGGTTCAATAAACGCAGGAAACACATCAGTTAAAATGCGAAATATGGGAGTCGCTATATTAGACACACTTTTAAAAAGGTCTACTATAAATAAACAACAATATAAACAGATATATAATCTGTACTTTAAAGTCTAATTTATGTAACTGTATTATATATATGGATCGTGAGTTAGTATTATCATCATATAGTGTTAAAAATCAAGGGAATAACACTCCTCAAAATTTTACAACTAAATTCAACAGGCCTATAACATTGGATAGCAATTACCAATATATGATAGGTCTCAATCGTATTATTAACATGTCATTTACATGGTTTAATGTAAATCCCTCATATGGTAATCAGCTGATTAAATATAGTTCAGATAATGGGAATAAATTTGAAGACATAACTTTCCCTGCAGGTGTTTGGAATTATTCTGAATTTGATGAATATATTAAAGAGATTACTAAGACTGGAGATGATGATAACCCTATATATCCCATCTCTATTGATTTTGATTCAACAACATTCCGAGTCACAATCACTTTATCTCAAAATTATCAACTTGATTTGACGCATAGCAATTTCAACGACCTTATAGGGTTTGATAAAAAGGTATTAAAGGATGCGGTTAATATTGGTCCAAGAGTCCCAAATCTAAGCCAAGATACCGATATATTAAATGTACATTGCGATCTAGTCAATACTTCTTTAGTCGATGGCGAAGAGTCGGATATCATTTATACTTTTTCGACCAGCGTACTACAGCCGAGTTATTCGTTTACAATCGAGCCTCGTAGGGTCACATATAACCCGGTTAATAAGCAACAGATAAGTAGCATTCGAATATACATCACAGATGGGAAGAGACGGTTAATTAACCTGAATGGAGCGGATACGTCTTTTTCATTAATTTTGAAAAGGATAGAATAATATAACATAATAGTATATAATGAAACCATATGAATTCAAGAGGTTTTACCATCCAAAATTTGGTAAATTTGTATATAAGCACAAAGGGTCAGGGATTATCGTTGATAACATTTTCAAACCGATGAAGAGTGTTATGTCGTCTGTTGTTAAAAAAATTGTCAAGCCCTTAGGTAAGAAGGCAATAAAATCAGGTATTTCTCATGCAGGTGATAAACTGGGTAAAAGGACATCAGAAAAAGCCGGAGACCTTATAATGGAAAGGCTTAGGAATATGAGGAAGGGGAATGCAGAGCAAAAGGCACTATCCCCAATCTTACAGAAAGTAAATGCCTCACCTGTCAGACACCAACAGAAAAATGAAAGTACTGATATGATCATCAATAGATTAATATCAGGATCAGGTGTAAAAAGAAGGCGTTGAGTAAAATGAATAAAATGATTAAAAAAATTGGTACATAATTGCAAAATTATGTAACATAATAATATATGTCTTTTAGAACAAGCGAATACTTACAGAGGTCCGAGTTGGTTCGATATCAACTCGATGATGTTATTCGAGTCCCAGCTAACGGTCAGCACCAACTTAAAAACGGCTATAAGTTCACGATTAACGATAGAAGTTCATTCTACGATTGGTATAATGCGTATTTCGAGGTGCAATTCCAGGTGCAAATGTTAGCTGATGGAGCAACAACGGGGGCAAATCGTATCACAGTTATTAATGGAGCACATTCATTGATTGCCCACATGATGATTAAATCAGCAGGAAAAATCGTTTATGATACCGATAATCTCCATAAAGTTACTTTCGTTAAGAACCTCCTCGAATATAGTGACGATTTTAGTCGCTCAGTAGCAAAAAATAGTCTTTGGTATCTAGATACCGACCATAGAATAGCAAATGCTAATCAGAATGCAGGGTTTGAGGCTAGGCGACTTTTGACGACAGGTCTCAATGATGTCAATGTTGTTATACCTCTAAATCGTTACAGTTTCTTTGAAGAGCTGGAAAGTCGAATGTTACTCCCAATGCAACTCCAGTTCAATATACAGTTACAGAATGACGCCGAATTACTTCAAAAGGCCGATGATGTAGCTGATGGTCGAGTGGTCCTTAATAGATTCCTTCTATGGGTCCCAAAATTGACTCCAAAGGACAGCCTATATGATAAGTTTGTTAGTTCCTTCTTGGTAAAGAACACTTGGACGTATATGCGCGAAATGTATGAGGTTTCCGCACCAACGAATAGCAGTGGATTCTTCCAGATCTCATCCAGTATTGATAATGTTAAGGCTATCTTTGTATATCTACAACGAGCTAAATCAAACAATGCAGATGCAAATCCCTATGAATTTGATACCTACAATATCAATCTTGACCGTGGGAATGGTAGTTATTTGACAACATGCCGATTGGAATACGGCAACGGAGTGTTTTATCCTGAGACCGAATATGATAGTGAGTCCAAAGTTAGGATCTTCAATGATTTGATGTCTTATGGTATGAGAAAGAATGATTACAACAGCGGTACACAACTCAACCTGGCAAATTACAACTCTCTCTATTCTATTATCTTTTTTGATTTATCATATCAAGCAGAGCGAGTAACTAGAGACCCAAAGCAGTTGATCTTCAGATATAAACTAAACGCTAATAGTGCGGGAGATAGTCCTTTCAACGTCCATGCCATCGTTCTTTATGATGAGACAATCGTCATTGACAAGGTGGGGAATGAGCTGGTTATTGTATAAATCAATCAATTGAATATTATATAAACCATTTTATTTTGTATACGTTTTATAAACAAGAAATTATATAACGTAGTATATATACAAGTAATGACAACTTATTACTCTCGTAAAGTGAATCTATCAGAAGGACAGCGAAGTAAGCTTTTGACTGCTTATAGAAATAAAAGTGAAATCACAATTCGATTAAGCAATTCAGATCTGACTGGCAATGATAGTTTAATGTTAACTCAACGTCAAATCAATAAATTAAATAAGGCTAAGAGATCCGGTGTTGGATCTGATTTAAAAATCTCGAAGACACAAATTCGAAAGGTTATAAAGGTTGGTCATGGAGCACCGCGTATTGGTTTTCCAATGATTGGAATTAGTGCTCCGAAAACGAAAACAAGATCAAGAAGGTCAACAACTAACAGATCAACAACTGATAACACTTCAAAGAAGGATGGGGGAAATATTAGACTACCAAGTAAGAAAGATGTATTAGCTTACACACCGCCACCATTCATTGGTTCTTGGGATGAATATGATAAATTTCTTAGAACAGGTGGATTGGTGCTTCCAAAAAAAAAGATCTTAAAACCGAAAAGAAAGTAAGAAAGCCAACATTCCATAAGAATATACCAATGAGTAATTTTGATTTAATAAACTGGTGTTTATATTTGAATATACCGATAAAAAATGTACTAATGAGAGACGAGACTGTGCCACATAATCACAAATTAGGAATATTCATTTACAATCTCCAACCGTCATATCTGAGTGGCAGTCATTGGGTTGCAACTTATGTAAAAGATAAGGTAATCAATTATTTTGATAGTTTTGGTATGCCTCCATTTCAACAAATAGTCGATCACGCAAAAAAGAAGAATTTAACATTGCTACATCAAAACAATCAGATACAGAATATAAATACAACCACATGCGGATACTTCTGTTTATACTTTTTGAATGAGATGAACCATGGGAATACGTATTCTAATTTGTTGGAAGTGTTTGACATATATGACACAATGAAGAATGAGAAATTCATTCAACATTATTTCAGAAATATATAACTTATATATATAATGGTAAAATCTTATTGTGTAAAAGACAAGAAACAGACTGAATGTATACCAGGAAGTGAAAAATATGTTAATACCAAAAATGGACGACTTATGATGAAATGTACATGTGCTGTATGTGGAATCACTAAAACTCGTTTTGTGAGCGCCCAAAAAAAGACAAAAGGCCGAGGAGTTGGTGAAACAATTAACAAAAAGATCGGCGATAAGATTCCGGGGTTTCAACAAGCTCAAGACGTAGCATCTTTCATCATGGGCGCTACCGGAGGTGATAAAAAATTGTTTGATAAATACTGGAGTGGTGAAATTGCTAAAGGGGCTTTTAACAATAAAAATGGATTATTTTCAAAAAAGTTCTGGACATCCCCAAGTGAGCATCAAGATCCGTCATGCTCTGCTACTATTTGGGATAAGAAATCTAAAAAATGGCGAAACACATACTGCGATTAAATATCTAATGTATATATATATGTGTAAGTCATACTGTGTTTCATGTAAAAAGAATACTGAGTCTATGAATTCTAAAAAAGTCAAAGCAAAGAATGGCCGTCTTATGGAAAAATCAAATTGTTATATTTGCGGTAAAAAGAAGAGTAAATTCATAAAAAGTCATAGTGGTGGAGCTCTTGCAAGACGAAAAGGCCCTTCTACTGTTGATAAAATAGCCTATGTAGCATCTAATTTCATAACTCCATCACCTAGCTTTGCTTCAATGGCAAGACTTTTAGCAGGGCAAGCTCTCAAAGGTGTAAAAGACAATGTTGATTACTATAAAAAGGGTAAGGGTCTTGATATTCAAAAACACTTATCAAAACTTGGAGAACTACACATGAGAACACCTACAGGCAAAAAGTATAATTATTGTGGACCTGGTACTAAATTAGAAGAAAGATTAGCTTCTAACGATCCTAAATATAAAAATCCAATAAACAATCTTGATAGCATATGTCAACAGCATGATATTGACTACAGTAATTCAAAATCACTAGCTGATAAACATAAGGCAGATGATCTTATGCTTAAGAGAATATCAAAAATACCATTTAAAGACCGTCCGTGGGGAACAACAGGGGTACAAGCTTTAATCGCTAGTAAACGAAAAATCGGACTTGGTGTTAAACAGAAAAGGAAGCCAAAAAACGGAAAACGGCGTTGAGTAAAAATGATTGGTCTCAACAATTAGCCGATCAGCTTCATAAACCAATCAGACGAAAATTTAAAACTAGAAGAGTAATATCAAATGGAATTGACGAGATATGGTGTAGTGATCTTGTTGAGATGCAACAGTTCAGTAAATGGAACAAAGGCTACAGATACCTTCTAATGGTACTAGATGTTTTCAGTAAATATGGTTGGATAGTGCCTCTAAAAGACAAAAGAGGCGAAACTGTAACTCAAGCATTGAAAACAATATTCAAAGAGGGGCGTAAACCACAATATCTTTGGACAGACAAGGGTAAAGAGTATTACAATAAAAATATGAAGGAGCTTTTGGAAAAGAATAGTATAACACTATACTCCACCGAGAACGAAGAGAAGAGTAGTGTTTGTGAACGATGGAATAGGACAATTAAAACCCGAATGTGGAAACAATTCACTGCTCAAGGTAATACGACGTACCTCGATATGTTACCCAAACTGTTAAAACAGTATAATAATACCAAACACTCAAGCATTAAAATGACACCCGTACAAGGATCGATGAAAAAGAATGAAAGCTTAGTATATTTCAATTTATACGGTGATATGGAAACATCAAAACAGAAACCAAAATTTAAAATAGGTGACAAGGTTCGAATATCGAAATATAAAAGAAATATTTTTGACAAAGGCTATGAGCCAAATTGGACCGAAGAAATTTTTACAATCGATAAGACACAATACACTAATCCAATAACTTATAAATTAAAAGATTTGAATAATGAAGAAATAAAAGGCAGTTTCTATGAACCCGAACTATTGAAAGCAAAACAAGAAGTATTTCGTATTGATAAAGTCATTCGGAGGGATTATAAGAAGAAACAAGCTTTAGTAAAGTGGAAAGGATATAATGATGATTTTAATAGTTGGATACCAATGAAGGATTTGAAAGATATATAATCAATTATCAAGTATTACACATGCAAATAAAAATATTAAGTATAATATTTTTATAAATCAGTATTTGATTACAAAAAATATTTTAAGACATACACTCATTTTAAAAAAACATTGAATTTATCAACAACTAATTTTTCATCCAATTGATCTTCATTATAAAAAAAGGTATCAATATTTATAATACTACAGCGGTTATAAATAAGCATTTCGACAATATCTAAATTAAACAACTTTGATATTACGTAATTAGTATCTTTATTATTATCAAAATATGATTCAATATCATCAACCCATGGGTTAGCACCACCATCCATTACAGTAATATTATTTGGTTGATCAAATACCATATGCTTAAAATTAAATTCATCTTCTAATATTTTAGCAATTATTTTAATATCATTCAATCTACTATTTTTATATGTGGTTAAACCGATTATAAATCTTTTATCATTCATATGTATATATTACAAAGAGATTTTATTTTTATATGTTTTCATGCGTTTTAGAAGATAATTCACAACAGATATTCAGTACAAGAGATTTACCATGATAATAACAACAGCATAAAAACTCGGCTTGTTTAAAAGCACTAAGATGCAAGATTTTCAAAAAAGAGTATAAGAAGTATCAAGCCAAATGCCACAAACAAATAAATATAATTGATCATATAAAATAAAATTTTATATGAACAAGATTTTCTCTTTTATTTTATTTTATAAAATAAAAAAGAAAAGCTCCGCTAGAATCCATAGCTTGAATCCATAGCTAGAATCCATAGCTTGAATCCATAGCTTGATTTAAACGCACTTCCAATATTTTTAAAAAAGAGTATAAGAAGTTTTTTTCAGGCTTGGTTTTACAGGCTTGGTTTTCTAGGGTTTGAATTTCAGTTTTTGATTCTAATATTTGATTCCAATATTTGAATCCATTTTTGTCCCATATTTTGTATCCAGCACTGGAAGTAGTGATGTACTACATCTCTTAGGCAAATTTGCCTCAGAGTGTAGTACATTACTACTACTGTGGAAACCCCGCTTTTCCGTATGTTTTATTACCTGCCGCTGCTCGGAAAATAAGGAACAAAGACCGGACTCGAGAGAGCGGCGGAAATCAAGCCAACACTTCCCGTTACCGTCAGTGAATGAAACGGTTTAATTAATTAACTTTTGTTGGCCAAGCCGAAAAGTGTTTACCGCAACTTTTAATTAGCCTTTATTGTTCGCGCTGTTTATAAAATTGGAATGACGTTTTAATTAATATATTGGGTAAAAGGCATTTGTCCCGCCGCACCTGTGATCGCTTTCCACGTTTTCGAATTTTTATTTGATTTAACTTTTTCATTACTTTTACCTCTGTTTTCGGATCACGCACTCGGCGTTAAAAACAGTGGTTGTTTTTTGGTTCTTTGTCTAACTTCGGAAATGCCTACGGTTTAAGATGTCAACCAATAAAGATTAACTGGCTGGTAAAAAGTCTCCACTTTCTGTTAATCTTCCCCTTTGGCTCAATTACTAAATCTGTTTGGCAAAGCGAACCAATTTCCACCAGATAAATTTGTCACAATGGTTTTCTCCTTTGCTCGAACATCCACAGATCAGTATACTCCTCCCAGAATGGGATGTGCTAGTCCATCGCAGGGTTACTCCAGAATTAAATTCGCCGGTACCCAAAAACATCTGGGTGGAGAGAGAGGCACTACATATGAAAGTTAACTGTCTTGCTCAAGAACACAACATAATGACCCCAGCGTGAGCTTGTACCCGGACAGGACGGTGCGGAGTTCAAATTTAACAGGCCACTGCCCCTCCTATAGACCCAGTGCGAGGCCTATTTTTGGTTTAAATTTTGCGATATGAGGAGTTTGTTTTGGTTAGCAATAAGTGACTTTTCGTGAGACGAAGAATTTTTTAGGGTTGACAAAAAACGTAAGCCGGAAAAAAGTTACGAAAGGCCTTACTAATCGACTAAGTCGAGTTTTGAGAATTCTCCAGTTCACAGCACTAGCACTGGGCTAAAACTTGGACACGACTTTAGTTACTTTTATAATCTGGTCTGTCATTTTGCTAAAACGTCTGAAAATTTCTCGTGGATATGTGAAAAAAATCGCCTGACAGCACATGGGCATGCGCAGTGTAATAAAAAGCGCGGGAAAATCTTAGATCAAAGGTCACGAAGCGCGACAGTCGCCAATGTGACATGCTGCAAGGTGAGACCTTCCGGAGTTCTTCTATACTGGCGACTGTTTATCGTTCAGAATACATTTCTTCTGCGTTCTTCAAATGTAACGAACAAAAAGAGTTGTCCGGTAAGTGCATAGCAGGTAATATTCACTTAATTTGCGACGTTAAATCGTTTTGCAACAGGTATTTCGTACAGCGATTGATCGATTACCCTCATGTCGGAGTTGTCATTGTTTGGCATGAGCTTGCATTTCACGCGTCCTCCAGCTTTGGCGTAAATTGGAAAGCGAGGGATTCAAGCAGACTTCATTTGAGAGGAAATTAATGCTTTTACGAAACTAAAGCTATTCAAGTATTGGTTGCATTTGTCTTAACGCAATATTTCAATTCCTTATGTTCGTAACGTGCAGGAGCTTCGTTCAATGTTTACATTTTTGCTAACGTAAGCTAAACTTTATGCATGTTTTTGTTTGTCGAGAAATAAAACGTGCATCGAGGGCTGTAAGTCTGAGCTATCTTTCAACTTTAACTTCCTATAGGTTATGAGACTGCGATATTGCTGTTTGGTGTTTTTCTAACAGATTTTATAGTGAAGTTTGTTAACCCCTTTTTGACGGACATGCGAGGTTCTTTCACAAAAATTTTGAATGCATTCTTCGCATTTACGGTAATCGCCTTGCAAAATGTTAAGGATACTGTAGGTTAGTCATGTCCAAGTTTCACGCCATTGCTATGAATTAGAGGCAGCTGAGCACTGACAGACGAGTTTATTTGTTTTTATTAAGGATGGCGCACATGTGGGGATGTTGTTTACCGTATGACCTCGTGCAAAGACTAAACAAATAGTTTAATCAAACCTTGTTAAAGATATTAAGAAAAACTAGCGTAGGCTAAAGGCAGGCTTATCTGTGCAGGGGACTTTTATACCTGATTGCACCTGTTTAGGATTGCCACAGGCCAGGAAATGGTCAGAGAAAAATAAAACTCTTCAAGGTCAGGGAATTTTATTTTGAGTCAGGGAAAATCTATACAGTGGAACCCCGCTTTGTGGACACCCGCTCAATTCAAACACCCTGGTATAATGACAGAATTCGACAAGTTAAAATGATTTTATTACAAAGAGTAGTCTAATAGCGTGACTTGCAAAAGTTTTGTCAAATCTTCAGTTTGTCTGGTTGTGTCCAGGCTAAAAGCTTCTGTGCAAAGTAAAAGCTACTGTCTTTTTTAAACCAGTTTAGAGTTTAAGAACAGTTACAGTCATACATTGTAGTTTCAGTTACAAAGGAAACTTTAGAAAACATTCTGTTGCTGTTAGAAAAATATTTTTCTTGTATATAGTAAAGTTGCGACATTTTCAAATAATTCCCCTGTTGAGTTTATAAAAGTTGAGTTTGAGTGTCTGACTAGATCGTAAGGTTTTCATAAAAACTATTAATTTAGTCAGAGAGTTCACAGTTTGCATTGGTTACAGTTACAGCACAATTCAACAATGTTTTGTTGCCATAAAAACTTTTGCCTTCGTCTCTGTCTCTCATTCAAATGGTTATATAACTGGGCAGTAATCGCCTTGCAAAATGTTAAGGATACTGTAGGTTAGTCATGTCCAAGTTTCACGCCATTGCTATGAATCAGAGGCAGCTGAGCACTGACAGACGCCGTTTATTTGTTTCGTATGACCTCTTGAAGCTTTTAAACCCTAACATTCCTGTAAAGGTTGGTTTGGTATGTGCGAAGACTAAACAAATAGTTTAATCAAACCTTGTTGAAGATATTAAGAAAAACTAGCGTAGGCTAAAGGCAGGCTTATCTGTGCAGGGGACTTTTATACCTGATTGCACCTGTTTAGGATTGCCACAGGCCAGGAAATGGTCAGAGAAAAATAAAACTCTTCAAGGTCAGGGAATTTTATTTTGAGTCAGGGAAAATCTATACAGTGGAACCCCGCTTTGTGGACACCCGCTCAATTCGGACACCCTGGTATAACGGACAGTTCGCTAATACAAACACCTGTTAATACGGACAACGGACACTTCCATGTCCCAAGTGACAAACTGTCATACATTGTCAACTCCACTTTGTGGACACTGTTTATCTGTGGACTGCCAATTTTCATTGTTGTGATTATTTGGTAACTTGAAGACATTGGACCCTAGCCAAATATAAATGACAGAATTCGACAAGTTAAAATGATTTTATTACAAAGAGTAGTCTAATAGCGTGACTTGCAAAAGTTTTGTCAAATCTTCAGTTTGTCTGGTTGTGTCCAGGCTAAAAGCTGTAAAGTTACCGTCTTTTTTAAACGAGTTTAGAGTTTAAGAACAGTTACAGTCATACATTGTAGTTTCAGTTACAAAGGAAACTTTAGAAAACATTCTGTTGCTGTTAGAAAAATATTTTTCTTGTATATAGTAAAGTTGCAACATTTTCAAATAATTCCACTGTTGAGTTTATAAAAGTTGAGTTTGAGTGTCTGACTAGATCGTAAGGTTTTCATAAAAACTATTAATTTAGTCAGAAATTATTTCTCGGTTGAAAAAGCAAATTGACGAACTTGAATTTCCTTCGCAGCCAGATGCCTGACACATTGCTCTTGGAAATCATGCATTGCGCGCGCAACCTACAGATTAGTGAATAATCTGCTAGTCTGTAGGCTGCGCAGATTCCCAGAATTAGCTGTAGGCTCTTAGCCAATGAAAAGACAGTAAGTTACTACAATGTATAATAACTTGGTTAACTTGCTTATTTAACTTGGTTAAATCGCATTTAACCTCATTTAAAACGGTCCGTCTCACAAACTGGCGTCTTACAAACACTCTCCTGTTTCGAAGTTGGTGGCTGTTGGTTGGTCTTTCAGGCAGCAGATTGACTAGTTTGTGTTTTTTTGTAGTTGCATTGTCATTAAATAGGCTCTTAGAAAGCAAATCACGCCTGCCAGTTAGGGTAGGGATACCGGCCTCTTCTAATGCCTTTCTGTATCCTGAATTTGCACGCCTCTGGATGCGCTCTAATTCCTCTGACAGGAAGGCTGCTGTGAAACAACTGGCATGAATGTTCAAGAACTGATCTTATTACACTACAATAAAATAGAACTAGATCATTAGAGCTGACTGCGGCACGTTTTAACTGTCGTAATAAGTAAAGATGCTTGGCAGCTTTTGATGTGATTATTTCTATGTGATCGTTCGAGCGGTCCGGGTTCGAGACCTGGCCGGGGCACTGCATTGTGTTCTTTATAGGCCAGACAGCAGGCTTTACGTTTTCACCCAAGAACAACATTATACCAGGCTCCTCCAATATAACATTTAGTAACAATACTTACCGTACATGCATAAAGTATTGTGTAACATATTTTCATAAACTTTCCTTTAAGTTTGTTCACAGGTGTTTGACCATGTTTTACAATTATTAAGTCAAACTGTTTTACCATGATTCATTGATATCGATATGTATTTAATTTTACAGGTGTCCACATAAACAAAGGACTCCTTGCTTTAGGAAATGTTATAAATGCTCTGAGTGACGAACTTAGAAAGCCTAATGCGCATGTGCCATACCGTGACTCCAAGCTGACATGCCTACTTCAAGGTATCTAGCACACAAAGGATGTCACACAAAATTCTCTCTGTGCATGAAAAATTGAATTTGTGTCCACTTTGACCAACAAAGTATTAATGAAATAATATTCTCACTGGGAGCCCTCAAGCACAAACGCCCCTAATTCCTTTGGGATATCTCTTGTTTACTTCCCTGCTTCTGTATATTCTCTAGGGAGTCTACTGTGCATAATTTTGGCTAGTTTGGTATAAATAGGCCTGTTTTATCAAGCAGGAGGGCATTTTGCGTGCGCATGCGTCGATATGGGCTAGTGCGCACGACAGAGAAGTTCTGCTATCGATTGTTTACATATTTTTCACAATTTATGGCCTAATTTTCAGCTCAAAATGAAAGGTGTTTTAAGTTTTATTTGCTGTATACGATACTAAGAGTCCTTGCTTTATCTTCTGACAACAACAAGCATACTTTGGTGTCGGCGTGCCGTTTATCTGATCGACTTTGGCTATGTGTATTAAACATTGTGCGTGGACAAAATGGCCACCGAATGTCGAGAACCGTAATACCTTGCCCATGTTTTTAATAGCTGGGAGATCTAAACGGACAAAGCGCTACGGCTACTTAGTACTAAAATATAAAACAGCAGTTTTAACTATACGATGTTATAATCAAGTATCCCGGGTTTGAGCGAGTGGTCATGATTTTGTTCAGATTTTTCATAAAACTACAATTTCATCGTTCTCACGATGCAAAAATCTCAAAATCTAACCTTGATCTCCAGCGTCTACCGATGATATATGGAGCCTGAAGTACTTGAACTATCGTCTAATGCTGCGAAGGTAGCGTTAAAAAATGGTCTATTGTGGTAATTTTTAGCTTTCTTTAACGTACGTTCTCGCTGGTTTATTTTAACAGAGAAACTATCGTTTGTGATTATTTCCTTAAACTTAAGCATTGGTCAAAATAGCTTCACATTTCGATGTACCACAATTATTCCGTTGAACAAGAAAAGAATTACTGAGATCGGTCTTAATTTTAAAGTGTTATGGTAATTCTTTGCTGGTAGACTATTTGTTTACATTTTACTATGTTAATTAGTACATTTTTGGCTCCTTTATCAAAATCTAGCCTTGATCACCAGTCAAAAAATAGCATGAAACGAACAAGCGATATATATATTTTTCAGAAACGTTCTAATAACTGCTGCATAAAATGTCTTAAGAAATAATTTTGAACTATAAACAATGTTATTTTCAAATTTTCATTTCAACGTTTGTTTCTTTAAGATTGATGTTCGTTCTGTTATAACGACTGTTTTACTTATGTGTCGCCTAAATGTGATTTAAAGAACTGCAGTTCTTGTTCCAGGAAACCCTGTTTGCCAGTCGAGGGCAAGTTGGCCTTACTTTAGAGTCATCAGTGAGCTGCATTATCATGTGCAGAACACCCAAACATGTCTTTCCCCTCAGGGAAAACCCTTTTCTTTGGTGGCCGTCCCTTTAGGCAAAAAATCTCCCGACAAGCTATAATATTGCGCGGACTCTGCTTGTATTACAGCAATTGATTTGATGTGAAGTTTTGATCCTAATATATCACACTCCAGCACACGAATAAATGTTTTCCTCTTTTTACGGCCTGTTTGATTTTTGTCGGTGAAGGCTTTCCTACCTGTCCCACATATTTTCCCATTATTTTCAACAACGATCCCGAAGCAGGCCAGAAAATCTGCTTTATAAGCGCCTTGCTACACACAAAACACTTTTTCTTAGCGAAATTTACGTCTATATTAAATTATGTGACGATAAACAGTACAAAAAACAAAGTTTGAATCTTCCGCGCCATTTTTATTCCCAAGATCACGCGGTCTTTGTACAGCGGTTGCACGCATGCGCCCGCAAAATGCCCTCCTGCTGTTTTATCATGTTTTTCCCTTTCTTCGTTAAAACGGGAGCCAGACATCAGATCGTTGCTTGGTGCTGCTCGGCCGCCATCGCTGCGCCCTGTTTTACTTCTTGTCGCTGCGCCCTGTTTTACTTCTTGTCGGCATGTCGTTCGCCTTTGCTTTACGCTAGTTCTCGTTTATTCCTTCAGTGGCATGGTTCCCCGGGCGTGTTCTTTGCGGTGATGCAGTCAGAAAACACGAATTGCTTTGGAGTCGGTTGCGAGTCGTTTTGGCTTTCGTGTCCGCGTGGTCATTTTGCCTTTGCGTCGGTGTTGGACTTCTACACCTATTTACATCCGTGGTCGTCCGTCTGTGTTACTACGCATCTGTGTACCGGTTTTATCTTCGCGTCTGTGCTACAAGGTTAGTTTTCGCGTCTGTTTACAAGTTTTAGTTTTCCGCCTGTGTGTCAAGTTTAGTTTTCTTGTTCGTGTACACATTTACTTCGGTAGTCTTCGCGTCTGTGTGACACATTTAGTTTTCGCGTCTGTGTGACAAGCTTAGCTTTCCGTCTGTGTGACAAAATTAGTTTTTCCAGTCTGTGTGACACATTTAGTTTTCGCGTCTGTGTGACAAGTTTAGTTTTCCGTCTGTGCGACAAGTCTGTGTGACAAATTTAGTTTTCCAGTCTGTGTGACACATTTAGTTTCCGCGTCTATGTGACAAGTTTTATTTAGCTCTCCGTCTGTGTGACAAGTCTGTGACAAAGTTAGTTTTCTAGTCTGTGTGACACATTTAGTTTTCGCGTCTGTGTAACAAGTTTTAGTTTTCCGTCGGTGTGACAGGTTTTAGTTTTCCATCTGTGTGACAAGTTTAGTTTTCGCGTCTGTGTGTCAAGTCTGTGTGACAAGTTTAAGACAAGTCTGTGTGACAAATTTAGTTTTCCAGTCTGTGTGGCACATTTAGTTTTCGCGTCTGTGTGACAAGCTTAGCTTTCCGTCTGTGTGACAAAATTAGTTTTTCCAGTCTGTGTGACAAGTCATTTTTTCTTTCTCACAGATTCCCTGGGAGGCAACAGCAATGCAATGATGATAGCCTGTGTCAGCCCTGCGGACAGCAACTTGGACGCAACTCTGAATAGCCTCAAATACGCGGACCGCGCAAGGCAGATCAAGAACAAGCCGATTGCAGGAGTTAATCTTGACCCAGCCGCAGCTGAGCTGGCTCGGCTCAGACAACAAGTATGTCAGTTACTTTCTCTACTTTGACTGTTTTGTGTAGAGCCTGATAAAATTACATGTCTTGTTACACTCTTACATGTAATGGAGCAATGTCACGGTATTTTAAGTCGTTTTTCTGATTACTTTCAAATTAAAAGGAAACTTCAAAATAATTGTTTTCTAACACAGAAAACTTACAAAGGAATAAGAAAAATACGAACAAAAAAAAACAAGAAAGGTTTCGACTGACGAAGATTAAGACGGATTATGAACGACAAACTTGAAAAAACTTGCCAGTTTTTCAAGATGCATTATCCGTGACGTAGCTCCTTTAAAGGGACTGTGTTATAAATTTTGCCTAATACTTGCCATGAAACTAATGTTTGCAAAGAAATTACTTCTATGGATCTAAATGACAAAACCATAGCATCATTACAACCAAATGTGTCTTCTGGGAGTTATTGCGTTCGACGAAGGAGAGCGCAAGCCTAATTTTGTTTTTGCGTCCTGTGTCTTTTGAGTTGGTATGCCTGTGTACTGTTATGCGGAATGAATCGAGCCTTAACGCGCGCAGATGTATGGACGCCAGATTGGCCGCCCTGATTGATTTTTGCGGGGGCAATTCTCGGCCGGAAAACTGGTAGCCACAGATGGCCTCGATTTCATCTAAAACAAGATGGCGTCCCAAACGCAGCTTAGAAACATTATTTTGCTTGAAAAAAAGGGTTAAAAACGTGTTGTCAAAATTGTAATTTTGCCAAAAATGTCATGGAGAACATTAGAAGGTTGTCATCCAAGGTAGCAGAGTTGTCTTCAGCCACCGAACGTCATAAAAAGAGTGGAAATCGAGTAAGTCGATGCGTAGTTTCGTACAGAGTTCGTTCGTATGTAAACCAGCGTATTTCGTTGTGTGAATGTAATCTGTGTGTAGTGGATTACTGTGTGAATTATGTCTGTGGAATTTTAAATCGAAGTAAAACTATTTCCAGAAGTTTGTGCAATACGATAGTGCCAAACGATAACAGGTCAAGTGAAATAAATTATTATTTTTGTGTACATAATATTTCATTCATTCTATGTTCTTTTGGCTCGTCACACAATCTTTCTCACACTTATCCTCCTCGCGTTTGGTTCGGTACTGAAGCATAGTAACTAACTTTGACATAAGGCATACTACAAGTAGGCCGACCATGTCGGTTTTTTGCCACTGCCTGCTTACCTTGGGTCTATTTTACCTATAGGTTGAACGCACTACCCTGATCTCTGATTACTTCTAGAAATATAAATACAAGCAAACGAAATTGACTTTGAAAACTGTTCAGCTCAACAATATTTCAAAAACCATCAACCATCAAACTCGAGGTTTGTCATCAATTGATAAACTGCTTGCATTGAAAAACATTAAAGGCAGTAAAATTGGGCCTCCAATGTACTGATTTTTTCTCGCAGATTTCGTATTTACAAGTGAGTGTCCTCATTATTCACGGGTATTGTTTTAAGTTTCATATCCACGTGCACAACTTGAGCAAAAAATTCATTTGTCAGGGTGGGAAATTAACGCTCGCCCACTCGCCCAGGCGAGTGTGAAAACTGTCGGGCGAGTACAAATCACGGATCACTCACCCGGTTTGGCGAGTACGATTTTCATATCCAGAATATAGTTTTCAAAATAAGCGTCCACCGATCCACGAAACGCGGCAAGATTGCTATTTCCTGATTTTCCCGCCTCTTTTTCTGTACAATTTCGACACTTTGCTTGCAACATACGGGAATTTGGGAAGACGTATCAAATTTAAAACTGCGTTTCAACTTTTGAAGTAAGCATGCTCACGGTTAAATTGTGAAGTAAGGTCTTTTTTTGGCGATTTTTCATTCAAGAAATAGATTGCAGTCTGTATCATGATCGACCACCACTGTGGCACGATGAGTATCGAACGCGATTAAAATTGTTAGGGGAGGGGGCTAAATTTTCCTTTCTTTAATGGAGGAGACTGGGCGAGAAAAAATTGATCTGGGCGAGCTCAATTTAAAGGTCACTCGCCCAGATGGCGAGTGCTCAGAAATTTTAGTTTCCAGCCCTGACGGCGTCTTATAAATTCGAAATAAAGCAGCTTATACCCGGCCATGTTTTGAGCATCCAACACGGATGTGATATAACCTAGAAGAGCCTGGGAACTAAAAGAGAATCCGCTGGGCAGAAAAAGTGATGTCGCCTTGGTCACACAATCGGTCATGGTTTCAATACACGTACACGAAAATCCCAGGGGGGGGGGGGGGGGGGGTACTCCGGCTTGTAAATGACGGGGATGATCGAATGGAGGCAAAAATCAGGACCCAAAAAAATCCCTAAGTCTTCCGACATTACCCAAAAAATCCCTGGACCAAAAATAACCCCCCCAAAAAATCCCTTGTCAAATTACCCCTAAATTGCCAGGAGGGGCAATAATATAACACAAAGAAAATCATAAAAAATTGAACGCTCGTGTTTCTTTATTCATCATACCATAAATACGCCAAGGCACTTTATTTTGTTTTTAATACCAAAAAAACCCTTTTTAAATCAAGTCACCCCCCCCCCCCCCCCAAAAAAAAAAAAAAATACTTGCCAAATTTTCCAAACCAAACAAATCCCGGAATTGAAAATTTCAAACCCAAAAAAAATCCTTCGATCATCCCCGTCATTTACAAGCCGGAGTACCCCCCTGGGACGAAAATATGACGCAAATACACATTTTTGATGCGATCAAGAGCTTTTGATCTTGTAAGTTTTCCATTTGCATTCTCTGTGACACGAGAGAAGAACGAGTGAAACGTACTGTTGATTGATTTAATGTTAAAGGCTTTAAATGCATTCTTTATAAATAATAATGTATAGTTTGTCGATCTTTCAATCAGTTTCAATCTACGTTCGAGGTATTTTGCTGTTTTGGCGATAATGTTCTTCTGCTCACGGAATTTACCAGTGATCTTCTTATCGAGTATTCACTTCCATACATGGTTGTTTCCTTTATACACGACCCGCATTCGACTCGGATTTCGAACATTCAAACGATCGCGGCAGGGCAAAAGGATCCGAAAATGTGTCGTTCAAACAGGAAGTTGAGAATTTTTTTCGGTTAGAATGCGAAGAAAGTGTCATGAACATTTATCAACTGAGATCGACGTTTTTGTCACCTGGAGATGAAGGAAGGTGCATCTAGGCCCGCACTTTCTAACCTGTGGTTACCATCATTCAAGGAAATGAGATTCTGATAAACAGTTCCAAACTGAATGAAATGCGTAGCGTCTACGTACGGCACAATATTGTGATAATTAATTTGTCCGTTTTTAATCAAAGAATCTCATTTCCTTGAATGATGGTAAATAGTTATATGATAATGCAAATGCGGCCTTACACTACTGAAGACCTGAAAAAAATTTTCAGGCTCTGAGCGGGAGTCGAAAATAGTCGAATATGGTAAATAGTGTTCTGTTTAAGCAAAAAGTGACAGATAAACAATGCAGTTTAGCACATTGATAGAGACTAAAAAACCGAATGAATTTTATTGCGAGATGAACAAATAACGGCAAACTGCGAACGGTAAACTACAACTCGAGAAATAAATAAATACCTCGCCTTTTGAAGAACTTTGAGGCCTTTAATTCCACTGCTTTTTTGTCCTTTAGCATTAACAATGGATGGTGAGGCTATTTTTGTCTTTGGAGAGCAAAACTTTCATGTGTTCGTTAGACTCAAAAGGTGCAAAATGATTTCGCGCCGTGAGCGGTCCGTATGCGGGGTCCGGATGAGAAAAACCGGACCGCTGGAGCGCGCACAATTAGCCAATCAGATTAAAGGATTCAGGATTCCGGACCGCTGAGATGCTTAAAAAAAATAAATAAATGGATGTATTGGTTGGCCACGCGGGACTTGTAAAGTTACGTTGCGTTTCCTTTCATAACAAGCGCTTTCTATCTACACGAATAAGTAAAACCCGCAGTTTCACAAATTTTGTAAAATCCGCAGCGCCGCTTTGCTGATCTGTTGTTATGTTACTTGAACTTTTCTTTCAAAGTTTTGTGTCACGTTATGAATCGCCGTTAAGGTCGCGGGGGATACCTACGGTATGAATAAATTCATTAGGCGAAATTTTGCTTGACCTGCATCTTTTAAAACGCTTATTTCTCGGCCGTTATGGGTGCGATTAAGCTCACATTTTACAGAGACGTAAAGAAATGATGGAATATTATGAATGTCATCGTTTATTTGGAAGATTTCACTTGACGGCGGTGACATAGCCTCGTAAGTGACAAATTGGGAAAAACATGATTTTGTGGCAGAGTTTGTGGATCGATTAGGAGACAGCACACTGTGATCTTGTCAATAACTGATCAGTCAACACCTCTAGTGTGTCATAACAGAAGCGGATTTTTTAATTTAAAGTTTGCCAGCAAGTTATGATGGTTTAAATGCGCAAATTTGAATTTAATGCTTTCTATCTCTTTCTAAAAACGCTCTTTTAAAATTCCGCTTCGGTTATGACACACCACAGTATTCCTAGTTTGCCTCTCTGCAGTGGCAGGTCATGAAGTTCTATATCCGCGATGAATTCTCTGCCACAAAATTGTCGGAAAAGTCCAAACTTTGAGATTTCCGAAGGTGTCCCGATCAAAACAAGGTTTCCAAATGGTAATTATGGTAATTATATTCCACGCTTTTATGGTGAGAACAATGCGTTTTCAATATCAAATCACGCGCGCGTGCTCATATTTTTATGCAAATATCTCGTCGTAAAGTTGTCGATGTCAGTCGTTGCACTTCGTGCATACGCTTTAAATAAATGCATAATGATGAACCTAAGCTGTCCCCCGCCACATTAAGGTCGCGCAGGACCCTTGAAATCATTATGTATGCATTTATTTAAAGAGTATGCACGAACTGCGACGACTGAAGCCGATAACAAACGAAATATTCATGACAATGTTTTTCTTAAAGTTCTTTGTACAAGTAATTATTCTCAGTTATTGTTCTCGGTATTGTTCTCAGCTTAGCGTACCGTGCGCTGAAACAAAGCGAATTATCATAACTAGATTCACAGCTGCGAATATAGCACAAGTCGGTTGTAAACATTGACTCGGAAGGTCTTCGGAAGCGGATTATCCTGCAATTTTGTGTCCAAGTTTTCTTCGCCGATATAGAATTTCAGGAGTTGATTCGCAAGGAACAAGAACTTGGTGCACTCTATTGTGTTATGACAAGAGCGAATTTTGAAATTTCGTTCTTAATTGAAGATAGCACGTTTCAAAGTTTAGATTTCACATTTTTACTCTCTTAGAAGCAGATAACTTCTAGAGGTTTTTGAAATCGAAAATTTCGTTCTTGTCATAACAGAAAAGAGGTTATGATTCATCACTAGGTTATGTAATCATTTAATTCGGTGCGCTGTTACAGCCGAAAACTTGGACACAAAATCGCATTATCTGCAGTTAAACTTTTAAGAGCCTGTAACATTACAGTAAACGGTCATCTCTCAGTAAAAGGACAATCACGATGTAATTCCATCATCCCTTAATATCCTTGATAAATTTTAGAGAAATCGATGTTCAAATTGTAGCGAATTAAAGCTTAACAAGATAGCACCCCGTCAAGAAATTTGGCTAATGAATTTATCAATGAGCAAGGGTCCTGCGCGACCTTAAGGAATGGCAAATTCTCAAACTTATTAATAATTCATCAAGTTAAAACAAAGAAAATTATAACCGTGACGGTGGTTTGGAAACCCGATCTTAATTAGCATAGATTTTTACGATTTTATTCACTGTTTTATCTCTCCGCTTACTCCGTAGTTTTTGATTTCGATTGAGAAGATATATCAAACACTCGAGACAGTGTTTCATCGGCTATCCAAACACCTCGAATTTCGTCAAAAATACTCCGCTGCGCGTCGTATTTTCAACTCTCTTCTCGGTGTTTGGATATCCCGATGAAACACTGCCTCTCGTGTTTGATATATTACGTAAAAGAACTAAAATGAACCGTTAAAGTTGCATCGCACGTAAACTTCGCCCGGACGACCAATTAGTCTGCGATTTGCGTATGTGGATAGGAAAAGTTTGCCAAGAAATCGCTTGTTTCCTTTACGTGTACCGGATTTACGTGGAGGTAAGAACGCTGGAGAAACATGCTGCAACTACATTTAGCAGAGCCAAAAGTTTTTCATCCTCGTACACAGTCAGGTGTCTTTGTTTCATTGACCAATGGTCAGGAAACGAGCGACCCTAAAAAGTTCCGATTTGAGGTCCGAAAATATCTTTCTTCCGGTTAAACTGTGCATGTCTAGCTTTCAAAACCCTGACAAACGAAATTTTTGGTGTTTTACTTCCGACCATTTTTATCGTTTTCCAAGCTAATCAGATTCGATCCTGCAACGGAACTTTCAAGAGTCGCTCGTACGAGACGCAAGGTACGAGAATGGATACTCAGCTTTTTAGCTCGTTCAATGTGCACGTGTCACTGCTTTACGTCCCTGCTTCATTTTCTTGTGCGTGTCCCTACTACTAGACTGCGATATGTGCCTTCTTGTGTTTGCCTGAAATCAAGCCCCGTATTCAAGCACAGTGATAAAACTTGGTAGTACCGAGAGATGAAGAAAATGCAAGAATCCAAACTGTCCGCCATTCAGTTTACGCTGATATTTCGTTGATCCTGAGAATGCTCCTATCTGAGCTGGTCAGTTACTCAGGTGAACGCCGGCCCGGCTATGTGAAAGTTCGGTGAGAAACTGTTAACCATGAAAATATGCCTTATCCTACAGGAGTGCTCAGATAGCTGGACTTCAACATAAAATTCTTGATGCGGAGCAAGAAGAAGGTAGACATTTTCTTATTTAGTTTACAGACAGTTAAGATCATGGAATTTAGAACACGGGCTTATTCAAGGCTAATGGCAAAATAGACGCACATGCATATGACAAAGAATCAAAGATCTCTTCGAGATATCGACTTTTTTTGCATGAAGTTAGTATGAGTAGAAGGTTTATCCTGGGCATTGTTGTTCGAACATATCATGGAAGAATTCAAACGTCTTTCAGTTCAAGCATTTTTTTTTTATTTTCGCGGAGGAAATGCTGTATTTGTCAGTTGCGACGGCTGGGTGCTTTGCGACTCATATACTTTGGCTTGGTTAAAAATGGTAAACTTTGACGTTTGCCTGTAATCGAAATAGTTGTTTCCTTTCGAGTTAGAAAGATTTCTACTCGGCTTAGGGTTCCCGATAAAGGTTACGCACGACAGAGTTACCTTTTGTCTCGTCACGCAATCCTAACCCCACATTGAGAAGTAAATTTTCGTTTGGATATTACCAAAAGCCGCTTCTCCTCGCGTTATTCTTTATCTTACGGCTACGCATGCCATTTCTAACGACTACATTTCCAGTAAAACAGTTGCTGTTTATTTTTCTAATGGTGATGCATTAACTTCTGAACAGAAGCAAAAACGTTTAGCATTTACTGCTTCCACCGGAAGTAATTTCACAACAGGCTACAAAAACACTTGTAAATATCACATTTAGTGATGTTGCAATTCTAAATTGTGCAATTCAGCAGAAATAATCAATTGTCACGAAACGAGTTCCCTTTTATTAGCAACGTTTTAGTGTGTGAAAGACTTGTACCAGTACAAATTTGCGTTGTTAATCGTTTTAGGTTAAATTAATATAGCGCCTAAAGACTTGTACCAGTACAAATTGCGTTCTTAATCGTTTTAAACTTCGCTGCCTTCGAGCGCTGAACCCCTTACATTCTTAATTGGTTATGTGACGTAAGATTTGGGCTACTCACGTTTGTGATTGTTATATAACGTTTGTAAATTTGACAAGTTGCGTTTTTTCTACAAGAACGGAAGTGCTGAAGCACAACTATAGAGTGACACGTTACAAGTCACACGCTTTGATCACCCACAGCGGAAAGTATTCCCTTGAGAAATTAAAACAGTCCCTTGAGACTTAACAAGAATGTGGTTCCTTCCGGTTCCACATTTACCCCCACATAACAAAAAAAGTCGAAAAAGGAAAGCGGACTAGAGAGAGTTGCGGCGACGATCTCCCACTTCCCAAGTCCCCTCCTTGTCTTCCTTTCTTGTTTGCATGTCTGTACCCTTGTCTACAGTCGCAGTGTTCACCATACCACTAGCCTGTGTGTCCGGCGTTAAAAAGAGAGGGAGTGGGGGGGGGGGGGAAGGGAGTCGAAGCCCAGCTCTTTTCCCTCGCTATTCACGCTGGAATTTGACTTTTCCCCTCTCCCTCCTCATTGAAAGCCTGCTACAATAGCACAGCACAGTACAAACTAAAACACAGTTTCATTTTGTCAATTTATCTTTTGCTCATTTCAAAAAGATTTAAACGGACAACTCAAGCTTAATCTCCTCAGTAGTTTTGTCGGCGCTGTGATTGACTGTGAAAACTCAAAGGTACCTCACCTACGTGCAAGCTATCACATCTATTGTCGAGGAAACTTTTAGCTTTTACACTACAACTTGCAAAGCGTTAGTCTGTTTCCATTTGCTGACAAGTGATTAATTTTTGATATCAGGTGAAAAGTCCAAACATCGGTGGACTAGCATTCGAACCATGGCAGAGGCTAAAGCAGGGCTAGAAGCTTTGCTTAACATGGTGAGATAAACATTTTTATACTGCGGAACCCCGATAAAACGATATGCCAAGGGAGCAGTGAAATTATATCGTTATATCGAGGAATCGTTATATCGAGACTCCCGATATAACGATATGGCCGTAAAATAACCGAAAATATCGTTATATCGGGGTAATTAAACCTTACATATACTTTTTTTTACTAGATAAAGTTGCTTAGAATACGGTATCATTTTCGAACATATCGTACAAAGCTGTTGTCAGAAACGTTAGAGATTACTCGATTACTGTTATGTTTAGTGTTTATTGGATTAAATTCAACGTTTTGCTAAAATTGATTGTGTACTTATAATATCGTTATATCGGGGAAGAATTTACGTTCGGTCCGCTAAATTCTCATCGTTATACCGGGAATATCGTTATATCGAAGATCGTTATATAGGATTCTTTCCTATTCATTTTAGTGTAACTTTTGCCGGGACATTATATCGGGAATATTGTTTTAATATTGTAATGTATATAGTTAGTATATTTTAATATTTTTAAGTTTTAATATTGTAATGCGCTTTTGCTCATTTATATGTTAAAAAAGCGCAATATAAATTAATAAATTGTTATTATTATTATTATTATTATTATTATTATTATTATTATTATTATTATTATTATTATTATTATTATCATTATTATTATTATTATTATATCGAGGATCGTTATATCGGGGTTCCTCTGTAGTTTGTTGTGTCTTTGAGTTCTGAATGGAGCGCTAGTCAGGTGGGCACTTACTGCGGGTTGAGCAAAAAAATACTAATTCCTAATGGTGTATTTGATTCACTTTTAACATTTTAATGTGCATGGGATTTGGATAAATCATATTGGAACAATAAACGATTTTGGAGGTTGAATTAACTGGTTGCTTATTTGGGTTGGTTCGTTAGTTTGATCGTTCGTTTGTTCGTTCTGAAGGCTTTGACTGAAACGAAACATATCTTTCTGCGTTGCAGACAGTAGCAGCCAATCTAATAAATGCTACGGCTGACAAAGAGAAGAGAGAAGAGGCTGAACAAATGGTTGAAGAACTGAGGACACGTGAGCAGGTGAGATAGCTAGTCTATGTACTAATGCACAGGAAATATTTTTTGTTCTGTACAGGGTTGCCACAGGTCAGAAAATGGTCAGGGAGAAATAAAATTTTTCAAGGTCAGGAGAAAGTCAGGAAATTTTATTTTGAGTCAGGGAAAATAGACATATTGAAGAAAAGTCAGGGAAAATTGAAATTACATCACCGCTGATGTAATACCATTTAAGGCTTCCGGAAATACTTCAGGTCAATGTGATCTCAGTAATGTTTTTTCCTTTGGAAATGGGGGCTGGATGCTGCAATTATATCTGACATTTTGGCATATTTTGGTCAAGAAAGTTTGATTTTTATTAAGGAAAAATCAGGGAATTTTGAAAACTAATGACCGTGACAACCATGCTGTAGCTAAGGCGTTACTTATTCAACGACTGATTGACTTCCGTTTGTATGTTTTAGTCCATCATTCAAAAACACCAAAACGAACTGAAACGTCTTAAAGAAGTAGAGGAGGAAAAAGTAAGCTGAGAAAAGTTCTGAATGGAGCGCTAGTCAGGTGGGCACTTACTGCGGGTTGAGCAAAAAAATACTAATTCCTAATGGTGTATTTGATTCACTTTTAACAATTTAATGTGCATGGAATTTGGATAAATCATATTGGAACAATAAACGATTTTGGAGGTTGAATTAACTGGTTGCTTATTTGGGTTGGTTCGTTAGTTTGATCGTTCGTTTGTTCGTTCTGAAGGCTTTGACTGAAACGAAACATATCTTTCTGCGTTGCAGACAGTAGCAGCCAATCTAATAAATGCTACGGCTGACAAAGAGAAGAGAGAAGAGGCTGAACAAATGGTTGAAGAACTGAGGACACGTGAGCAGGTGAGATAGCTAGTCTATGTACTAATGCACAGGAAATATTTTTTGTTCTGTACAGGGTTGCCACAGGTCAGAAAATGGTCAGGGAGAAATAAAATTTTTCAAGGTCAGGAGAAAGTCAGGAAATTTTATTTTGAGTCAGGGAAAATAGACATATTGAAGAAAAGTCAGGGAAAATTGAAATTACATCACCGCTGATGTAATACCATTTAAGGCTTCCGGAAATACTTCAGGTCAATGTGATCTCAGTAATGTTTTTTCCTTTGGAAATGGGGGCTGGATGCTGCAATTATATCTGACATTTTGGCATATTTTGGTCAAGAAAGTTTGATTTTTATTAAGGAAAAATCAGGGAATTTTGAAAACTAATGACCGTGACAACCATGCTGTAGCTAAGGCGTTACTTATTCAACGACTGATTGACTTCCGTTTGTATGTTTTAGTCCATCATTCAAAAACACCAAAACGAACTGAAACGTCTTAAAGAAGTAGAGGAGGAAAAAGTAAGCTGAGAAACGTTAAAAACTTCCACAAATGTGGAGTGAACTAAATATCGTTTTGTTAAAACACTGTGGTTTTTCTCAAGGGACATGTTACTCTAAGTACCACTTCGTCGGCAGCATTTGCCTTCGTGAGCATTTTTGGCATTGCCTAAAAATAGTTTTTCTTTTCTCAGGTTCGATGTCTCCTGCAACAGATAACGTCACATAAAACATCTCAAGAGCAGTTGCAGGTGACCAGTGTATAATGTTTGTGTTACTGCATGATTGTTTGTTACATAGTTCGTGAAAGTAACTTTTATGTTTTGTTTTGTCCCCTGCTCAGGAAGAAAACAGCAGATTAAAAGAGGTACGAGCTTTTTGTAATTTTCGTGCTTAAAAGTGCCATGTTGCCGGGAACCTGTGATAGATAAATTTTAAAACGAAAACACGAGTCTTCTTTTTTTGTCCATTTGTAATCCATTTCCATCCTGGCCATTGTTGAGTCCTGGCCAAACGGAGACGCAAGTAGACGCAAGTTTTTAACTTAAGTCCACTTGCGTTTCTGGTTGGTCAGGACTTGCATTGAGATCAAATTTGCACGCAAGTAGACGCAAGTTTTTCACCGGTTGGCCACCCAACGCAAGTTAGCCTTGTTGTTTGCTTTAAGTACATCAGTAGCATTGAAATGGCTCTTTTGACAACTTGCGTGAACTTACGAGCAAACTGGCGAGTCTGTTTGGACAGCTAATACATACTAGTTATGCAACGCTTTCGAGTGGTATACTATGGAATATCCCACGAGTCACTTGTATTTTCTTGGTATACACACTCGCCTAAAGGCTCGTGTGTATACCAAGAAAATACAAGTGACAAGTGGGATATTCCATAGTATACCACGAGAAAGTGTTGTGTAACTATTTTATACCATGCCATAGAAAATACGCGTACTAAATTTCGTCGAGAATACAATCGCAGCGCACGATGGGAAGGTTGGGTTGAATAGCGTCGAATATACAACGGCTTTCCTGTATTCTGATTGGCTGTATTTTCTATGGCATGGTATAAAAGTCTTTATGCAAGTTCAACTTGCGACTACTTGCGTCCAATTGCGTTACCGTTTGGCAAGGGCTCCAGTCATCCTCTGCATTTTCTAATTGGTTCCTGAGATTTGTCGAGTACCGTTCTACAAAGGCTGACTCATCACTGAACGTTTTTTTGTAATCTGAGTCTGTGTTTAGGTTTCTCGAAGGCATGCTACAAATAGAAGAAAGTGATTCTTAAAGTATTTTTCCCTCAATATTTACGAGCTGCTTTTCTTCTTTTTCAGGAATTAAAGCAATTAAAGGATGTTTTTCGAACCAATTCTCCATCGCCCCAGCCAAGGGAAAAGGCAATAATTTTTGTTTTTCATTTCAATTTTTCTGACGCATGATCTTTTTATAACTTCCCGTGAAAATGTGTTAATTCGTAACAGTTGTTTACAAAATCGCCCTTAGATATCCACACCTCCTTATGTATTTCTTGCTGTGTTGTTGAAATGTTTCTTCATAGCTTTAAGTGGTTATTTTTATAATTCACTCAATTTGGTGGCCGTTTTCCTATGTCTAAATTTGGCTACAATCCATGACACAGTTCCTTTTACTATAGTAATTAAAAGGAGCCTTGGTCACGTGGCCCTCCTATGTCGCGCTTCGCTCACTATTCACTCGTGGAGGAAAGTTAGGGTTTACTCTCAATCTACATGCATCATTTGTGTACAGTTAACTGAAGGTCACTCAGTAAGTCGTGGCTTCAGAGTGTTCATTGCTTGAAAACTATACATAGCAGTGCTTGCTTTTCTTCAAGTCGTCGAGTGAATTTTTGCGTGCCCGTAATTTAACGACTCGTGCTTCTCTTTTTCCTCTTTGTAGCTTGTCGAAAAAAGATCGCTCATACTTACTCGAATAAGCGCCCCCTCGAATAAGCGCCGCAGACCAGATGCGATGCTTAATCGAGAAATTCTGTTTAACTAAAAAAAAAGCACTATAAAACAACTCTAAAACAAACTTGGACATTTCTTCTTCATAAAAAGCGATGTTTTGCAGTTCAAAGTGATTGTTTTACCGCTCGCCCATTAGTTCCTCTATTCAACATTCTTACAATACGTAGTTCTGTAAATGTTGTGAAGGCCGCGAACTTTGCCAGCACAGCTAGCGCCACTTCTCCCTTCAGCAAGACACGAAAACTGACAATCAAAAGACGCCCTCAAATAAGCGCTGCCCTCGAAAAAGCGCCGCCCTTGAGGCGCGAAAAATTTAATTTGCGCCGCGGCGTTTTTTCGAGTAAATACGGTAGTGGCTTTACTGCATAGCTAAACAATTAACCTCCTTCATGCCAAAACTGTATTAAAGTGAGTTTGTTCGTTGCACGAGTCAAGTTCGAGCCCGAGTCAAGTTCGAGTCACGAGTCAAGTTCGAGTCAAATGTTTTTTCTCACCTTTTCTTTTTTAACAAGATCTTTTGACTAGAATTATTTCTGTAAAAACATGTCGCAGAGGTAAATTTTAAAGACCTCATCAGCGCCAGCAGTTAGGTGTTTCACACAACAAAGTTTACGGATGCAGACGTGATCGCGAAGACCTATTTGTATTTTGAATTGAAATGATATAAAGCTTTAAGCTACCGGTATTCCTTGCTCCCTCATTCAATTCTATGTTTATAAGCTTTTTCGTAATGAATTTCATCGCCTTTCTGTGTGCTTTTACCATTGACTTCTTAGCGGCTTTTCTTGGGCGACGAGAAATTTTTCCGCTTATACGAAATTAACACAGGGACGGCGGAGCAATTTTCCAAGTGGGGGGGCGGGGCTGACTAGTGATTTGAAGTGGGGGGACTTAAAAGACCCTTCTCTTAGTAAGTCTTTATTTTTTCGGAAATTCTGGGGGGGCTAAAGCCCCCCCCCCCAGCCCCCTCGGCTCCGCCGTCCCTGTAACATCGCGTTCTATTTCGAGAAGCGGCGACCGACTCGTTTTCAATCAGCGATATTTTGACGCAAATTTGGAATTCATATAAGTTTTGTTTCAATTTTTTTTTATTTGATTCAGAATAACTTTTTTTCGGGCCGCTCCGAATTTGAGCTAATTTGACATCAGTCTTGCGTTACCCGCGACTTGAGAGAAATGGAGCACATGCACTACCGTCGGTATGTCCCGGAGTCCCAGAAATGGGGGAATTTTTTTTTCAATGAACTTGTTTTGTCTTGACTCCTGATGTATTCATTTTGTGCTGAAAAGGTGAAAGAATCAACAAATATCCAGACATTTTCGAGTAATGCCTTTTAACTGTATAGCTGGAATCAATCAAGCTTTGAAAAAAGCGTGACGTTTGCCCACTTTGTCACGTCACGATTGGTGTTTGTTTAATACTAATATTCGGCCGCCGCTCATCCGTTCTCTTACGAAGGTAACGTTCAAGTTCCCTTGATACAGTAAGTGTTTTTTAGATATAATTTTTGTGTCGTTGAGGTGGAACCTCTGCCTCAGTTGTGAGTAGTTAATACAAGTAGGAAACTGTAACGATTAAATTCACTGGGATGCAAGAAATGTTTTCTTCTTTGAACAGCAGCTGCGAACCGATGAAGGAATCAGCTCTTGCAATCGGCATTGTGAGCAAAATCTTGCTGTTCCTGCACTTCTGGTACAACATTTTGCATGTAACACAGCAATTAAAACCAAAAGACCAAAAATTAAATTTAAAAAAAAAACTGGACTCGAACTTGACTCGTAACTCGAACTTGACTCGGGCTCGAACTTGACTCGTGGTACGAACAAACTCGTATTAAAGTTGCTTTTATCGAAGATGTTTTAATTTTCTTGTCTCTTAACAGACATCTAGGAAAGCTGAAATTGAAGTTGACGACGACTATCGGGCAATGGGTAGTGAGGAAAGCGAGGCTGAAGACGACTCCTTTGTGCGAGATCCAGACTGGGTACGTATATACAGACCTCCCCACTCTCCCCTGAGACTCCAATGGTTTTTCGTTTAGAGAATGCTTTTTCAGAGAATGCTTTTTCATTGCGCAAAACCCGATCCACATCGTCACTTCTCCAAAATTCTTATCAGGTTCAGGTACGTGAAAGAAAAAAATGAAGACTATATGAGTGCTGATTATTGATCAGTGCCATACCGTGAATGCAAAAAAGATTACTCTCTCTTCGGTAACAAATTATTCATTTTACGTTTTTGAAGACAGTGTAGTGAAAAATTTAACTCAGGTTGAGTCAAGAGATCCTACCTCCCTTCTGGTTTAAGCCTAACCCTTGATTGAAGCTAACCCACCTATGTCTGTTGTAATGTCTTCTTGAACTCATTAATAATTAATGTAATTAAAACAAAGGAAATCATTACCGTGAAGGAGGTTTTGATGCTCGATCTTAATTAGCATAGACTTTTATGATTTTATTTCTCCGTTTACTCGTTTACTTGTTTTGATTGAAAGATATACGAAACACTCGAGACAGTGTTTCATCGGCTATCCAAACACTTTGAATTTCGTCAGAAATACTCCGCTGCGCGTCGTATTTTATACGCTCTTCTCGGTGTTTGGATATCCCGATGAAACACTGTCTCGAGTGTTTGATATATTACTTGATTGATTGAATGAATGATTGACTGACTGACTGACTGACTGATTTACTGAATAACTGATTGATTGATTGATTGATTGATTGATTAACTTACTGATTGACTGACTAACTGATTGATTGATTGATTGATTGATTGATTGATTGATTGATTGATTAACTTACTGATTGATTGACTGACTAATTGATTGATTGATTGATTGATTGATTGTTTGATTGATTTGTTACAGGGCTGTACATGTAGGTGTTTGGGGAAGTGCGCAACAATTCAATGCCAATGCAAGAAACGCCATTTTTCTTGTTCCAAAGACTGTGGTTGTAAGACATGGAAGTGCACCAACCGTCAACAGGTATTAAATAGTCCCTGCTACTCTACAATTACAGCAACTTTACAAACTGTTAAGTAACATAAATCCTCTAAAACCAACCGACAAGCCCATGTTTCCTCTCCTTTACTCCCTCCCTCTCTCCCCCTCCATCCCTTACTCCCTCCTTTCCTTTACGATTTTAATTAGATCCATTTTTTCAAAAATCTCTTCAGGCAGTACCTATTTTGGGCATTACATCAGGCAGCGACGACGAAAACGGTGAGAAAATGAAATAATTGAATTTTTTTTCATGTTTACCGTACGATGATCACATTTAATCACATTTAAGTCGTTACGCGTGGTTGGGTAGGGATAAAGAGATAGGTAGTCAGTTTGGTTAGTGGATTAGGTAGGTACACTGAGTACGTTGGTTTGTAATAGATGGATTGTAATTTGTATTGCAAGCTATTAGGGATGCAGTGTAAGTAATTAGTGATGTAGTGTAATTAAGCAACCCATTGTGAATAAATTATGTTTTTCTAGTTAGTAATCAATTACAATGTGTCTCAAAGCGTGGTATTAATGAAATTAATGTAATGTGTGTAGCGTGAGTTAAAAAATCTTGTAAGTAACTTCTGTAGCATAAAGGTAAAAAAAAATCAAAAAAAATATGTAAATTTGTAATTGAATACATTAAATATTTAAAAACAGACTCGTTTCTTGCCGTAATGCAAGTTGATTTTATGTCATTAAAGCATACTGAAATGAATTTGCTTCCTTTTTTTCCTTTCTAGAATCTTCGCCACGCTCAAACACGAAAAAAAAAAAAAATTAAAGATCACATCCATAGCACGAGTTACCACGAGTTAAGTGTGTATATAGCATTCAATCTCTTAATTATGCAATTGTTTCCATTATTATAGCAGTTTATTATAATGCAAAGCATAACATCTGGGAAAATCTAAAAAGATGATCTGTAATGTGAATATCAGATGTCTGTTATTACCAAAAATTATTATACAAAGTTGTTTGTGTAATCAATATAGCTAAGTATACATAACTTAAAAGATATTCAACTGAGACAGGCAGGAAACATAGCACTATCCTGTACATAACATACATTTTGTGTATTGAAAATGACATTATGTTAATATAATACTATAAAAACTAATTTAACAATATCATAATTTTTATTAAACCTTTAAATCCTGATATCAAAACAATGTGTTTGTGTGTGGAATTTTTTGTGGCTGAATAATTATACACACACTTTATATATATCTATACAATTTCTTAAATTATATTCAAACAGAAACTCATTAGGGTTTCCCTTATAGCTTTTTGTTTATAACTATAGTTTTAATTAAATGATATCAGAGCAGTATTTTATAACTGTGACTGCATGTTAAGATGTTAATTGAAAAAAAAAATACCATGTAGCAATAACAGTGATACCACTTGTGATCTACTCAGAAAGCAATGAAATACTTGTTGTGGCATTATAAAATAAATTTCTTGTTCTAATACACAACTGTGAAATGTCACAAATGGTTTTTTACGTCTCAGTTATTTAAAACGACTAAAAAAAAAACAATATAAGGCCAAGTGACATATAAATATAGACTAGTGACACTATTCTTATTTGCTTGATTACTTGTAAAACACGTTACATATCTAGATAAGATCTGTCTCAAACAAAAACCAAATATAGATCTTGTAGCTAGTATTTTATGTGGTAGTAATATACGATTATTGATTGTGAAATGTTATCAAATTTAAATATAAATTGTTGTTGTAATATATACTTAATATTGCTAAAATGCTATTAGTTTGAATAAATGTTTGAAATCACCTTCAAGACTTTTGTTGTTGATATGTGAGACAGATTTCAAGTGTTTATTATCAAGGTCACAATTATGCCGACAAAAATAAGTCTGTCTGGTGTTGACTTCATTCCTCCGCTCTGATTTACACTGTACCCGAATTTATTAGCTTCTGTAATGTAGAATCCTTTGCAAATCCACTGCGATCATAACGCTGTACGTAAAATGTAGTTGTAACCCTCTGTTGCTTCATGGAATAAACCATTTGCACTGGAGTGGCTTGCGTGACGACGACTATTGATTTCCCACTGTAGGTTTGCAGCACGCGACCTTCCGATGAAATTTTTTCGAAGTGCCGCTTTTTAAGAAAGTTCTCGCCGTCAAACCTTCCAGGTGACCATATTTTCTCTGCCGTGTCAGCCTTTGTGATAGTTAATGTAATCTTTTCAGCGTCAGTCATACTAGATGGATTGACACTCACCCTTCTTACTTCAGCCACATGACAAGACCTATGATGAGAACTCAATGACAGATTATCAGCAAACCTTTCATTACACTGAGAACATATAATTGGTTTTAAATCTCTAATCACTGTATCTACAAGCTTCCTTTGGCTTGCACTGTTTACAACATCAATACTTGATAAACATACCTCACAGCAAAGCTCATCTTCTTCTTTGTCTCTGCCACATTTGCAAACATTTGACTGACTACAATGCGGAGGAGAGCGTGACTGAAAATGTGAAGTATAAAAAGAAGGCATTGGCTGATGTTCTGGCAAATAAAATGAACGTACATAATTACTGCGCATTACTTGCCACCACTTTCCAGTATGGCTACCTACAGTAGTTGATCTATTTGTTAAAGTTAGATCTTCCTTGATACCAGAGTGTTTGGCTTCCTTAGCTTGCAGTGAAACAATACCATATCCAACCTTGTACTTTTCAAACAATAGCTCTGCATGGTAGGGAATGGCATATCCCACTGTCCATGTTGTAACATTGATGCTACTTGGGAAGAAAAGTACAATCAAGTTAAAGTACATTTCACATATCTCTTTTAATTCAGCAACCTGTGCTGAGTTTGTATCAATTCTGTTGAAAAGACCCCCAGAATCCCGCAAATACTCACCCACTTTACCCAAGGCCAGTCGTTTAATTTTCTGTGCCCCACTTTCATCAGCACTACAAAGAGTGTCAACTAAGCGATATGCGTATCTGGCCAGTGCTATAGCTTGATTAACAATAAGTCTTACTGGTAACTTGGTATGCCGCTTTGATTCATCATTGTAGTGCTCCCTTATACGAGAAGCTAAATACCCCAGTCCACAACCCCCTTTCTCTATTCTCTGATTGATATTACGACTCATACCTGCTTGTTCAATGTGTCTTTTGAAGTTGATGTCAGACTGCTGCAGCATTTCTTGCTTTCGTGCACGTTCACCAACACTATCAATCTCAGCAACTTTTAAAGAAGCTTTTGGAAGCTGTTCTTCATTTGCTTGTTGCTGATCTCCACTACCTATAGAGGCTCCCAAAACAGAAAGAAAAGCTTCAAATTTATGTCGATAAATAGACTCTAAGTACAGGAGGTCAAGGTAATGCTGCCAAGCATTGATTTCACAATGCATAGGCTCTGGTCTTAGCCTGTCAACAAATACCCCAATTCTTGGATGGCCTAACTGCCGGATACCATTTTCAGCCATAAACTGCAACTTTCGAGAATTCTTGCTTTGCTCGGAAATGTTAGGTTGAAGAGAAGCAGTGAATTTACCTTTTCAATAAGAGATATTCTCTTTTCCATGCTAAATGGCTGCCAGGTATTATTTTCTTTTACCCCAATGCTACCACCCATTGTACCCATATTTCCCTTGTGCACATTTGCATAAGGGGATGGGTATGTAGCTGCCTGGTTTAGCTCATTTGCTCTTTCTCTTTTACACTTACACAATGAAGCAAGTACTGGAAGTCTCTACTTCGCACATGGTCCCCAAAATTCCAACACACCATGCTGCCAACCGACATTGTTAATTGTAATCCATTTCCATCCTGGCCATTGTTGAGTCCTGGCCAAACGGAGACGCAAGTTTTTAACTTAAGTCCACTTGCGTTTCTGGTTGGTCAGGACTTGCGTTGAGATCAAATTTGCACGCAAGTAGACGCAAGTTTTTCACCGGTTGGCCACCCAACGCAAGTTAGCCTTGTTGTTTGCTTTAAGTACTGAATTGCAGCGAGCGCAGTAGCATTGAAATGGCTCTTTTGACAACTTGCGTGCGTGAACCTTTACTAAACATAAACTGAACACAATTTTCTTATTAGCAATTCGTTCCATGAAGCATTTTATTTTCAACGGAGTCTCTATTTTGTGTTGTAACTGATGATAACAGCAGAAATTGTCGAGAAATGCCATCTTCGAAAATATTTTGTTGTTCTCAAAACTTTTCGCTTGTCTTCTGTTATCGACACCCTCTGAATTATTGTATATTATGGTATGTTCTCCTAGTCTCCTTTGCCGAAAAGTAGTATGTATTGTGCGATACATGTTCTACTGAGCCGTAACTAGCAAGAGGCAAGACGAGGCACTTGCCTCGTCTAGATTTCAACCAAAACTGAAAACAAAATATGTAGATCAAAGTTTGATTGTTTAATTTTTTGAGATGTTGTTCATTAGGGAATTGAACCCTGAGCTAAATATGCAGAAAGACTCTTTTCGCGCCAAACTCTTTACGTGACTGCGTGCGAATACCTTATTACGTCATCATGACATTTTTTTTACTTTTTATTCGTGCATGTCTCTAAGGAATTTCTTATACATTTAAATTCGTACCTAATTTTATTCATTTTTGACTTGATAATGACGTTAAGCGAACGTCGAAACGTCGTCGCCTTTTTAAAAACTATTTAACCAAGATGGTTTTAAATTTTGTTATTTTATCGCAATGCTTGAGCAGGAGCCATAATCGGGGATTATGGCTCCTGGTTTGACTTGAAGATCCTCATCTTAGTTTCTCGGCGGAATTCACCTGTTCTCCGCACCTTTGAAAGTCGATGAAAAACACTTCTAGCTTTACCTAACCTACTCCGAATGTCCTGTTCGGCACCACCCAAGTTGTTAACAGTGGCTCCTAGATAGACAAAGCTGTCTGTATCCTCTACATCAGTGCCGTTTATCTTCATAGGATCTTGTCTTCTGCATTGAGTCTGAGCACCTTCATTTTATCGATGTTTATCTTCAAACCCGTACCTTCACTGTTGCTCCCCAGTCTTTCTAACTTCGTTTGTGCTTGCGCCCATGTGCTGGAAATGAGCGCAATGTCATCAGCATAGTCTAAGTCTTCAAGCTGTCTCATCATCTTCCATCGAATCCCCGTATTACCTTGCTCTGTAGTCCAATCTATTACCAACAGGAAGAGAAACCCTGACATTACACAACCTTGTTTTACACCTGCTTTCACGGTGAACCAATCCGATTTGCCTGCTCCATCGATCACTGCACACTTGGTGTTGCTGTAAAACAGTTTGACCATTCTAATGAACTTTGATGGTATTCCATAAGACTGCATTATCCTCCACAGTGTTTCGCGGTGGACACTATCAAATGCTTTCTCATAGTCTAACCTGCCCAGACCCTGTCCATCGACACTCACTGATCCCTAGGATCTCCACCTTGTACTTTGCCATCTCTCTGCAAACCTGAGCAGTCTTTCCGGTGCTGTACATAGTACGCACGTTCCAACATCCCACTCTCACTGTCTTCTTAGGGTGAGTCAACGCCCTTATCCGCATGCAAGTTTCCTTTCGGCTTTCACCTGCATTCCTCATACTGCTGTCCATCAGGATGATGGAGTCGTCTCCCGTAAGACAGCATGCCGCTGAACTCGCTCCTTGGTAGTTATGGGTACATAAATTTCCGGTTTCCGTAATCAGCTTGGTTTTACGGGATGGGGTGATTGGCCCCATGCCCAACCCCCAACCTGGAGGACCAGGGATTTTCTGTCGGGGTGTCCTTCCCTTAGCCACGGGTACCAGATATTTAAAGGCGCTGGAAGCTCGCCTTTCGCCATTGTCACTCAGCTACATCGTATTACCAGGGTCACCAAACGTGAAGGTGTGACATATGACTTGCTGGCAGAGCCTTTTTGAGACGGTAGGCATTTCTCGGCACTTACGAGAGCTACCTAGTGGCAACAGTAGCTCTCACCGGGACCTTTTACCAGCCTTTGACCCCCGTCAGCAAGGTGTAGCAAATAAAATGCCGCCATGTCCCATCTATAAGTGGAATCCAATTCATCCCAGAAAGTTTTCGAGTGTGGACAACTTTGCCGCATCCGAGCCGAGCTAAAATTTTACTCGTATGAAAGATGATGTAAGATTTAGAAACATTACATGATCTTTTATACGGGTGAAATTTTGGCTCGGCTCTGATGCGGCAAAGTAGTTTACACTGCAACCTCACTGCAAGTACGTGAAACCTCGGGTATCCGGTCACTTTGTTCTATGGTCACTTCGTTCCAAGTCAGATCGCTCCACAAAATAGACAGTTCGTATCACACAATATAGTCAGAACTTTCCCGCAAAATTGTTAATTAGAGTATACAGGTTAGAAAAAGTAAGGAAAAATGCCAAAGTAGTTGGAATACTCCACCTTGCCTCGTTATTTTCTGTGCTGGAAATTTGTACGCCATTGTATGCACGTAGTTTGAAGTTTGTTAACGTGCGTGTTCCTTGACTCATTATGGCTCACCCATCAGCTGCATCTTCAAGTGAATGCTGCTCACTCGATCGATCAAAACAGTAATCCGATGAGAAAATAAGATGCATTTTCTAAAGAAAGAAAACATTTCCGCTGTTGTACAACAACTAAGGCATACAGCTCGTTAGCGAAACGACTTTAGACGTAGGCGAAACGACCTAACTCGTTAGCGAACTGGTCGTTAGCGAAACAACTCGTAGACGAAACGACCGCAATTCGTTCTAATAGAGACAAAAGTCATAGTCATCTGACATTCGTGTTATGTCACGGGGATTTTGTGGATATTTGGCTTAAACTATTCTAATATTTGTGTTAGGTAACTTTTAAACCACGCAAACATTCGTGCAGTCCTTCAACATCTGCTAAAGGAAACTATAACTTAAATTTGCGGAGAGAAGTAATACGATGGCTATTAATATTGATTTTTTGATGACGTGCGGAAACAACTTGAAACGTTTAGCCTCAATTTTTCCAGTTGTATTCCATTTCTATTCAGTGCTCCAGCTGATTGGACTATTATTTTTAGGTTTCCTACAAACACAACTATACATTTTGGCTGTTCAAAAATCTGTTAAAATCCGTTACAAAGCTTCTTTAAAAGTGAAATGGTCTTACTGTTCTTTGAAACAAGCAGACGTGGGAACGATGTGACCATGGAACGAAGTGACCGTAAAGCGAAACCTTCCGTCACTTCACTCACTTGTCCCTTGGCGCCAAGTTGGCACATAGGGCCTCCACATGTGCTCTCCATCGATTCCTGTCTTGCGCTGCAGTGCGCACCTCTCTCCAGGACTGCCACCCTGCTTTGGACCTCTCCTTTTCTACTGTGCGCCGCCAGGTTGTTTTTGGCCTGCCTCTCTTTCTCTTTCCCTCTGGGGTCCATGTCAGGGCTGTAACACAGTCATTGTCAGGTTGTTGTCTGAGGATGTGTCCAATGAATCGCCATCTCCTTCTTCTTACCTCTTCACTCAACCTCTCCACGTTAGCCCTTTCCAGTAGCTCTTTATTACTAATCTTATCTTGCCATTTAATCTTCATTATCCTCCTCAGGCATCGGTTCTGAAACACATCGATTTTCTTAGCATCACCTTCGTTCAAATCTCCAGTGATAAGAACCAGCAAATCGTGCTTCGGTGTTTTTTCCACTATTGCCTGGAGCTTCTCATAGACATGATCTTTCACCTCTTCATCAGTGTCATTAGTGGGGGGCATAGACATGTATCAGCGCTAACTTGACATACCTAGAGTGGAATCTGGCTCGAATTATTCGCTCATCTATAGGTGTCCAGTTGATCAATACTTTTGCTGCATCTTTGTTTAGCATGATGGCCACGCCATGTTGATGAACTTCGTCATCTCTGCCAGAATACACTATCGTCTCACCTGTAGTGAGAATGAACTTCCCCGATCCACACCATCTGCTTTCACTTATACCCATTATCTGCAACTTAGCCTCTCTCATTGCTTTCGCCGCTTGGGCTGCATTCCCTTGTGCATACAAGGTTCTTACGTTCCAGTTTCCTATCCTCAACTGTGTTTTTGGGTGCACTAATGGCGTCCTCGGCTCCAGAGTTTCCATGCGGCTTTCGCTCTGGAGCGTCATGTTTTTTTTTTTTTTTTTTTTATTGAGAACAACAAATTTTCTTACAATACTAACAATACTTACAATACCACAAATTACTTAAACAAAACTAACATTACTTACAATACTAACATTAACTACATTACTTACAGTTGCTAACAGTACAAGAAAACATTGTTAACAATACTGACAATACCTTATATCCTAATAAAATACTGGTGTTACCTACCATATTAACATTACAAAACTTACAATACTATCTAATTTACAATACTGTATTTGCTTATTACTTATTTAAATCTACATATATATTTCTCTCTTTTTTTTTTTTCTTTTCTTTTTCTTTTGTTTTTTGCTATGCTTTCAGTGATACTAACAATGCCTCATGCCACAATTACAGTGCAAAAAGGAAAAAAAAAAAAAACAGCAGAAAAACTATGCATATATACAAATAACAATGACGCTACAGCAACTACTTAGTAAAGGAAACAGTCGACTAGATTAAATTTTTCAAAAAAAAAAAAAAAAAAAAAAAAAAAACTACATAATGGCTAGACGGATCTATAAATAAATTTCACATTTGAAAAAAAAACTAAACCAACACTTGGTTTACAGAAACTAGATTGGTGGATAAATCAAACGGATAAAACATGGAGATAATTTATAGGGAAAAAAGTGTAGAGGAGATTAACAGAGAAACATCTTCCACTTGTTTGTGAAGGCGGTCAAACGATTACTATGCAAAGCTATTTGTTTTTCAATTTGAATAATGGAATTCAACTTACTCAAGAAAACAGACAAACAAGGAGGCGCTCCGCCTAATTTCCGGGAGTAAAGATGATATCTCGCAATTAGAAGCACAAGATCAACGGCTGTGTTAGTCGGGATTCTTAACAGCCCCATCAAATGGAGATCTGTGAGAACAAACTCAGTCCCAAAGCCCTTTTGAAAGAGAAATTGTTTAATATCTTCCCAAAAACATTGCGTTATGGGACAGTTCAAGAAAAGATGGATGATAGTCTCTGTTTGTTTTGCACAGAAGCAACATTTATTTGAAGGTATAAGATTGATTCTCTGCAGAAAATCATTCGTGGCAATCCTCCGATGTAAGAATTTAAAATGGAAGGTTCTTAATTTGGTGGACGCCGTACAATTAAAAGCAATTGTGTATGCTACTTTCCAGTCTACCTCACAGTCGTTCTGAACATGAAGGTCTCTCAGCCATTTTACTTGGCTTCCAATGGGTGGGATTTTTTCTCTCTTTAAAAGAGAGGTATACACAAAATGATTGATCTTACTCTTAGAGGTAAGATCAGCTAAAGATACTCCTTTCATAATGTTATTGTCTGGCGTCTGAGGATTATGTAGCTTCCTTATAAATGACCTTATAGCTGAAAGAACGGCAAATGATTCAAACCATTTTAGCTCGGGGAACTTAATCCTCAGCTCGTCGTACCTAAGCAGGGTGCCATTCTCGTCCAATAAGTGGGAAATTTTGCAAATTCCGTGGTTGAACCAATGTTTATGGAAAACGGGTCGGTCGTTTATTCGAATAAGAGAATTGTACCAGATGATCTGGTCACCAACATTTACATCAGTGATGTCAGTGACATCCGTAAAATGTAACTCTGCCCAGGCTTCCAGTACCTCTTGGACGAAGGGGTTACAGACCCCTAACGTGGGGATGTCGTCTTTGTGAAGATTGCAGGTGAAAATATCCCTTCCTCCATGCTTTTTAAGACTGTCCTCGAAAACAAATTTCCATTTCCCATCATTTGTCGGATCCAGGTATAATGATTGATATAAACAAGTTCAATCAATCTCTCAAAGTCTCCTGGATCCAAAAATACCTGGAGCGTCATGTTGTCATGTTGTTGGTTGTGTGCCACTCGGCCCCCAAGATTCGGTAGATTGCCTCTAATGTGTAAGGTTTCCGTAATCATTCATTTTTTTACGAGGTTAGCAGGCGCGTAGGAGGGGGGGGGGGGTTCGAGGGGTTCGAACGAACCCCCTTTGGAGGTCAATAATAGAGGACTGAAAACACAAACTGTTGATTTTCAGCTTTTAGCAAATAGTGGGGGAATGGAAAACAAACTTTGAGTGTTGCAGCTTTTAAAGAAAACGCTAAAAGTATCGGGAAAGTATTAAATTGTTAGGAGAATGGGCTCTCCTCACTGGCTCTCAATTTCGGGGGACCCAGGTGATACGTCCATATTTAGTGCATATTGACGCTTTGACGCTTCTTTTAGTACATTGACGGTAGAGCCGGGGGATGGATAGCCTCCCACGCAGTCGTTCTTAGGGGGGATCGTGTTGATCGCCCCTAAGAAGGACTGCGTGGGAGGCTAGGGGGTGGGGCTTAAGCATTAACCCTAAGATGTAGTGTACTAAGCCGGTATGTATGTATGAATGTATCAAGTTAACAAAATGCCGGAAATTTTGTTGTTATGACTAAAAATACCTGTTATTTTGAACTCTATCGAGTTCGAAATATTGACGTGCACAATGCTGAAAATAGCAATTCCGGGCCTCTACCTGTACATTTCAAATGATTCTGGGGGGACATGCCCCCAGACCCCCATAGAGGCTCGCGCCTTCGGCGCTCGTATTTAATAACCCCCAAATAAATATTCCTGTCAATACGAACACCCTTCCAAAAACCTCAGCTACGCGCCTGGTTAGGTGATTAGCCTAACGCACAACCCCCAACCTGGAGGACCAGGGGCTGCCCTTTGTCAGGTCTCTATCCCTTGACCAATCCGGCACGGGTGAACCCACCAGGGACTAAGTCCCCACCGGCATAGCTCTTGGGGTCACTGAGACACGCAAGCTCTACCACCACGACAAGGTGACAAGCCCAGGGTAGAGTTCCTTCCGTAAGATGGTTTTATTGGGACCAGCAATTGTGGAACATGAGAAATAAAGTTAGTCTCCGTTTGTGAACTAGTTACATATGTGAACGGAGCTTTCTGCCTACAGAATTGTAAAACGAACCTAAGAACATTAAATCTTACGGGACTTTGAGCGAGTAGTTTGTCAATTTTTATTATTGCTATTTTACTGTTTTTAATAATATTTTAAATTTTTTCTTAATTTGTAAATTTTAAATTTTTATATTTTTAATCTTAGTTAGACAATATTGTAATTTGTAGTTATTCTTAATTATAGCTTATTCTATTTTTATACACTTCCAAGAAGTTTTTATTTATCTATTTTGTATTTTTATTTCGCGGCGCATCTGAAAACTAGCTTTTTAGCTAAGTGTGCGGACAACGCTAAATTAAGATTGTGATTGTGATTGTTAAGGTGTCCGTTGAAAGAGGGGGGCTCCGACCAGAGGTCCAAGCCCGGCCCTTTTATTTGACAGTAAAAGTAGCCCTTTTATTCACATACCTACACTTGACTTAAAGAACCCAAATACCAAAAGCCTGAGAAGGATACCTCTTTTGGGCGGATCCTCCCGGAATAGTTTACGAAAGGAGCCTCCTCCCCCCCCCCCCCCCCCCCCCCCCCCCCGCGGCCCCACAACTCTTCCCAGTTCAACAGTCTCGCTGACAAGTTTGCCCCAGGCCCCTCTCTTCATACTTGTTTCATAGCACATGCCAATCGATATGGCGAGAAATTTGAAAATCGATTTATTATTTGTTATTTTTTCGAAAGCGGAGAGTTATCCAATGGCTTAGAGAATACGAAGCAGATACGATCGGGTGTTAAATAAGCAATTCCAAGACACAGTTGAAGATTACAGGTTCTGACATTTCAAGTGCTCCGTCCTCTAAGAAGGTAAACTCTGATCTGATTTTGTCAACAATGATGAACATATTAAATCAGAATTGTGGTAATGCAAAGCTTTAACTGGAGGTATTATAAACCTAGCTGGATGAGAATTTACTTGTTCGAGTCATTTGAAATTCTGAAAATAACTTTATTTTACATGTAAGCTTTTTTTTCTTGAGCAGATTAGCAAGCTTAAAACAAAATAATAATAGGCGTAAAAATCTAATTGTCAGGGTGCAAGTCTTTTTGCTCAAAGGTAATTTTACCGTAAAATGATGTCCATTATCACGAGTTGCACTACATTTTTTTAATAGCATAAAATTTAAATAAAAGTTCGATCTTCTGTTCGAATTCAAGCTCATGTCGATCGATCACGGTTTATTAATCCGATGAAAATATGTTCTCGGCCATCATAAGAAATCTTCAAATTGATTCAAAAATATGTATTTTTTTAAAAAAAAATAAGTCAATGCATTCCTGCTTTTTCTTTTAATAATATAGCTTGGCTCGATTGAAGATTGTCACAGGGTTGTAAATTCTTTTTCTTATTTTGACGGCCATGTTGAATTACCGTGTTGGTGGGACTTGGGAACGAACGTAAGTCACATGTTAAGTTTTGACGAATCTGATTGGTAGTTTCAAAAGAGCTTCAGTTCTGGCGGTTTCCTCGAACAAGTCGTGTTGCTTCGCGATCGGAAGAACCAGGTTGGAGCTGAGCTGTCAAGATCTGTTTTCTGCGGAATACTTGGCTATTTTCCCCGCAATTGCAAAGCGTTCGTTAGATGGAAATATAAAGAAAAATCGTGTATAGTTGTATCAGAGTAAAACGTATTTAGCAGCGAGAAGAAGCTAAATCTCATTTTCCCGCCTTTTGTAAAGTCACCAAGCGCATTGGCAATGGCGGCCGAAACGAGTGCTTTGAAGGTAGAGATTGTTTGATTTTTTATAATTAAGGTTAAATTTTTGATGTACTGAAACACAATTGTAAATTAAGAAATTATATAGAAGTGATCGGGGATAAAGTAAGTGTGTGTTCCAAGCAATCGGAATCTTTCTGTGCAGAAACGAAGGACGAAGGTAAATGAAGGCACATTGCATGGTCGAGCGAGAGCCAAACAAAATTATATGTTGCAAGTTGTTATGTTGTTCGGCGTAATTTCCTCGCTAAATGATGACCGGTATTCTTCAAGATGTTCGTTAGAAACCAAATCAGTGTGTTTTGGATATCTTTTCAATGCTTTTACTAGTAATATCCTCCGTTCAATAGTGTTTTGTTTAATTATTGTCTTTATAGGAGATAATGAATAATGACCATAACTCTACCAACAAAGATGCATTGGCTGCCAAGAAGAAAAAACGAATGTCAGTGGAGAGAATCTACCAAAAAAAGACACAACTGGAGCACATTTTGCTTCGTCCAGACACTTACATTGGATCTGTTGAGCCGATCAAACAGAATATGTGGGTCTACGATGCAGACATGGGAGCTATTGTCAGTAAAGAGATAACATTTGTCCCTGGTCTGTACAAGATCTTTGATGAAATATTAGGTAAGCAGGCACTTTAATGCACCTATCAATGTTAAACTGGATGGGGGGGGGGGGGGTTGCATATGCAGGGCATTGGAACTTATTAACTATGATACCCCTATGATCTATGTTGTGGATGGTCAAAAGAGTCACTTTATGTCTTACCGTATTTTCTCGATTAAACGCCGGGCCCCGAATAAACGCCGGGTCTCCAAGTTGTATTTGAAAATAAACCCCTTAGACAATTATTAAAGGTTGAATATGCTTTAAAAATAATGTCTAGTTATATAGCTGTCAAAAATAATGAATAAAAATCATTTCTTAGAAACATAGGACTTGAAAAAACTCCTGAATTCAAATAAATGCCGGCCCTGTAGGGCCAAGTTTGAAATAACGCCGGGGGCGTTTAATCGAGAAAATACGGTATCTTCAATAAGGTTTTGTTAAAAAGTCTGCTAAACAGTAAAAAAGCCCCACTTTGAATCTGGATTAAAAATATTCACTAAAAAATGAGTGGTTGGTCTCAAAATTTGGGATTAACAGTAACTTGTGTACAGAGTATGAAGTGAGTTATGGATAACATAGTAATGTGATTTTTTTTTCTCCTTGATAAGTCAATGCCGCTGATAACAAGCAAAGAGATCCTTCCATGGGCTGTGTTAAAATCACTATTGATGCGTAAGTGAAGGGTCATTCATTTTTCAATCATTTCTTTTTTGTACAGTATAGAGAATTCCATTAAATTTTGCCATCAAACAGTCAATCTGTGTAATGTACATTACACAGATGGTTTGGCCAGTAAAATGACCACTGGTCTATAAATGTTTTGTTTTTTACAGTAACTACAGTTAAATCCCGATAACTCGAACCCTCAGTAACTCGAACTCCCGATATCTCGAACCTTTTTCGATTCCCCTTCAGGTCATTTTCTTACTAATTTTACCCTCGATAGCTCGAACTCCCGATATCTCGAACCTTTTTCGATTTCCCTTGAAGGTTCGAGTTATCGGGATTCGACTGTACAGAATAAACACTTTAATATCAATTACAAAAAATATCAATTTCGATATACATTTTGAACTTGCAAATGAAATGGTAACCAAAGCCTAACTAGATAATAAATAATTATACATCATTGTTCAACAACTATGTATGTATATTTCAATTTTAGGGAAAACAACTCCATCAGTGTATGGAATGATGGACGTGGCATCCCTGTCGAAATGCACAAGGAACAAAAGGTGTTTGTGCCGACATTGATTTTTGGACACCTTCTGACATCCAGTAACTACAATGACGCAGAAAAGAAAGTCACAGGAGGGCGTAACGGCTATGGTGCAAAACTGTGCAATATTTTTAGCACAAAGTTTGTTGTGGAGACTTGTTCGTCTGAATCAGGAAAAAGGTTTAAACAGGTACTGTACATGGATAGGTTTTTGTTTATCATCCTGCAACATGTTATTGAGCAGAAGGTCGGTGGAAGTCATGGAATTTTAGAATATCATTTTCACACCTGGAAAGTCATGGAATTTGAGTGTGGGTCATGGAAAGTCATAAAAAGTAAATGGTATTGATAAAAATCAGGCAGGTTATTTTTTGTGAAAAAAGGAAAAAAAACACCAGAAATCAAGATAGTTTTTGAAGATTCCAAGAAAAATGGTCAATTTAGGTCATGGAAAACTTCGAAAAGTCATGGACTTTCAAAAGTTCAAAAGAGTATGAACCCTGTGGTCATGGAAATATAAGTCAATAAAAACAGGTTTATTCTCTGAGTTCAATAATTTGATGATAACAAGTTATACCTGGAAGTGTTTTATTTGAAGTACAATAATCCCACCTTTGATGAGAGTTTGAATATTTTGTGTATATGTCAATATTTCTGCCCCCTTGCCTAGACATTTTCTACACAGATCCTGCAGAAAAGAAGTCTGTCAATAAATAATTATAAAGTTTGGAAGACTGTATGACCCATGGGTAATGTACATGTATATGTAGCATTCTTAACTCTATCAATGTTTTTCTTTTACATGTATGTTTATGTTTTCTATCTATTTTGGCTTGTAGACCTGGTCAAATAACATGGGAAAAGCTGCAGAACCAATTATAAAAGATTTCAGTGGAAAGGATTACACTTGTATTACATTCAAACCTGACTTGGCAAAGTTTAAGATGGAGTCTCTTGACAGTGATACGGTTGCATTGTTGACCAGGAGGGCGTACGATGTGGCTGGCTCCACCAGAGGGATTGGAGTATATCTAAATGGAAAGAAATTACCTGTAGGTTCAATTCAATTTTTACAGACTCTTGTTAAGCTTGTAGGAATGGATGGCTGTCGTTTGAAAAACTTAAGTATGTTATGTTGGGACCTACCATTTTAACCTGGCCAGTTTTGGTTGATTTAGTTGTGTTTATAATTATATAAAGTTTATAACTGTGAGAATCATCACTTCTTGGTTGAGTTTCAGTAAAAAACATTATAAAATGTTGAATTTTTTCCCTTAAAATTACCAAGCTATCACTTTCCTAGCAATCTCTTTGCACTTCTGTTACTTGTTATTATTCATTGTTGCCATAAAATGATTTACATTTATGATCCACAAATTGTCCGGATTTCATGTCCGACCACACTTGGGATTTCGTCAGACATGAGCAAATTTTGGTTGCAAATTTTAGTTATTTCTAGTTATGATGCACCTATCTCTTTAGTTCAGGCTTACAGGACATCCTATCAATGTAAACATGTTTTGTTTTTAATTTGTAATGGTTCTAATCTTATTCTTTAACAGATTAAATCATTCAAAGACTATGTTGGACTTTATCTGAAAGGCAGAGATGACGAAGAGGAATTAGCACTGGACTCAGAGAATAAAAAGCCTACTAATTCTGTTGTACATGAAGTAGTGAATAACCGCTGGGAAGTTTGTGTCACAACTAGCATGAAGGGCTTCCAGCAAGCAAGCTTTGTCAACAGCATAGCTACAACAAAGGTACATGTTCTACATGTAGCCATCTTATAAAAGAAATTCTTAATTCAGCATTTCTTTCAATTTAAAGGGACTGTGTCATGGATTTTAGCCAAATTTAGGCATGGGAAATGCCATCATATTCGCTGAAGTCTAAAATAAATTCTTAAAACAGTTAAGGAGCATTTGAATAACACTGCAAATACAAAAGAAGATACGGATGGCCAAAAGTGACGAAGATTGAAACAGGTTGTGATATGGCATTTTGAAATATTGTTTGGCTGAACAGCTTTTAAAGTTAATCTTGTTTGCCTGCAACTTAAAATTATAACACCTGGGAGACAAAGTTGGTTGCAATAAAGCTATGGTTTTGTCATTTAGATCCATAGAAGTAATTTCTTTGAAAACATTAAGTTCATAGCGAATTTTGGCAAAATGTAATAAAATATACTTCGCTCAGCCATTACACATGTACAGTTCCTTTAAAGGAGTTAACAACAAAGAGTGCCAACAGTGCTAGCAGTCTGAGGTTGGCATGAAGGCACATGCGCAGTGGCACTGCATGTCGTTAATCAGTAAATTTTGATACCCAAAATTGACAGATTAATTGCAAAGCAACCAGTTGTAATATTGCTAAAGCCTCACTTGGTTTTGAAGATTAACTGATATTATTGACTGATATTATGTAGAAGTTTTGTTTGTGTGGCTGAATTGATACCTGATAAATTCACTAAAAGTGATACCAGTCATCTCGGAGTTTTCTGGACCGTATTTTCTGTGTGGTTAAATAGAATTGAAGCAAAATAATTTTTATTGGATAGTACATTTTATTAGCTTTGTATTGATATATAGTTTGCGGCGACTGAGTTTAAAATAGGACGCTTACAATTTTTTTGCTGTTGAGGACACCCATGAAGGTATATGGTAACCTTAATTTCTGTTTAAAGTTTTTGGGTTGTCTGATGAAAAGTTAACCTTTCTCCTTTATTCTCATCAAAAGCTTGAAAAAGGAGGTTAGAAAAGAGAGATCCTTCTAGGTAGTTATTATTAAACTTTGGACTAACTCCTTGGAGCTTGTTATTTTCCATTTTCCTCCCACACTTATAATCTTATCTGAAATTTTTCCGCAGGGGGGAACACATGTCAATTATGTAGCAGACCAAATCGCAGAAAAACTCATGGCTGCGGTAAAGAAGAAGAACAAGGGAGGTGTAGAAGTCAAGCCTTTTCAGATCAAGAACCACTTGTGGATCTTTATCAACTGTCTGATAGAAAACCCAAGCTTTGACTCACAAACAAAGGAGAATATGACGCTGAGAGCTAAAGCATTTGGATCGAAGTGTGAATTTAGTGACAAGTTTATTAAACAGGTTTGTTAATTGTTCATTTTGGGCAGCAAATTATATGTACCCAATAATACCTCTCAGCATTGTCATGTACACTTCTACCCTTTCATTGGACACCCGTTATTCTAAACAGCTACCTTTGTATAAACATACTAATTTATATTATGGTTGACTGTGACTGGTAGATTTAGATCCTTATTTATATTCTAGCCAGGTGAAGCTGTTTTTGTTTATTTGCTGGTACATTACCTTGTTGGAATAATAACATTTCCAGCAATCCCAGAAGTTGGAAATCAAGTCTTGCCCCAGAATTTTCCGCTTGCTCTAACTTTTATCAACACTTTACATGTATTTTGCATGGTGTTTGCTAATTTTGCTTATTGACAAGCAGATAGCTAATGCTCATGATTCAAGAAGTTATCAAACATCAACCACTCAGCAAGTATGAGATGATTGTTTACATTATTAAATTATTTTTCTTTTTCTTTTGGTAGGTTACTCAGTGTGGTGTTGTGGAACACATCATGAATTGGGTGAAATTTAAAGCACAGGTATTAATTTGAATATAACACCTTGTTGTGCATGTTCTGATGAACCTAAGCGAGATAAAAAGTGAATGTAGCCAGCAGATTGAAAGGAAAGTGAGGGTGTGTCCCTTAATTATCTTGTCATCAGTACAAGTTTACAGCATTTCCTAGCTTGTAGAGTCCACGAAAAGCAAAAGACGGTACCTAAAACAATGTGTCTACTTCAGTTCTGTTTTAAAAAATCATCCTTCAATCTCTCCTCTTGAATAATCACTCTTAAATTACCCTATTGAATAAATAACTAAATGACAAACAAGCAAACAAACAAACAAAAACATTTATTGAGAGAAATAAAGCCCATGTAGTCCTTGTTCAGTGTATCTGATGTGAATATTTCATAAGTAGTGACGAAATAATAATAAAACAAACTGCATGTTTTTACTTCACAACTTCCAGCAAGCAATATTTGAAAAAAATATCCCCCCTCTATCAGTCACCCCCTTTTGGCGTGAAAAAAATAATAGATAATCCCCTCCAGCTATTATTCAAGGAAATATGGCATGCCTTGATGCTTAAAAATTTTGTTTGTCATTAGTGTAGAAGATAGATTTCATGTATAACGAACATACATGTACATTCTATTGTAGACTCAACTCAACAAGAAATGTCAGAAGGGCAAACACAGTAAAATCCGCGGCATTCCTAAACTTGATGATGCTAATGATGCAGGTGGAAGGAACTCTCAGCAGTGCACATTGATTCTGACTGAGGGAGACTCGGCCAAGACGCTGGCTGTGAGTGGCTTGAGCGTTGTTGGCAGGGACCAGTATGGCGTGTTTCCACTGCGTGGCAAGCTGTTGAATGTCAGGGATGCATCACATAAGCAGGTATTTTAAATGCAATATCATAAGCCCCCCCCCCCCCCCCGCCACACCCCCCTCCCTCATAACTCCCTGCAAAATATGATGACAATATTATAATAATGAAGGAGCACCGGGTCCTAGAGCAGGGTTAGTACAGGTCATGGCAAACCTGGAAAGTTATGGAATTTTGAAATTTCATGTTCGAGGCCTGAAAAGTAATGGAATTTAAGTGTGGGCCATGAAAGTCATGGAAAATTGTGTCAATTCTACAAATAAATAATTATTGTGCAGTTTTTTGTGAAGAAAAAATGAAAAACAGTACTAGAAATCAAGGCTTTGAAAAGTCATGAAAAAGGTCATAAAAAGTCACAGAATTTCTAAAGAGGAAAGGAGTATGGACACTGGAGGAGTGTCGAATTTGGCGTTCAGCTTTAAAGAACCTCCCCACGTTGGTCATCCTGGGGCAGGAAACCTGGCCATTGTAGAGGAGAGGTTTCAATAATAGGAAGTAAACATTTATGGACTGGCACACAATTTTCTTGTGTAAACAAGCCTAAAAAAGGAACTTTTTCTCTCTATTTGAATTTGTTGATTGAGTACAGTCCTGTCTGCAAAAATTATAAGAAAGACAAGCCCATTTTAAGCACAAAATTGAAGTGGAATTTTTTAATTGTGTGATAACAGATTCTTGAAAATGCAGAAATCAACAATCTAATCAAGATTGTTGGGCTGCAATACAACAAGAAGTATTCAACAGAAGACGACCTTAAAAGTTTGAGGTATGGCCACATTATGATCATGACAGATCAGGATCAAGATGGCTCGCACATAAAGGGGCTCTTGATTAACTTCATACACAGTAACTGGCCAAACCTGACACGCTTGCCGTTTTTGGAAGAGTTTATCACTCCTATTGTTAAGGTGAGTGGTCCAGGACACAGTTGGTTTCTGACTGTAATGCCATTTTGTTCTGCATTTGATCAAGGCTTTCTGCATGAGATCGAGGCTACATGTAGCAGTCCAAGATAGCGTCCAAATGCTGAAATGGCATGGCCTCACGATACCCGTGGGACTAATATCAGACAAAAGACACCATTAGTATGCGTTCTCCTTCCTCAAACCGAACGCACTCAGTATGAATCTTTTATTCCCTGCATGTGTACTCATACATGTTTGCATTTTAAACTCAGGTCAGCAAGGGTAAAGAGGAGAAATCCTTCTATAGCATTCCAGAATATGAGGAATGGAAAAACAGCACAGACAATGCCAAATCCTGGAAAGTGAAGTACTATAAGGGGTTGGGCACGAGCACTCCTAAGGAGGCAAAAGAATACTTTGCTGACATGCGACGTCATCAGATTCAGTTCCACCATGAAGGCGCTGCATGTGATGAAGCCATACTCATGGTATGTACATTATGTTACCAGTAAAATTGAAATTCAGGTTAATAATTACCGAGATTATTTTTTCAACCTACATTGTAGGTAAAATTTAGAGGTTATTATCAAAACCTTATTATAGTGTTAGGGATTGGATTGGAGTCTTCTATTTTTTAAGAAAATAGTGGTTCACCCAAATTATCTTTCCTATGTGGCAGCTTGGTGCACATGGGAGACTACAACAGTTGAAAATAAGTGTAGAAACAAACCAAATTGTTTGGTGAGGAATACTATATGAATATACATCTTCACCGGAAGAAAGTAGCTGGAAAGAATACTGCCTTGAAATTCTGGACAAATTCTTGAAGTTTCATAAATCACCCAATTATCAAATCCATCATCACATCTCCACTGCTGTCGCTTGCATCTAAGTGCGAGCACTCACCCCCGACATGACATGAGTCCTCATCAACCGTTGAAGTTTGCCAGATCGCCGTTGAACCGCCGTCTGGTTTAGAAATAGCGGAAGGATTGGATAGAGAAACCTCTAACGGAAAATTGATCCAGATCTGTGTTGTTATAAATGCATTTGCAGGTTCGCTTGAATCACGTTTAGTGTTCAGTTTTGTCAGTTCTCAATGTTTATGGTGAACATTTTGAGTGCGCAAGTTGCTGTTGCGAATCATGCCACGTTATAAGATCATGTTCTGGCGGCAAGTGTTCAGGCTTAGATGTAAGCGATGGTATTTTGAATCAGCAACCTAAATCAATGGTGGGTAAATTAACCTATAAAAAGCCATTTCATCAGAATTCTGACTTGACAGTAGAAAATTTGTTTATAATGTGCAGAAAGAGAGCTGTTGAACTTTAATTTTGACAGTGCCATGTTTGATTACAGGCATTCAGTAAAAAGAAAGTTAATGACAGAAAAGACTGGCTTAACCATGCAATGGAAGATCGCAAGTGGAGAAAACAACAAGGGCTGTCAGAGGTGAGTCACAGTAAATTGTCAAGTTAAAATGCCTGCAGTGATCAAGTCCGTTTTTATGTATCTTGTGATAAAAGTCAAAGTTTGAGTCTAGCAGCACATAATAGTTGATATTGAAATTATGAATGTATGAAATCATATTTTTCAACTGTGGATGAAGAGAAGATCCTCGCAATTATGAACACAACTTAGGCAGTTGCGAAAAGAAAGCCTGAAAAAATCAGGCTTGCCGGAACTCGAACCCTGACCTCTGCAATACCGGTGCAGTGCTCTAACCAATTGAGCTAACAAGCCAACTGGGAGCGTGTTATTAAATTGTTTCGTAATATACCAGGGGAAGATGAAGATGAAATTATGAATATATGAAATCATATATTTGAAATGCAGAATGATGAAGACTAAATGAAGAGGAGATCCTCTCAGTTATGAACACAGCTAAGGCAGTTGCGAAAATAGAGCCTGAAAAAATCAGGCTTGCGGGGACTCAAACCCTAACCTCTGCAATATCGGTGCAGTGCTCACCGGTATCGCAGAGGTCAGGGTTCGAGTCCTGGTAAGCCTGATTTTTTCAGGCTTTCTTTTTGAAACTGCCTAATTAAGTTGTGTTCATAACTGTGAGGATCTTTTCTTCATTTAATAGTTGATATTTATACCTAGTTTCTGTAGCATGTAGGTACTATGAGTCTAACTACTGCCTCCTAGGTGAGATGCTCACCCCGCACAGCATCTAATTTGCTGGTACCCATTTACACTTTTGGGTTGAGAAAAGCACAGTGAAAGTATTGTCTTCCCAAGACACAATGCCAGTACTTGAACCCATACCCCGATACCCTGGCTCCTCTCAAACAAAAGCTATGCTGCTGATGATGACTATTGCAATGATGCGAGTCTTGTCAAATGGGCTTTATGTTAGTATATGATCAAAACCGAGAATGACACAATATTTTCACAAATGTGCATTGATGCAATTGATCAATTCAATTTTTTAGTCAGAAATTAGTCAGGGATTTTTTTTCACATGAGGACGAAACACACTGGGTTGAGTGAAATCTGTCTTTCATTTGCTTGGTTTCATTTTTCCTCAGGTGTATTTGTATGAGAAAGACACAAAGTCTGTTTCATACTCTGACTTTGTCAACAAAGAACTAGTTTTGTTCTCAAATGCAGACAATGAACGATCAATCCCATGTCTAGTAGATGGTAAGTAATGATGACATTACCTTTATGTTAAGGGGCTCACAATAGTTTTAAGGTTTTTTAGCACTTTTACATTTAAATGATTCAATAAAACAAAATAACATTTCTTTTTACAATTTCTTGGGAATAGCTACTAGTTCGATCGTCAGTGAACCGAAATATAATCATACGACGTCATCACCTGTTACCATAGCAACAGGATATGGGTGTAAATAGGAGCCATCATGGAGCTTCTAACGGTAATAGCGCAAAAATTAACTCGGTGACCCCTATTTTTCTGAATCTTATCCAATTCTACATAAAAAGGGGAGCAATTATAAAGAGTTTAAAAAAATTCTCTGGAGCAGATTTTATGTAATTACTCAAAGCCGTAATTTTTGACTGGCTAAAAATCCGATCCAGAGAATTTTTTTAAATTTCACCTGTAGTTTTCTCTCAGGCCACATTACCTAATTTTGAAATAAAAAAGTGGGGTCACCGGACTTGTTTTTCAGTTAAATTACTTCGCGTTTCAAGAAAAGCCACGCGTGATCCACGCGCGTTTTAAAATCTGGCCTTTACAAGATCCCATCTTTCGCATGCATAAACGTTGTCCGCTGGTCAATGCCCTCGATTTAGAAGAGTCGCTTGCTCCCTTTCATATTTATCAGTCATTAAGTTGCATTAAATATTGACCTGTAAATCGAAGTGCCGTTAATAAATGCAGTAAACTAAAGCCACAGACAAAGCTGCTTAAGGAAAGATAGAGAAGTAAACGTGTATTGCATGCTTTAGTTTCGGGAATCTCGTAGGTTTGGTTGGAAGTCCACTCCGGGGTCTACACGATCGATCGCAGCGCATGCATAAAATTTTCTCCTCGGCACCACGTATACTGATCGACGAACATTTTTTTCTTCAGCTAATAATAACAATAAAGACTCTTTGCGGCTAAAAATGTCGTGAAAACGTGATTTTCTCTGAAAACTGGACAAAAATAAACTTCGACAAAAAAATTTACGCGCCGCCATGTTTGTTTTTCTTTTTCATGGCTGAAAAGTCCCGCGAGTGACGCGCGTTATTCGCGAGGTTTGGACCCAGGCCTCAGGCGACCATAAAACTATTGTGAGCCTCCTTAATAATAGTCACATTGTTCAGTACAAGCTTAAATAAAATGAAGAAACAAAAATGGTTGTAGTAGTTCATGTTCTGCAGACTATCAATTGGGTCTATCCCTGTCACTGCTTTGCAGACGACAGCTGAGAAATGTACCAAGATAGATAATGCATGTGCAAAGCTATTGTAGGTAGGGTAGGTAAAGTCTGTGTTGAGCCTAGTGGCCCATACAGGCTGGGACTTATCCCAGTCTATGGTTTACAAGCTATTGTACTGCTCATTAAGCCTTTTGTTTGTTGGTTTGGCCATGTTTTTGTTGTCGTTCTCGTTGAGATGTGCCCATGGTCTCAAATGACCACTTGATATCATTACATGACTTCTACACCCGGGGCTGTGCTCTAGCAGGGCCCGGGTGCCAGAGGCGACTTGCTTTTGCCTTTGGGCGACTTAGATAACTTTGCTATCCTAATAGTGTTAAGAACTGGTCACCTATGATTCCTTACATAAGAGCCTTTGGGCACCCTGCAATTATTCCAAGAGCAGGGCTTTGACACCCATTGTTTTTGTCCATTTTTTTTAATGACATTAATTTATTTATTTTACCAGTCATCTTTCTCTCTTTAAATTTGGAATTGCTTTAACCAGACATGATTATATTTTCACTTCAGGTTTCAAACCAGGACAAAGGAAAGTTCTCTTTACGTGTCTTAAAAGGAACGACAAAAGAGAAGTCAAAGTTGCTCAGCTTGCAGGTTCAGTTGCAGAATTGTCAGCATACCACCACGGTGAGGTAAATATTTACAGAAATTTAACTGTTAGTTTACTGAAGTCAGAGTCATCAAGTATGTGTAGCAACATGCACATTGACATGATGTCAAAAGGAGAGCTGTACAAACAGCTAGTGTCCCTGCAAAACTACCGGCAGTCTTGTCTTTAACTTAATCTAAATACATTTACATGTGGTCAGATAAAACATCATAGACAGACCCAGAATGAGCTATATGAGCTATATAAGGTATGAAAGATATTGTTATTAAAACGTTTGAAACAGTCAATAGAACATACACATTCATGCTTATGTACTTAAATGCAACAAAAAAAAATTAATGATACCTTAATGAACCATGGGAGTTGTGAAGGCTGGTCATGTAATAGCCCAATTTCGATATATTAAAATTCAGCCTAAAACAATAGACCTCAGGACGAGGCTCCGGGGACTAAACTATAGAGTTTGTGGGGTTTATTCCCCGGAGCCTCGTTGTGATGTCTATTGTTTTAGGCTGAATTTTAAAATATCAAAATTGGGCTATTCTGTCTTTAAGTTTTAGTTCTAATCGATGCTGTTTTTGTTCTTGTTCTAGCAAAGTCTCATGGGCACAATTATCAACTTAGCCCAAAATTTTGTAGGTAGCAATAATGTTAATCTACTGCAGCCAGTTGGCCAGTTTGGCACTCGTATCCATGGCGGCAAGGATGCTGCCAGTCCCCGTTACATCTTCACCATGCTGAGTCCTTTAGCAAAACTTCTATTTCCTGCTCATGACATGCCAAGCCTGACATACTTGTTTGATGACAACCAGCCTGTTGAACCAGAATGGTACTGCCCTATTCTTCCCACGGTTATGGTTAACGGCGCTGAGGGGATCGGTACTGGGTATAGTACCAAGGTGCCAAATTTTGATGTGCGGCAAGTCGTCAGCAATCTGAAGAAGATGATCAATGGAGAGGAACCTGAAGAGATGGTAAGAACAAATGACCTTTCTACCGGCAGCTTGCTTTGATTTACAGTCATTAGACAATGCCTGAATGCAATAGTATGGTGGCCCAAATTCTCTATTAAAAGTCAAACAAAGTCCAAAATGTGGTTGGCCAAAACAGAGAAAAAAATAAATTAAAAGCCATAATACTGGCAATTATTATATTCAGTGATAGCATATTATTGGATGCGTAAATGACTTGTAATCTTGAGGCTTGAAGATGAAAATACTGGTCTGGAAAAAGTACAATGTATGGATTCCTTAAATCTTCAATTTTGCCCTGCTTTTTCTGTTATACATCTTTAGATTCCTTCATACAAGGACTTCACAGGCACCATTTCTCAAATTGATACCCACAAATTCCTTGTGCAAGGTAATGTGGACGTGATTGACAGCAAAACTGTAGAAATCTCAGAACTTCCAGTTGGCACGTGGACCCAATCTTACAAAGAGAATGTGCTGGAGCCAATGCTTCATGGTACAGAGAAAGTACCACCAATCCTTACGTGAGTAAAAACACACAATGTTTATTTATTATCAGTTTTAAATTTACCTTTATCAATAGCACATGATCATTGGTACAGTTGTTCAATGCATTTTTGTGCCTAGGGCCTAGGCCGCCTAGCCCCTAGGCAATATGTGATCGAACCACTTTGTGATGGAAGATATTCTTGTTAACAATAGAATTGTCAATCGATCCAATCAGAACAGAGCATTTCGTCATTGCGTCAGCGATACGTCGACCCGTTCTCGTTCGATCTGGTAAAACTTGTAGAGGTGTATTGCTGTATTCTTCGAAAGGTGCTGTATTTTTGTTGAAGATAATTTCAGTTCGGGAAAAAGAAAGACGAAGGTTCGTGGAAGATCACCGCGAAATTCCTCTCAACTACTCATGAAGATTGGGGATAAGATGGTTACGTACACTGCTTTCAACGATGCTATTCAGAGCTTCTTAACCAATATCAAGTGTGACACCGCCGTAATCGTGGACTTTGTGCGGATTCTGAACACTTTACAAAGCAAAATGGTAATGTACAGTGTTGCTTCGAATTTTGATGGAATTTTTGGAAGAATCGGTTATTAAAAGCCGCCGCGAGCAGCCAAAATTCAAAACATTTGCTTGTGTAGCGGAATCTCACGTCTTTCAAGTTTTCGCTATTTTGTCGGTTTTAAATACATTCCTTATCTTGATATGAATGAAAATAAATCTGAAACAGAATTTCTTTCAAGTTTCTTTGATTTTTCTATATCTCTTAAACTTAAAAGTTCGAAATTTTAGGCAACATATATAAACTTATTAATAAGATTTAAGACAAAAGTTATAGCCGATAAGCATCTTTACGGCGAGCCGTACGTCTTGTGTTATTTACTTTCAGGTAAGCCGCTTTTTGTTTTGAATTGAGAATTATTACAGTACTTCAAAAAGGAAATTGAGTTTTTTTTTATTGAAGGTTAAATGGAAGCAATTGAAAGTATCGTGAGTCGAGTTCAAGGGACGATTTTAAGCCAATTTTACGCTGCTTCACGCTGCTCAAACACACTGCTGTGTTTCGTAAATAATTTCATCTCGAATTACCTGAGTTACTGACTTTCTCCATCAAGGCCACAAAAGTCAGAAATTAACACTATTCGCGGTCAGAATGTCATTTTTAATAGGGTACATAAATAGATTGCATTCGCCATGTTGAATTTAATAAAATCGCGAAGTTTCGGGAGAACTGATTCAAATTCGATAAAATACAGCAATTCATTTTGAGATATTTGTAAGTGAAGAAATTTTGTTAACTGAGGGTGGGTGCGCTAAAAGTTTTGAGTTTTTTGTACCACGGTCTTCTGATCGTTTCTGTCACTGCTTTAAAATATCTTTATACCACTACCAGCATCCTCACGCAGTCTTCGACTGCCTGTTATTGTTACATGTACCATAGTTTTTATGTGTATGGATTCACTGTTGTTTCGGCAGCATTAATTTACTTTGTTTGGTTACTGTTATTTTTGTTGTGTTCTTTAAGAAACATTCCTGTTATGATCATAATTTCTCAGTATCATACTCGTATTTTATTATTTTTATTGCCTAATTCTCAGTTTTTGCCATCAAAGACGTACATTATTTCAGCAGCATGTACTTATTTCATGCTGTTCCTGTCATTCTGTTCTGTTCTCGACTACATTTACATATACCATTGCTGTTATATGATCATTTATTTCATAAATAATCATTTGTTACCATTATACTAGGTTTATCATTCTTATTGCCTAATAAAGATATGGCACAACGTTGGGAAACAGTCTACTTTATTGAAATATTTGTTATTACAAATTACATATAATCATTACACTCAGTTCCACACTCCAGATACTTTAAGCTGACTGAGCAATTTTGTAGGATTGTTTAGGTAACAACCAAGGGCAATCATTAACCAATCATTTGTTATGCTTCTTAACCAAGCAATCCTGTACACGAACAAATATCCGCGCATATTTTAAAGCAAATTAGAGGTACGAGGGAGACTTCCAATTTCTACAATCACAAGTGGCTTTCAGCCCTAGGCACACGTACGCATTGCGGACCTATTTTTATGAAGATTTATTTATGTAGTCGCACCTCGTCTTGCAGGAAGCTTCATCAGGGCTTTCAACAACGCCGAGCACCGTCGCGGGTATTTGTCAGAAATCGCTGGCTGAAATTCTTGCAGCTCCCTAATAAGGAACGTTGAACAAAATTAATAATAAGTCCAGGGCTCATCTTCGGAATTTTTTCATTATTATGGATGCTCATTCTTCCCCTTTGGTGCTCCATACAAGAAATCAATGTGCAGGGTGTGAAGAAATTCAACTTTTCAGCTTGCCCAAACAGGATGTACTAGCCCAAAGGTCATTTTAACTAGCTGAAAATAAATCCTTATAAGTGCAATAATTTTCCTAAAAAAAATTCCCCAAGAACTTTCACTTGCCTGTTGTGCAAGTGAAGAATAAAATCCACTAGCCTGGCCACAAAATCCACTAGCCCGGGATATCAGACATGTACTTCTTTGCATGCTGAGGCACTGTTTGGTTGTTGTTGTTGTTTCTTACTTTTTATTTGTGGCCTTTTTTTAGTGATTACAAGGAATACCACACAGATGTCACCGTGAAGTTTGTGCTAAGTATGACAGAGGACAAGCTGGCCGAGGCTGAGCAGTCAGGACTGCATAAGAAATTTAAACTTGAAAGCACAATCTCCACCAGTAACATGGTGAGTTACATGTACATAGCCAGTAATGTTCTGGAAATGTGAACTGTAACAATTTAATTACATGCTGTCCCTTCATTAAAATTTTGCGCTCTTCCTAATAAGCACGTAGACTCCTTAAGTGATGCATGTACATGCTAATAAAAAATAAGCACCCCCTTCCAATTAGTACTGCCATTGTGAAAGTGATATCCACATAGGGACAAGTGAATTATGTGGCCTGCTTTTTCAACTGAATTTTATATCAAACGTAATTAATGGTATTGAACAAGCAAATGTCATTCAAACTATTCAAACTCTAATTGTTACGGTAACTTTTGTTCTGATGTTGATGTTGATGTTGAAAGTGGGAGGCTTGGTGGCCTGATGGTTAGTGCACTGGACTCTAAATCAAGCGGTCTGGATTCAAGCCCCTGGCTGGGGTCATAGTGTTTTGTTCATGGGCAAAACACTTTACTCTTACACTCTGGTATACAAATGGGTGTAGACTTGCTTACAAGTCGAGCTCACAGAGCGCGAAGCGCGAAGGCGAGCACGCAGCGCGAGAGCGAGCGCGAGAGCTCGAGCGCGAGAGCGAGCGCAAAGCGCGAGAGCAAGCGCGAAGCGCGAGAGCTCGAGCGCGAAGCGCGAGAGCTCGACTTGTTTCCCCTGCAGGAGAACGCATCAAATGACGTGATTTTGGCGCGAAATTCTCCGAGACGGCAGGGTGTCAAAACTGTCTAGACTTACTATAAGTTGTTCGCTTAACTGTCAAGCTATCAAAATTTCTTTTCGCAAGTAATGGCTTTTGGAGGAAAACGCCGCTCATTTTCGCGCTTTCGATATGTAGTCAATTTTACACTCGGAGCTCATGGCGGAGGAAAACACTCCAACGAAATGTTATGTTCGCGTCGCTTTGCCAGAAAATATTTGTCTGCAATGTGGAGGGTCAATTGCAAATACGGACTTACGAAGGAGATTGTTTTCTGGCTCGGATAACACCAAAACCGGCCGAAATCTGGAGCTACTTCTTGGAGATGTGCTTCAAGATAAATATGATAAATCGGCAATTATTTGCCGAAACTGTTCAGAGCGGAACGAAACGCTCTGTAAGAAAATTTTTTCAGCAAGGGAGAATTTCCACAAAACACAAGAAATGATGGTGGCATCCAACTTGGATAGCTCCATTCGCGTCAAGCGTTTGACAAAACCGTCCGATGAACGCGAGGACCTCAGTGAAGGTGTGAAAAAATTCTCATCAAAGAGAAGAGCATAACAAAAACGTCTTTTCCGCTGCAGTAAGCTTCGATAACTTTTCGCTAATGTTCACGGGCATCTTTGTAATTTGTCTTTCGTAAGCCATATTCGATTGCCTCCTCAACTGAGTGCATGGTGAAAAAATAAACGAACAAAAACAGAAGAATCGACAAATATCACAACACGACAAGAAAGTCTACGTGCGATATACAGATTGCTGGTTTCATCTTTCACGCGTGATCGATCATTACCTGGCGGGTCTGGCAAGGATCTGGTTTGATTGACGTGAACTTGACAACGCTGTTCTCTGATTGGTCAATTCTACCGGAGGAAAATTCCTCCGGTAATTTTGGCGCGCTGCAAGTGATAAAAGTCGTTCGCACCGGGGTCTACTACCACCAAACCGGAAATGAAAAAGCGAACGACTTTTAGAAAGTCTAAAATGGGTGCTGACAAATTTAACACTTGGGGGGGGAGGGGCTACAATGGACAAGGGATGCCATTCAGTGAGGGGAGGAGATACTCCTAGTTGCTTCATGCTACTGAAAACCGGGATCAGCACTAGCAAGATGGGCCACTAGGCTGGAACAGACATTACCCTTGGGTGTCAAAAAAGAAAGAAAACAGCACCCCCATGTTATTTCACAGGATATGCAAAGGATGTCTGGCAGGTTGTCTTTGCTCTAAAGAAAGCAGGGATGTCCTAGTAGAGCAAACGGTTATCTTTACACATCAAATAAAATTTCCTTTTTTTCAGGTTCTGTTTGATGCTTTGGGTTGTCTGCGCAAGTATGAGTCACCAAAAGACATTCTTAAAGAGTTTTTTGAGCTTCGTTTAGAAAGGTATGCCATCCGCAAAGCATGGCTGGAAGGGATGCTGACTGCAGAATCATCCAAGCTGAGCAGTCAAGCCCGCTTTATCTTGGAAAAGATTGACGGACAAATTATTCTTGGTAAGGCCATTGATCCCTGATCTGACAAACCTTGTTTTGAGCCTGAAAAGATGCAAACGTGTATTGTTAGGTCCACAAAAAGGTATAATGTCTTGAACATTAAATACAAACGAACTGAAGAATTATTGAGCGTGCACAGCGATGTGCTATTCCACAATGTTGTCCCTAAAGGCTGCGATCATTCTGGTCTGTGCAAGGGATCAGGACATCTGGGCTAACAATATGATTGACTGTTGAAATCTTGTTCATTTCATCTACAATCTTGATTCTTTGGCGCACATGCCCAATCAAACCAGAACCAGGAAATCCTGGTTCCTGTTTTGGATTCGTCCAAGGCTGTTGCATTTGCTGACCCCTAGCCAAGGGAGACACAGACTCTGGGAACAAGATTGGTTATGCAAATTCAGGCTATTTGTTTATTTTTGGCTCACGTCTGCTGCTGTACTCTCACCAAGCTTTCCTTAACTTCTCGGCTGTAACAAAAAACTTTTCATTTCATTTTTTTTCCACACAGAAAACAGATCCAAGCGTGACATTATCACATCCCTCGTACAGCATGGATTCCCATCTGATCCAGTAAAAGCTTGGAAAGATCTGCAAAAATCAAATGCACCCGAAGAAGATGTGGACGATGCCTCCAGTGTGGCGAGCTCTGCCTCAAGTGCTGGTGGCCCGGACTTCAACTATTTATTATCTATGTCAATGCTTTCTCTCTCTAGAGAGAAAAAGGAAGAACTGCTCAAGGAACGAGATAATAAGGTTTGTGAGTTAATAAAGTCGTAAAAAGGTTGTTGCTATTCATTGTGTTGAAGTACACTTATAATAAAGTATCCGGTTATAAGCCCCCCCGTTTATAGGCCCATCATCCTGGAAACAAAAAAATACATCCAGTTATAAGCCCCCCGGATATAAGCCCCCCTCTACCAGATGACAGTACTGAATAGGGCTAAATGTTGCTTTATTATGTGTTTTTAACTTAAAAACGTATTTCCATCAACACTCCCGTGGGTCGATTTGAAACGTTTTTTTCATTCCGCTTATAAGCCCTCCCGGATATAAGCCCCTCCGCTTATAAGCCCACCCAAAACCCCTTACGAAGTTGTATAAGCCCAGGGCTTATAACCGGAATTCTACGGTATATTTGTTTGTCTCACGATGTAGACACTTGTGCACTTGCAATGTAAATGGCTACTGACTACATTGTGAAACAAGCGATTATACTTTATTATAAGGTTTCGGTCTGGGATGTCAGTTTTCAAAGTTTTGTCTTCTGTATCTGTGAGCTTGCAGTTAGGTTCACCTAGCTTTCTTCCTCATAAATGCAAGTAAAGGGATAGAATAAAAAATATCCCCGGGGCTGTCATATTAGTAGGTGTCTGGCTACTCAAAGTTTGAAAATGACCAAAAAACACAATGAGAGGGGGCTGCCTACAACACAGTGACTCCAGTCACGGATCAAAACCCACACCTCTAAATCATTTAACTTATTGTTACTAATTTTTGCGGGAATTTAATTTGTGGGGAAAAAGGAACGGGCGTATTTCGCGATTTGGCCATAAAAATACGCTTAAAGGAGCTTAATTTCGCAAAAATTGTCAAAATACGGGTCTGCATTAACAAACAGTTAGTCTCAAAATTGGCACAACTGATTTCAATATTCCACAGCAATAGTTTCCAACGACATTGAACAAGACTTTATAACAAAACAAAACTTTTAAATGGTTTGACATGTCCATTGTAACAAAGTAGAACTAGTTAGATGACTGTACAAAGATTATTATGTAGCAAACTCACCATAACGTTGATTAATTATAACGAATTAATTAAAAAAGAAGGGTATTAAAGATTGTGTCGTTATCTTTCACGGAAGTCCCGCCAAAATAAGAAACAATAAGGTATTCAACACACTAATAATTAAGGGAGGTGAGTCACTGAGTGCCCCTCAGAAAAGTAATCCAATGTGTTACTATTTAGATGGAGGAGCTTGAGACATTACGTGGCAAATCCCCGCAGGACCTCTGGTTAGAGGATCTTGAACTCTTCCTGGAAGAGTTGGAGGTGAGTATGTCCAAAAATATTTAACAAATAGGTTTAATTTTGCCGCACATCTGTTTAGATATTCCTGGCTTACTTGTAAGATAAGTCCACAAGTGCAGTATTTGTTTGCATGATGGCAACTAGTCACATGAACAACCAAATCTTGTGCTTTTCTTTATCTCACACCGGTTTATACACAAGTTTTGTGTTACGCTTTTGCTTATTACCTAAGTGTGTACCAGGCTATGTAGATCACACAAGTCATAACATCAAGGTGTATTAAGACCAAAAAGGAGGCCCACAAGCTGCAAGTAACTGAATCACTGACCCTCTCAATAGTTCACCAACATTGTTCTAGTTGTAAAACTCAACTCAAACACAAATTTCAAAGCATTTTCGCAGCAATATAAATTAATATGTAATTGCTCTTTGCTTTAATTGCAATAATTGTGCTTTCATAAGCCTGAAAATCTGTCCTTTCTGTGGACCACCATGGGGATTATCCAAGACTTCCCATAAAGAGATCCAAAGGGCGATATTCATGCAAGCAAAAGAACGGCGCATTGACTTTCATTTAGCAACCAAGCTAAAAATTTGAAGTGCGGTCTCATGTGGCGTATTGTGGCGTTTTTGCATTGTGTCTAGTCTTGTACACTAATCTATGGTTCTCGCAAATGAGCGAATTTGTACAGTTATTATCATGCATTACAGTTGTGGATCTTGTTATACTGAAGCATTGTTCATGTTTGATATTCAAATTCACACTTGTTTACAGAATGTTGAGCAACAGGAGAGGGAAGATCAAGAAATGTGTCTTAAACCCAAAGGAGGCCGTTCACAGCAGCAGAAAAAGAAACCCTCAAAGCAAGCTGCAAAGAAACCTGACAACAAACCCAAGGCTCAGGAAAAGAAGCCTGCTGTTAATGCTGAAGAAAAGCAGAAGAAGAAAGCAGAAGGCCAGGGCAAAGCCACAGCAGCTAGCAAGAAAGCAGAGAAGAGCAACGACTCATGGGAGTTTGACGATGGAGATACCGCTCCTCCTGTGAAGTCACTGGCAGACAGACTGGCGCAGCGGCAAAAACTGCCCAGTTCATCATCGTCTTCAGCCGGTAGTGGCACTGAGTCAGTAGGCAGCAGTGCCTCAAGGTCCAAGAAGCAGACCATGCTTGAGATGTTCGGTACAAAGAAGAAAGCAGCCAAGAAGGCTGCTGCGGAAAGTGATGATGATTTTATTATGCAGTTTAGTGATGAAGAGGATGCTGCGCCGCCACCTGCAAAGAGGACTGCTAGATCAGCTGCCCCTAAGGTTTGTGCAGATTTTTTCACTAGAGCCTAGGACCAGCAGAAGGGCCTAGTTTTAAAGACACTAAATTTCAGCATAGGAAAAGACCACCAAATTCATCGAAATACAAAAAGAACCTCTTAAAACTGTGTAGGAACATTTCAATAACACACCAAATACAAAAGAAAGCATTGATGGCCAAAAGGGACGAAGATTGAAACAAATTGCCATATGGGTTTTTGAAATATTGTTGGACTGAACAGTTTTCAAAGTTACCTCATTTGCTTGCAACTTTGAATTAACGCCTGGGAGACACATTTGGTTGCAATGAAGCTATGGTTTTCAGGGCTTGAGACTAACTTTTTAACTCACTGGTTTACTGGCTAGTGACATGTCAGATTTTACTAGCCAAAAGTAATTTTTCACTAGTCAGGTATATTGATTTCTATCAAGAACAGTTGACTTTTCCGAGTTTTTCACTAGTAACCTGGTAGCCAAAACCTAAATTTTAGTAGCCTTTGGCTAGTTGGCTACCGTTAGTCTCGAGCCCTGGGTTTTGTCATTTAGATCCATTACAGTAATTTCTTTGCAAACACTAAAGGGACATGGTCAGCATGGTCACAATATTTTAAGTCATTTTTCTGATTACTTCCAAATTGAAGGAAACCTCAAAATAATAGTTGAGTAATGTAGGAAAACAACAAAGGAGTAATCAAAACCCGAAAATAACCAAGGATGGTTTCATCTGATGAAGATTAAGACGTAAGTAATTTTTCACTAGTCAGGTATATTGATTTCTATCAAGAACAGTTGACTTTTCCGAGTTTTTCACTAGTAACCTGGTAGCCAAAACCTAAATTTTAGTAGCCTTTGGCTAGTTGGCTACCGTTAGTCTCGAGCCCTGGGTTTTGTCATTTAGATCCATTACAGTAATTTCTTTGCAAACACTAAAGGGACATGGTCAGCATGGTCACAATATTTTAAGTCATTTTTCTGATTACTTCCAAATTGAAGGAAACCTCAAAATAATAGTTGAGTAATGTAGGAAAACAACAAAGGAGTAATCAAAACCCGAAAATAACCAAGGATGGTTTCATCTGATGAAGATTAAGACGGATTACGACTGACAAACTTGAAAAAACTTGCCAGTTTTTTCAAAATGAGTCGTCCGTGACTGAGTTCCTTTAAGTTTCCTAGCAAGTACCGTATTTTCTCGATTAAACGCCAGACCCCGATTAAACTCCGGCCTCGTATAAACGCCGGGTCAAATTTGCTAGTTTTTAAATAAATGCCGGGGGCGTTTGTTCGAGGTCCGGGTGTTTATTTGAGGTCAAGCTAACAAGTAAATATATTCTGTTTGCCACAAATCTTGATTGCAACATAAACTATTCAATCCGTAATAATGTACCATTTGGTAAAAATCACCTTTGGATACCCAGGGACAGATTTTCGGGGCAGAACGAAAAGAAAAATAGTCCCGCCTTGACAAACTGCCCCTTGATCTCAAAGATCTGTAAAAATAAATCAATTTGAAAAATTGGCAGAAAGTTGCAGCCCGTTAATAAACGCTGGGCCCCGATTAAACGCCGGCTTCAAATAAACGCCGGGTCCACCAAGCCAAGTTTGAAATAAACGCCGGGGGCGTTTAATTGAGAAAATACGGTATTTGGCAAAACTTAATAAAATAAACTTTACTCAGCTGTGACACAGTCCCTTTAATCCAGTGGGATCCCGATTTCTTGAACCCTTGATTTCTTCCTTGAACGAAAAGTCGTTTCCCTTTGATTTGCTTCACTTAGTTGAACACTGCAAATTTTACCGTCAATAAATTTCTCGAACAAATATTAATTTCCCTTGGAGGTTTGAGCAATTGGGGTTCAACTGTTCCAATAAAAGGCAATTTAAGATGCGGCAAGTACGAAGTCTGGACTACCGACAAAAAATTGTATTCTACTCTTCACTACCCGTATCAAAAAACCTGGGGCTAAAATAAAATAATAACCTTTTTTGTTTTCCCTATAGGCCTTTTCAGTTAGTTCTGATGATGATGATGATGATTTAATGGTTACATCAGCGAAAAGCCAGAAGAAGTCTAATAATGCAAGCCTTGACAGTGATGCGGAGTCAGATAAGAGTGATGTACAGGCCACACGAGCTCTCATACAGAAGCTCTCTCCTGCTAAACCAGCAAACACTCTTCAGTCAAGAGTAAGTACGATTTCTTTTCCCTGTCTAAGGACACTTATTGCGTCTCGAAATGCACCAGATTGAATCAACGGGGGACATGCTCCTGATTCCCTCTTGGAAGCTTGTGGCCTTAGGCCACTTGGGTTTTCTCCCCTAACCAATAAATCCTAGATAGAATCCTGATTGGACACTAACCAACACCAAAGATGTGAAACATGTGACATGCTCCAGGTCGGAGCATGACCCCAGTTTACAGAGTGTCAGTATGGCATGTTAGCAATAAAGTAGGACTTTTGCTAGTAATGGACACCTTCCTTAATGGACACCTTTTCGGGTTTCAAGGGTGGGTACTGCGTACGGGAGGATCGTATTGCCTTCATCCTGAAAGGAGGTTGGGGGGTTCCCACTGTCTATGCATATTGTATTCATTTGAATGTTCAACTGTTCAAGAAAACTCTAGAATTTTTGAGTAATAATATGCTTAAATGTACTACAAAACCAAAATTGGGAGGCGCTGTGGCCTAATGGTTAGTGCACTGGACTGCGGATCGAACGGTCTGGGTTCGAGCCCTGGCTGGGGTCATTGTGTTGTGTCCTTAGGCAAGACACTTAACTCTGTCTCATAGTGCCTTTCCTGACCCAGGTGTATAAATAGTGGTGACTTTAATAGTAACCCTGCAATGGACTACCATCCCATTTAGGGTGGAGTAGAAATACCCCTAGTTGCTTCATGGTACTGAAACTGGGATAATCTCTGGCCTGATTGGCCACTAGGATCTTAAGCAGACTTTACCTGTGAAACAAAATCAAACATCAAACCGCTCTTAAGCAACAGTCTTCAAAGAGATGAAGTGTCGGTGATCTTATTTTTTGTGACTTAACAGGCAAAAGAGACTTCAGAAGACAGTGTAGCGAGCAAGACTACAAAGAAACAACCTTCCAAAGCCAAGCAAACAGCAGGGGCAGCGAAAAAGCCCGCCGCAAAAAAGGCACAGGCTTCTTCTAAAGGATCTACTGGAGATGAGAGTGCTGATTCTGACTTGCAAAAGAAACAGACAGCTAAGAAAGGCAAGGGGCGGAAAATTATTTCATCAGCCTTTGATAGCAGTGAAGACTCTGATGCAGAAATTGCTTCCTCAAAGAAACCTGCAGCTGCTAAAGGAAAGGCCATAAAGGTAAAGAAAAAAAAAACTTATACAGTAGAATTCCGATTTCTCGAAGCAAGTTTCGATTCCCTTGGAAATTACATTACTTACCAAAAAAATTGGGAAGATAAAATTTCGGACTCTTTTTTCATCTCATTTTGGACAAATATCGGACAGAAAATTTCAGACACTTTGGTGAAACGACGAAGTGTTTTACTGCACTTTCAAGATTGTGTAGATACACCGACGAGAAAATAACAAATACTATCAAGCTGTTACACATCTCAAGCCGTGGCTCAGCTGGAGTTCGCTCCATAAAGAAAACTAAAAGCAATGGAGCTCAAAGTGGCTTAATGATCTGCTACAAGATCTTCAAAAGGGTCATCGGGTTATAGTTCCTTAGTTACAGCTTCTACTATTTATGCTGTCTCAAACCCCTTCTTGTCAAATCGGGTTTGTTTGTGCACGTAAACAATTATACTGTACTGTAACAATTTCGGACAGTTTGTCCAAAATTAAAATCGTCCGAAATTTTTTGCAAGTAATGTACTTCTCTGTAATTTTATCCCCGATTTCTCAAAGCAATTTTCGTCCCCCCCCCCCCCCCCCAGCTTCGATAAATCAGGTTGCTTCTGCACTTAGGGTTTGTAGACTAAGGGTCTGGAATTCATGAAAAAAATATTATAAGAATATGGGGTTTTAGGCAAGACAGAGCGACTAATTTTAAGTTGTTCTTTTCTGTCCCTTAACACAGCCTAAAAAGTCACCCCCGAAGAAGTCAAAACCAACAGTAGAAAGCTCCAGCGACGATGAACCACTGGAAAAGGCTGTCCAGAGCCGACCTCAGCGCGCTGGAAGAGCTAAAGCTACTGTGAAGTATTTCGAGGATGACAGTGATAGTGATGATAAGGAAAATGATAACACATGGTTAGGGTCAGACAGTGACTTTGATACTGAGTAGTAGATGGAGGGCAGTGTTTTGTGCATCAAGATATGCGAGTGTTTGAGGTTGTTCAAGTTAAAGTCCATATCAGCACAGAACGTCTGCTTATTGAAAATGCTTTTGAGACGGCTTTGAGGACTGTAGTGAAAACAAATGCAAATCTCCTATAATAACGGTGTTAACCGAAGGAGACGATAGGGTTCGTGCAGTACATTCCGAACCTGTTCTCAAACATTTGTTGTAAGCATCATTGTAAATAAAACCAACCAGTGGAGTCGTGTTTAATAATAAAACTGGGGTGAAGAATTGTACGATGACTCGAAATGATTATTGTGTTACTTCCTGCATCCATTCATTCCACTGACTGACTGACAACTGGCTAGCTTGTTGACTGTCTGGCTAGCGGACTGACTGACAGCTGGCTGGCTTGGCGACTGACTGGCTGACGTGCAAAAATTTGTCCAGACGCGTGTAAACGGGGGCCTAAAAGAAACAACTTTTCCACCCCCTTACCCATGACAGATTTTCTGTTTTAAAACACTCCCCCTTCCAATAAAAAGGACAGTGAAACATAAAAGTTAAAACTTTTTCGTAATTTGTGTATTTTTCTACGCTTTTCTTTCCATCGAACTTGTGCATTGAAAGCTAAACCATATGTATAATGAAACAAAACGGCTATAAGTTAATTGCGCTTCACTTTGCCTTACTTTGATACAGGGTTCGTACGCGTCTTGAATTTCAGGAATTTGATTTCAAGGCCTTGAAAGTACTTGAAATTGGTTTTCGGTCCTTGAAAGTCCTTGATTTTTTTATTGAACGTCAAAAGGCTTCAAGGCAATGAGAAGACCGCAAAAATGGGCGAGTTTTTTTAGTTCTTCAGCAAGCACATCAGACTGGAAATCGTTGGTTTGAAGTAAATTTCATAAAAAAAGCCTTGAAATTTCCAAGTATCCTTGAATTTTTGGCCTGAAAATGTGTACGCCATTGTCCAGTCAATACCCGATTAGCCTGTTCCAGGCGTTCGGTTAGTTGGGAAGCGGCGCAAGAAACGGCGAGCGAAAAAATCGGGAGGGGACCTCCTCGCCCCCCTCCCCCTTATTTTTTTTCGCTCGCCGTTTTTCGCGCTTCCCAACTAACCGAACGCCTGGAACGAACCAGGGTAGAGATTAAATTAATGGGCCTTTGATTAGCATTGAACTTATAACATAGAAATGAAACTTTTGGTGTAAAATAAAATCTAAGGAAGAGGTTCTAAAAAACGGCACTGAAGATAATTCAATGATAATTATGAGCTCTTCTATAAGGGATTAATTCCCAGGAATACACCCTGTAGTGGACTAAATAAACAGAAACCTCCATTTGGTGCGAAAATAGGCATTGATATTTGTCCGCGGACATTATGTGATTTTCGAGGAACATATAAACGATATATTTAAACGGTCCAAGGACAAATATCAGTGTATGACAATGGAGGTTGGGTATTGTGTTACCTTTTTTTTACACAAGGCTGCTCGTTTTGGGTGACCTTTTCTCAAACTTTTAAGAGTCAAACTAACTGGAATTCTGTCGGCATTCAAAATATTGTTAGTCTTCAAAATGTTCAGTTCTGTTCGAATTAACAATTTACTCGAAATGAATATAAACTGTTCGCAAAGCTCGAAAACTGGCATCCTCGGAGACCCAGGGACAGTTAGTGGGGGCGAGCTGCCCGTTGCCCCCACTAACTGACCCTGGGTCTCCGAGGATGGAAAACTGGGGAATATCACCTGATAGCCCCCAGTTTGAGCTGTAGCATCAACCTCGTTCCCAGGGTCTCTCTCTCCCCTGGGAGGCGGGGAGAGAGAGACCCTGGGAACGAGGTTGCACGTTTGCCAAATTGTGCGTGCGAAAATTTCTAATTGTTTATTAGACTGGGATATATGTAGTTTTAAGCCAAAATTTACCTTATCCATTTGGCTGTACAAAACAAAAATGACACAAAAATCAATCCATATAGTTTTCTTCTTCAATACAGATGCCCGGAGTGGGGGGGGGGGGGGGTTCTCCATATAATGGCCCCCATTTTTACCGAATGGTAATGAGGTTATGTTATGGGCCGCATTTTCTCACTCGAACACTCACTCACTCACTCACTCGATTCTGATATCAAACCGCAATTAATTTATTATTAAACGAGAAACGTGCTGATGGAAAGGTCTTTTAAACGCATTCAGCACATGTCAATCAGAAACAAATTATTCTTCAACCTCGTTCCAGGGTCTCTCTCTTTCAGGGCAGTAAACTGAATTTCACAAAACAAATCGAAATCATTGAGGACCACTTACACTTATCCTCTGGTGATAAAAGAGAATAGAATTCGCTCAACGAAGCCTCAGAGCATAGGCTAACAATGACCCATTCACGTAAGAAAATATTCAAAGACGCGTTTTAGTAAACACAACATTCATGCACGTTTTTGTTTCGCGTCACATCATCTTTGTGTCACGTCATCCGTTCTTCATCTTTTTGAGTCGTGCAAAAACGCGCATCTTTCTCTCAAATTTTATTCGCTGCTTAAAATAACGCTATACGTGCTGGCAGAAAAGTAAACATATTTAAAAAACAAATTTACTTAATGCTTAAAAGGATCAAAGGTTACACTTAAATATTTTTGTGATGAAATAGAATTCGCGCTACGAAGCCTGAGAGCACGAACCATCAATGATGCAATTCCCATGGAAAAATAAAACATTCACAGGGAAATAAAGTGATATTGTGTTACATTATTGAACGCTTATTTGAAGAAAAAAAGCTATCAATGACCCATTCACGCAAGAAAACACTCGAAGGCAAATTAAGTGAGATTGTGACATTACTGATAGCACCTATGGACTACATATAGTTACGCTTAAACTGTTATAGAAAATTATTATTGCATGTGACGTGATTTAATAAACGTTTCAGCTCACTGGAAAAACACAAATGCGTAGCACGTTTCTGTTTCGCGCTACGTCACCTCGTGTCACGTCATCCGTTTTTCATCTTTTTGAGGCGAGCAGATCTCAAATTTCATCGGCTGTTCAAAAAATAACAACGCTTGTCGCTGCCTAACCTCCCACGCAGTCGTTCTTAGGGGCGATTGTGTTCCACACCGTGTAACGCAATCGCGGGGAGGAGTGTAACGCGATCACCCCTAAGAACGACTGCGTGGGAGGCTAGTCGCTGCCCGGTATGTATATTATATATGTGCTGACAGAAAAGTAATTGAACACACAATTTATCGCATCTAAGACAGTAAAAACCATATCCAAAGGTTACAATTTATTTTGGTGGTGAAAAATAGAATTTGCGCTTCGAAGCCGGAGAGCACAAAGCATCAGTGACCCATTGACGCAACTCACATGAAAAAAAAAAAAGCATTTAAAGGCAAATGAAGTGAGACCGTTACATTCTTGAACGCTTATTTGAAAAACAAAGCGAAGGACGCCACTTCATCGAATTACCATGAGGTTGCTCGAAGAGCCTTTGATTTTAAAAAGGGCTTTTAATTAAAATATTTCGAATTGATGAAATTTATATCTGTATATATTATTTAATTTATTAAGGGGCGGACCATTATTTTCTTGGAGGGGGGGGGATGAAAAATTTTCCTCTGCAAACTTTTTTATTTAGTTTATGCACCTCTGCAAACATTTTTTTCGAAATTCTTACTATCTTTTGTTATACATATCGTGTTTGCAAACAATTTATTTTGTCTTTCCAGGCCCTGCAAACAATTTTTTTCAATATTTTTCATCCCCCCCCCCCCTCCAAAAAAATAATGGTCCGTCCCTAAGAGCTACATGAAAATGACAAAAAATGTCCTGTTCTAAGTCTTTGCCATGTCTTTCAGGTATATGAAAGGGGTACCTTCTTTCAGCAAAAGGTATACGAAAGGGGTACAATTTCTGTCAAAATGGAATATAAAAGGTTAAGGGGTTGGAGCTCGGGGCGAAGCCTCCCCGTATAAAGCTTTTTTGACTACCCCCGGTACAGATGTGCTAAATTTCTTTGACAGCCAAGTCAAATAAGTCACAAAACCACAAACACCTTCTAATACCATAATTTTATTTTACATAATAATAAAGTAGCAGACAATTGTAAATTTTAAATGCTGCTTAATCCTTGTGGATATCAAAAATAACCTATGGACAAAATATCTAATGGAAAGTCTCTATTATGATAAAACTACAATAATTATTATGTAATGGCACATGACATAATATGAATTCAACAATGTGCTTGTTAAAACTAATCAAGCCTGCTTCACACTAGCAACATAACCTAAAGAGGTTACGTGTACATTTTTTTCTTTTCTGTTAGTCATACTGGTAACACAATACTGGCCTACAGTGTTTTATTTGTTAACTTGCTGCCATTGTTATGTTGCTAGTGTGAACCAGACTTCACAGCATTCACTTTCCTAATTTCGAGCCTCTCTTGGTCTTTATATGCTTGACTGATTCTTTATTTGGAGTAGTAAAATAATAAGAACTACATGTATGTCTTATTTTTTATGTCAATGTATGTTTTCATGTTTGGGTTAATTAAGAGTATGAACTGTCAACTTAATGAACTAGATAGCTTTGGCAAAGACAACATACATAAAATGAGGACAAGGCAGTACAGCACAAACAGTCTGGAAATAACTTGACTTCAAAATAAAAAAATGGCAAAGTATTTGCTCCTATACTTAAAGAGGTCATCACACACAAAAGGGTTTGCTCTAGGAGCAAAACCCCTGTATAGTACACAAGGGAGCATTTTCAACTTTGTTTAATTTGCCCTGAGCTCTTGCTAGTTCAATATCGTGGGTATTTTGCGGGGTGGAAATTTTGCTCCCAGGGATGAGTTATACCATGAAATTGAAGCTTTGCTCCAGCAGCGTGCCCTTGGGGCATAACCTGGAAGCAAAACCCTTTGTGTGTATAGGCCTCAATGGCAACATGCAGATTTAATGTCGATTAGCACTCAAACCAGCCTGTGCCCCATACCTAGAACCTCATGTTGTCATTGCTATATCTATTACCGGTATGTGCAGAGTAGAGGTAACACAATCAACAAAATTTACAACTAAACTCTCACTACAAAATCGACACAAACGTTCCATGCAGGCCATGAGAAATCAGCAACTGATCGCAAGGAAAACAACGACTACATGGCACATCTAGTTTGAATATGGAATTGTTTTAGACAAATGTATTCAATGCAAGAACAAAACACAATGCATTGTTTTATAAAAAATATATCATTATGTACCAGTAACCTAAAAGATTTAGTAAAAAGTGCTCTATGACAAATGTTCCCATGGTTAAGTGCTTGAAAAAAATTATCCAATAAAATAATTATCAAACAAGACTTCAGTAAGCAAATTTATGTGATCGTCAAACCAGCTATTCAATACTTTTCAGTTGTGTAATTGACAATAACTGACAATTATTACTATCCTGCAAAATCGTGTAGAACACTGCCCAATACAGGTATAGGTGCACTTAAAATCAGGCGATATTCCAAACGATTTTCAATTCAACAAACATTTTCCAGCTAAGATACTGTGGCACATTTACCATTGCCATGGTTGAATACAACAGGATTTGCTCATTAAATACAGCTGTTTGTGCCTAGAATATGCGAGTCCATAAACTGGAGTCATATTCTATTACAAAAGTGCTAGCAATTTCGGACATAAACTTCATGTATTCTCAACTGAGTTTAGGCATAAATCTTGATGAAGCCCCTATCAGCTTATTTACAAATTTATTTTTTAGGGCTATAATTTTGTGTCAGGCCTACAACTTTAAGACAACAACATATGAAGAGTTTCCTTACTGTTGGCAGCGGACTGTCTTCTTGTTAGTATCAACACAAAAACACTCATGTCAACAGGATAACTACACTTTATACCCACTATCAAATGTTTCTCACTATGAGAGAAGAGCTGGTTAATAAACTAGGCACTTGCTAGCCACAAGCCATTCAGTGTGCACTGTTTCTGTCTTGTGTGTACAATAATACACGTTATACTGCTACTTTTAATGAGAAGAGATTCAACTGCTGTCATCTACTTCTAAAACTCAGCTTACTAATCGAACAGCGACTTTTTAAAGGAGCTATGTCACAGACAGTGTGTCTTGAAAAAATTGGCAAATTGTTTCAAGTTTGTCATTTGTAATCTGTCTTAATCTTCATCAGTTGAAACCATCCTTGGTTATTTTCACATTTTTTATTACTTGTTTGCCATTTTTCTACGTTAAAAAGCTATTATTTTGAGGGTTTTTTTCAATACGAAAGTAATGAGAAAAATGACTTAAAATATTGTGTCATTGCTCCTGTACAGTGCGACGCGCCTTACCGTGGCCACCCGACAAACTTTTTTACAAGTGTCATCTTGTAATATTTTACCTTTTCACTGCGTTTTGTTGACAAATACGATGTCACAAGTATCTCTTTGATCGTATTCAACTTTGCAAGGAGGTGTGTTCGTCAAACTGATAATGATATTACGAAAGCACACTTGTAAAAAAGTTTGTTGGGTGGCCACGGTAAGACGCGTCGCACTGTAAGTACACTCAGTTGGACTAATTCCAACTTTGTGGAATAAAATTGACGTTATAAAATAATAAATTAATCTAAAATCACTATCATTGAATCTTTGAATCACTGACAGGCCTCATGCAATAAACAAATTAAGGGGACACAAAAAATAACTGCTTCCTTTAGAATAATATTAAGTTGCAGAAGTCCCCTTTTTCTATACAGCATGCAGTTTGTAGTTTGGGCTATAATCTGACATCAACATTGTTAATCATAATCCATACCATTAGATGACATTCCTGGTCGCTTTGATGGTGGAATCAGATGTTGAGAAAGTTCGTCTGGTAGATCATCATCATCTAACTTGATTTTAATCAAGTACATCGCCAGAGCAAATTCATCCTCGTCGAGCTGTCCATCACGATCAATATCTGCCAGAGTCCAAATCTTACCCAGAACTGTGTTTGGCAGTTTTGATTTCACCATCTCCCTCTTAGCAACTGCTCCACCAACCTTTCCAGCTTTTGGCCCCAAGCTTTTGAAGATCTTGTCATACTCCTCTTTATGCTCTTCAACAATCCACGCGTCAGACCCAGCACCGAGAGCAGCACCCTGGCAAGCGCCAGATGCAAAGGGATTGTTGGTTGAATGGCTGACAGCAAATGCTCCTCCTCTTACAGACTCTTCAGAATAAGTGTCCTTCTCCAAGGGTATCATGCCCATTAGCCGTGGAATATCATTGGCCAACATGCGGTCAAGTGATTCAATCAGCTTCGTCCTCATCGGGTTGAACTTAGAGAAGTCGTACTTGCGCAACTGCTCTTTGAACTTCAAAACAGGAGGGAAATCGCCAGGTGAGATGTTGTGTTCTCGTTGGATCTTCATGTACACATCAGAAAGCTTGTTCAATAGCTGCTCCTTTTTCTTATCTTTGCCAAAAACTGCTGGCATTTGGTTTTTAAGCTCAGCAATGACATATGCATGGACCTGATGAAACAAATGGCAAAACCATGAGTAATATACTAACTTGTACCCAAACTAATGTTGACCTTGCAGTGTATGCTTTTGAGAACAGCCTGTTCTTTGTAACTCCCCTTGGAAGGCCTCATAAATGGCTCTTCACCTGAAATCTTTTTGCCAGAGAGCAATGTAGAAGTACTAATCAAGGCTCGAGACTAATGGTAGCCAACTAGCCAAAGGCTAGTAGGTTTTGGCCTTTCACTAGCCAAAATGGCTAGTGAAAAAATTAGGCATTAGTGGCAAGAAACCGCATTTTTTAAAATTTGCTCTCAGAGAATATAACTAACAAGTAAACTGTTGACATTATAGAATGTGAAGCTTTAAACAAAATTCTAGCTGACAAAAATGCATGTACATGTACAATTTTTATAGTGAAGAACAAAGCCCAATTTCTTAAGGAAAAAAACGTGAAGATTTAAGGAACATTTTACGGTTAAAGGTTTAAACAGTCGGGGACTCAGAATTTTTCTTTGTCCCATGCTCGTGTCATGTAGAACATCTTATCTTTATTATTTATTACCAAGCTTAAAATTTACCATCTTTATTATTTACTACAAAACCTGATGATTTCAACATTGCTGATCCTAGCAGTAGGCAGGACGCGTGTCACATATCAACCTAGTAAAATGGCCCAGCTCACAACGAGTCTCTTGTAGCTCAGTTGGTTAGAGTGCCCAACCGGTATCTGGGAGGCCATGGGTTCGATTCCCGTCGGGGACTCAGAATTTTTCTTTGTCCCATGCTTGTGTCATGTAGAACATCTTACCTTTATTAGGTTTAAACATTATTGGACATTGTTTTCACCCCCCCCCCCCCCTAAAAGAAGAACTATGCTTAAAATGGCTAGTAGAAAATAGGTTTTGGATAGTGAAATCAAAGCTGTCACTAGCCACTTGGCTAGTTAGCAAAAAAGTTAGTCTCGAGCCCTGTAACTAAGGGCCTCTTTACATGGAGGAAGGGTGCCCCGGCCTACTGAGTTACTCGGCTAGAAGGGATGAAACATAGCTCGCCTTTACATGCAGATTTCACAGCCCTTCTTCCCGAGTTGAGACAGCGTCATTGAAGCGTGTCACGGCGTCGGAAAACCATGTAGCTCCAAATGATTGAAGAATAATATGACTTTTTGCTGAATAACCAAGGCTAGCCATCTTCAAACCTATTTTACTTTAATGTGCAAGCTTTTAGAAATTTACTTCGTCCATTTGTGGGGGAATTGAATTGAAATTCAACAGTCTTTGGCCGCCAAATTGAAATTAAATTTGTTGTTTTGTGAATTAGGATAATCATTCCTACGAAAAATGTTGAATTAATTAACTGTTGCTTCAATAAATATTTTCCAGCCTACAGATAAAACTAATTTGATCTAATTCTGGTTAAATAACACTGTTTTGGTCCAGAATTTATACATTTTATGCCATTAACTTCATTTAAGTTAAGAACATGCGCAAAGACTCATTCCGGCAAGCCGGGATAGCCCGGGCATAACCGTTTACATGGCAAAAAGCTATCCCGTCTAGAAGGGTGCCCCGGCAAGGCGGGTTTCCCGTCTAGCGTGTAAATGCTTCAATGCGTTTTCTAAAGAAACGTAAGAAAAGTTTGCTCGTCCAGGGTAGCTCGGTAAGCCAGGTAACTCGGTTAGCCGGGGCACCCGCCTTCCATGTAAACAGGCCCTAAGTGCTTAGTGCTCTCAAAATTTCATTTCTCAGACAATTATTCAATTATTCATTTTTGGGTTTTCTTTTGTAAATGTTGCACTTTACAATGTACATCACCAACCCCGAATGGTGTGACACAATGCCATTAGCACTGACTAAGCTGCAAACCCTCAGTACCACTGATTTGATTTTTAAATGCCCAATTTACAGCCCACCTCCTTATGGATGGTTTACATTCAACTGCTAGTTCTGTATGTGTGCATACCGGGAAGTAGGAGAGGTGAGGAAGGAAGGAAGGGAGAGTGGGGAGGGAAGTACACAACAAAGTCAGACCTGCATAGTTTTGAATTCAAATGGTTTCCATGGCCGGCATCCATTTCCATGGTTTCAAAACGACCTTATTTACATTAACTAAATTAACTATCTATGCAACTCATCAAAAAAAAGAGAAAAAGAAACAATATTGGTCGTACAAACCTTGGCCAAACGTGCTCTCTTGATGAAGTCATTCAACTTTCTCAGAGCAGCATTCCTCGGCAGAGATTGAATATCCGCAAAAAGATCATTGGCTTCATACTCGAACAGTTTTCGATTTTCATCGATCTGTAGAGGCTGATCCCAGAAAGACCCGATAAAAACACGGGCAACTTCTGGCGTGTTGATAACCTTTCCCAAAGACCACATGAGCGCTCCATAGACCCTCATCAGCTGTTGTGTAGTGACCATATCAGCCTTGTTCAGCACGATACGAATCTTGTCATCGTAGTCACGAAGCACTTCGATGCCACGCTGAAATTCGTCTGAAATATCAAGCTTATGCGCATCGAATAGCAGAATTATCCGATCGCACCGTTCGGCGAACCATTTTAGAATTCCAGTGAAATCATATCCGCGGGCGACACTCTGCTTTTCACCTGACAAAATACCTGGGGTATCCACAATCGTTATGCTTTCAAGGACGGCGCTTGGAAGCTCGGAACAGCAAAACCTGTTCAGAAAGGCATTCCCAAACGAACTGAGGGTACGGAAGGGTTTCTTGGGGTCCACAATCAATGCATTTCCCGGTACAACTTGTTCGTTATCACCGTGCATCACCGCTATGAAACTGTCGGTTGTCGGTTCGGGGCCGATACGAATGCCAGGAAAGTCTCGTTCTAACAGATACCGAATGAACGTCGTTTTACCAGTAGAATACTGACCAACTAACAACACCATGGGCTTAGCCACAAAGTCAGGTTCAGACATAGCCGGCGAGTGAAAATCATTGAAAAGGTAAGCCTCCTCCAGCGGTTTCAGATTCTTGAAGTAAAGTTTCTTCAAGCCGTCCACGACGGAGTTGAAAACTTGCGGGTTCTTTGTGGCATCGTTCTTTTTCATCCACGTAAACATGGTGGCGATAATTCAAGGCAGAAGATGGTAGACGTCTGCTGAATAAATGACCACGAGGAAATTTCTGATTTTGATTTGTTTTCGGCGTAAAACGTGTGAAAAGGAAACGCCGCCCAGTCGCTCCCTTCCAATCCTGAACAGCTGAGAGCATGCGCACTGACCACTCCTCCAAGTCTTTGCTCTTAAAGTGACGTCACGAGTCTATATTTAGAAGCTGAGACCTCGTTAGCTACCGGTTGAAAGCACGTGCAGGGAAATAATGTCAGTTCTAAATGCATAACAAGATCAACAAGATTAATGCATAACAAAATAAATATTTCTTACATGAGCTGCTAACAAACATGTCGAACGCATGATTACTGCTAATCATATGTACTGTAAATTCTAAAGGGACAAACCACCTCAGTACGATGCCTAAAAAGCGTGCAATTCCCAAAATTGGATTCGGCGCCATTAAATCCTATATCAAGTGTAGAATTTTTTTTTTAGTTTTTTGAACATTGTATATAACATTCAGCATTTCAGTCGGTCAGCGTCAGACCAGTTAAAAAAACTTTGTTTAATATGCCTGCGGTATCCCTGACTGCAATTTGCAGAGAATTACTCAAAAGATTAAACGTTAGAATGAAATTTAAATTTTTAAAAGTTTATAGCGTTTTATCTTTAGAGTCATTCTCTTTAGAACCCTGAAGAAGAAAGAACGTACCTTCCGAATAATTGAAATTTTAATATACTTGCATAGTTTGCATTTTTTCGTCATTTATTATTCAGTTATAGCTGAGTGGATCCGGTCCTTTTATTTTGTCATGGGGGCCCTTACAAATTTACGATCGTTTTCATTAATTTGAAAGCTATATTTTTAGAAGAAGTAGTAATTATAACTTCCATGATTGAAGAAATAGATGTCTTACCAAGGTGAAACAATCGGGACAACAAGAGTCCTCTTGAAGAATTTCTATTCATAATAGTGATGATAATCTGGTTTAAATTTTCGGTCCAATTATTGCTATTTTCTGACCCCTTCCCCCGTTTCTTTCTGCTGATCATACTTTTTTTGTAGACAATAAAGTATAGTACCGCAATGTTTTTAAGAACAATATTTTATTGGATAATAAACGCACGCACGACTGTCGACAGGAAGCTATCAGGCTTATTTTTGGTTAAATAACTACGTAAAGACTTGAAGAAACTTCTTTAGATCAGAGCTAAAGAGACTCAAAAATTTATTACCGTTATCGTCCTTCATTTTCTCCACGACCTTTTTCTATGCCCGCTTATCCACCCCTCCCCCTACTCCCAAGTCCTGAATTTACGGTTGCCTTCAGTTTACAGAGTCAACTCTCGTTAAAGCGGACACGCTCGGGGCGTCGTTTAGTGTCCGTAATAGCGAGAGTCCGTAATAGCGGGAGTCATTTCCAGTCAAACCTTATTTGTCGGGGATCTGGATTTTGTCCGTAATAGCGAGTGTCCGCAATAGCGGGGTGCCCGCAAGGCGAGAGTTGGTTATAATACTTCATTCTGGTCATCTTTCAATTATCACAGTGCACCACAGTAAGGATTTCCTAGAAGTGGTGCCCCAGTGGGTGGGTCCACGACTATTTTAAAACGTCTGCTCAGGATTAGTGACCTCTTAACTTGATAAAAGTGTCCCAAACAGTATTTTTCTCGACCTTTATCAAAAGACAACAAAGCCGGTGTCGTTTGGTCAAGTCATGATCACTGAGGGTTTTGTACATGTTTTGGCAGCGTTCATAAAAGGAAGCCGTCATTAATTTCCGTAAACCAACGTAAAAATACAACAACAAGTCTTTGCCAGTCGTGGTTATAGACCTGGTTTCAGTCCTAGGGCTCTTACCATTAGTCAGAACTGGGCGGCCAGACCGGTATATTTGAGAACAAAATTCCGTTGTTGGTCAGTTTTGTCCTGTCAAATCAGTCAATGTATTAACTTAACACAATACTGTGGTGGATTTGTGAGAATATCTCGAGAAAGGCTCATTTCACGTTCAAAACCATTGGGCCGGCAGGCCAGGCTGACAAGTGCTAAGCGCCCCTAGACTCGTTTAGATAACCGGCCATAAAAATTTATAGATGTTCATTTTTTTTTTGGTGATGGATTAGCATCTCATTCAGAACGAGATCGAGTAACAGTGCAGTCACTCCTTTGGGCGTGGTGTCCGGATCCTTTGCCTCATTCTATCTCAGATCAAAATACGGCATTTTCCCTACTGACTTTCTGTGGCCGTTTGGGTAACCGCGCTTTATCGTTTGACAAGTCTTTGTAAGTAGGAAAGATGAACGTTTATTCGTTTGTCTCACGATGGAGTCGCTTTGAGTTGTTGATCGCATCCCTTCGGCGACCGCAATACTGTAAGTAGTCTTCATCAGGCGATGAGGTCGATTGTTTACGTGTCGCTATTTGTAGCATGTTGGTTCGGCCGCACATGATCCGCAACGCCAGATGAAGAAGTCGCGATCAACAACTCAAAGCGATTCCATCCTATCTTAATCCACGATGTAACATGATTCATGACTTTTTAGTAAGTACTTCTTTTTTTTTTTCGTTTGAAGATAAAACGCCTTACGGAGGAAATAATAAATACCCTTAAAATAAAAAATTTACAAACTTCACATCCAGGGGGTGGGGGGGGGAGGGTACTTGCAGTATTCATGACGGGGGGGGGGGGGGGTCCGACGAAGCTTCATATTGCGAACCCAAAAAAAATACACGAGCCTGAAATTTAACACCAAAAAAATACCTGGCAACAAAATTTTCAATCCCAAAAAGTACAAGACCTAGCACCTCGATACTGATTTATTCAATCAAACAGACTTTAAGACCTAAAAAGATACATGACAGATCTCTTAACCCAAAAAATACGTCGGACCTCCCCGTCATGTATACTGCAAGTACCCCCCCCCCCCCCCCTCTGGGACTTCACACCAAAGTGTAATTAAAAAATCTGTATTTGCGGATTTATTCTGAGCTACAAATTTAGTTTACAAAACAAATATTGTTGCACACAAAGTTTATTGTAAATTTCTTACTATAAAAATAGTATTCTTAAAAATACAAACTTCATAGTAATCAGGCTCATATTATATACATAGTTTATACATGCAACAACTAACATGTATTTCTTTTGCTATTTTTCACAACCGTGCAAGAAAGTGGTTGTTAGTTGCTCATAAAATTTTTGGTTATAACTATTTCACTCTCGGTAGAATATTCACAGTGATTGTGGCCAAGCATAAGATATAATTTATCACTCTCCAAGAATAGTAAGAATTGTAGTTCTGTATATTAATATTTTGAACACTAAAATACAAATAACTATGAATATAAAATTTTCAGTTTCATTCATGTTAATCTCCTGCAAGCAATGTACATTGTCTATTGCTTTCTACATTGTGCTCATTTCACAATAGCGATTCTGACTGAGCCTTGTTCAAATAGAGAGGAAAGTAATTTTGGGCGTAAATTTTCTAATTGTATACTGGTCCACTTTTAGACTTACTATCAAGTAGCAGCTACTGGCTGCAGCTTGCGATATTTTAATACCGCAAACTGTTTCATTTCTTTCTTCTAAGGGGCCATCGAAACGCACAAGGAAAAATGTGTAAAACTCGACAACAAGCTTGGTACAGCATGGCCGTGATCGAGCCCCGTTCCATTCTGTGTTATTTTATAAGTCATATAAATGACCGGTTATTCGTTAGGTTTCTTATGAAGCTCTTCCTCAAGGTGTTTAACTTCATCCAATATATGCTGATGTTCTTCAAGAAGCTCCTTGTATTCTTTCATCTTTCTTTCTCCTATTTCTTCCAGTTCCTAAGTAAAGACAAAATAAGTGTTCACTTGTTAGAAGAACTCCTGGACTTAAAATATTACATTTTCCAGGGCCAAACAACATCAGTAATCACTATGATAAGGGCCTTAGTCACTAAGCACTCACAAGCTAACGGGTTTTTTTCAAAGCATACCGTTAATTAAATACATTTACAATCTTTATTGATGTGGTCAGCACGCTTCGCTACATACAAAGCCAGTTTACAGGTGCGCCACGAAATAAAAATGTCGGATTTAAGTCCCCGCGAACTTATAAGCCCCCCCCCCCCTCCCCTCCCGTGTTATAGGGGCCATCCGTCTGCTTACAAAACTAGGGCTCGGATTTGTTATTGTTACATAAATTTAAGGTGGCTCTGAACCCTACTGAAAAACAAAAACTTTCACCAAGTAGTTTTTACTTAGTTATTAGCCTCACAAGGCCAAAAATAAGGCATTTATGACCTCTTTTCACTTTGCCACGGCGACAAATTTTGTCGTCATTTGGATCTGACTCTGTTTACTGATAAAAGATTATCTGGTAAGTGGTTTACAGTTAACGTTTTTTAAACGCAAATTAATCTCGCAATGTTTCAGAACATTTAATTTTCGCGAATTTTGGAGGATTTTGTTTAATATTTCCCTCGAGATTTTTCCCCCGAAAATTTTGTGTAATGAGGTTATCCTACAGCCCCAGGGGGGGTACCCCGGCTTGTAAATGACGGGGATGATCGAATGGAGGCAAAACTCAGGACCCAAAAAAATCTCTGAGTCTTGCGACATTACCCAAAAAAATCCCTTGCCAAAAAATAACCCCCCCCAAAAAATCCCTTGTCAAATTACCCCTAAATTGCCAGGAGGGGCAGTAATCTAACGCAAAGAAAACCATAAAAATTGAACGCTCGTGTTTGTTTATTCATCATACCATAAAACGCCAAGGCCGTGCCAGGGCACTTTAGTTCGTTTTTAATAACCAAAAAAATCCCCTATATTAATCAAGTCACCCAAAAAAATACTTGCCAGATTTTCCAACCCAAAAAAAATCCCGTAATCGAAAATTTCAAACCCAAAAAAATCCTTCGATCATCCCCGTCATTTACAAGCCGAAGTACCCCCCCTGGGCCTACAGCATCTCGTTGAGCTACTTAGATTTGTCCTATCTAATGTGTATTAAACGATCTACAACAAACCTCAATTTGCTTTGCAGCCAGCTGTTCACTTTCAAGGTCTAAAAAGCAAAGATCGTAACAAAAAGACGTTAGTTAGAAAGCACTTTTGCTCAGTTGCCTCTGTATTTTTTTAACACATTAGGAATTATGCAAGAGAGACAGCGATAGCAATAGAAGGAAAAAAAGAGAAAATAGCAGGCTGTAAATAGTCTACTAGTCCTTAATTACTAAGCTATCCACTGCACGATATTTATGACGGGCTTAAAATTGGAATTCTCTACCAGAATCGATCACTGGTTCGAGTAGCTTCTCTTCTTTTAAGAAAAACATCACAATTTCAAATAAAATGAGTCTGAAATTGGCCTAACTGCACATTCACAGCGAAATTACTAACTTATTGCTAACCCGAGGTGGCCTTCCCCATAAGCCTTGTGGTTTCTTGGAGGTCTCCTCGCCCTATCTACTTAAGTTATTTTGTATGTATTAATTCTAAAGTGGCAAATAAAATAAAATGATGATGATGATAAAAGCTAGCTGACTTAAGAGGCAGGTTTGCGTGTTATTTAAGGCTCACTAAATTTAACAATAATTACTGAATACAATGCCAATTAACAACTTTACCAACCTCTTTTATTATAATCGAAAATCTCCAGTCCACCTTCCAAGCCTCCATCTGTGGTCAAACTTAACCGAATTCCTCTCGTTACAATTTCTTCAACAACATTTTCAGCATTAGTGTTTTTCTTTCCATTCAGAGCTATCTCTTCTCCGTCTTTGTTATTAGCTGAATTTCCTGCATCATGTTCATTACCTGGAGAACTGTCAGTAACCATGGTAACACTCTCAACAGGGTAATCCACTTCAGAGTCAACACTTTCGATATCCAGTTTACCTAACAAATCGCTCTTGCCGTCAACCAATGCAGGAGTATGGTTGGGCGTGGTACCTTTAAAGGGACCCGGCGAGACAAATGGGGCAGGTATGGAATCTTGAATTAAAGCATCGGAAACAACATTTGCAGTACTACTACTTGACTTATTCAGGGTAGTTGTCGCCCCTCCAGTGAGAGCACCATTTTTAGTTCCTGGACGACTTAGATCTGGAATATTCATTGGATTGAAGGTTATTACAGCAGGTGCAGCCGTGTTATAATTTGGTGTGCGAGAATGCTGCGTGGCTGCTTTGGTATTCCTATTGCTGTAGATGTACGGCACATGGTATGCTGGCTTTTGTTGCTTAGCAGGTGTTGCTATGCCAGTATCTGATCTGATATACGGAAGTGGAATCAGTATGGGCCGGGTGGCGTTCCTGGTAAACGATACAAAAGTAAAATATGAGTAAAATGGAGAATTATTTTATAACTATATCCTAAGAGAGAGGGGGTCAGTTAATGGGGGGCGAGGGAACGTCTATACGGGCCGAAAATAATACGGTGAAGAAAAAAAGTAAAAAGTCAAGAACAAAAACTTTGCTGAATTTTTTTTCACCTGTATAGACTTATGCTCTTCCCTGTGTCAGGCATGTAGAGTGGCTTGCAGGGGGGTCGTGTGGTCTTACAGCTCGGCTTTTGAGGTCAAATCATTTTTATGTGCGTTCTCGCCATTTCGATTGCGCTCAGTGACTTCACTCCCTTCCCTCCCTCCCTCTTTTATGGTAGGTATGAGGTAAGTATCTCATTGTTCCACTGTTTTTTTTCAGTGTGACGGTGCTCACAGGGTTGCCATGGATACCTTACACACTTGGCTCTTATGCTTGTGGCTCCTCGTCATGGGTTTAAACAGGAAGTTGACTCTTAATCAGGCAATTTTAGGGCGCCTATTCTGGAGTAAGAATATACATTCCAGAATATAATTTTTATTGTGGTTATTCTGCTCCATGGAAATCCAAGTATTTCGAAATGAGAAGAGCAGCCAAGTGAATGCTAACTCACATCATTCCAATTATTTTTATTCTGGATTGATCTCAAACGAATGTGCTGTTACTTTTCTTTGGTGTTAACAACAGCTGTTAGCAATTGAAGAGCGGCGGGAAAGAACGGCCCCTGGACTTTCTGACTAAATCGAACATTATCGAAACAGCTCCAAATCGCGCATGCAGGTTTGTTTACGTGTGCTTAACACTGTCCTGTCTTTCATTTCACTGGTCTTTGTTCCGTTATTGAAAACTGAATTACACATGCAAAAAGACAAGGTTTTTGTTCGCACGGCTTCTTTTGTCTTTTCTTTAACAAACGATAAACAAAGGAAACCTTTTGTTTCTCAAAACGATGAAGTCAACTAAAGTTTTGGGATTACAGGCCTAGCCCTAACCCCTTAGCTTAACCCTAGCGAAAAAAGCTTAACCCTAAAGCCCAAGGGTTAGGGTTAGGGTCTGACGCTAGGGTTTCACTTCAAATTTAGGGTTAAAAAGCTAAACCCAAGTTTAAGGGTTAGGGTTAGCGTTAGCGTTTCAAGCGGCTAGCTTTCACTGCAGTCTGCTTGCGGTTAGCTGCTTTTTGTTGTTTCGGGCAAGACTATTGTAATCTGTTACCGTTAGCTGTAATTTTGAGGTGAAAGTGAAATAAAGACTGATTGTTGATTGAATACGTTTGCCCGTGTTGTCACATTATACTAGTTTTGCTTTCAGTTAAGTGCCGCCGGCTTGCTCTCACTTCTATCTCCACTCCTTACATCATCACACATCTACAAAATCCCGCGAAAACAAGATAAACTAAGGCATGAATCGATTGATTTATTGATTGATGAATATTTAATGAGGCACAGAAAAAAATTTTCCAAGGGGAGGTCCCCTGCCAAACCTATAAAGAAACCAGGTCACTTCTCGGCAACTTTGTCGCGGCAGCACCCAAGCGGACCCTGCAAAACTCGCGTTGACGAAGTTCCTGGCAAGAAACCTCTTGTTTTAGGCCTTCTATGCGGCCAGGCTCAAAACTACCTTGTTTGCAACGTTTTTTCCGAAGCGCTTAACAGCGCTGTTGTACAAAACAAAGGCAGAAACATCACTCAGTTCTTCGAGCGATGCTGTAAACTTACGGGTATTCAGACTTAATGATGTCCTTCAACCACCTGGCAGCCGCACTCGAGCTAAAACTATAAACTTCTTCGTTTTACTTTCAAATGCGCCATTTCGCTCATTTCAAACTCTTCCGCCTCTAACATGTGACCTTACGTCACAATGCAGTATCCAGTCCTACTCTACTCAAATCAACAAAAAAACATGCGCAGCGAGTCGAAGACATGCTTGTTAAATGGTTTCTAGCCTTCCGTAGACGCTTAGAAAACCCTACAGGGAAAGATGTACACGCGATGCTTGGAAAACTCAGACTGCTAGCTGACTGAGAGAACGTAAGCCTGCAAAATGCTTTTTTTTTTTGCATACATAATTTCTGAAAAACGAAGAAAAGACCAGCCGAATGCAACACAGGACAGTGTTTAGCACACGTAAACAAACCTGCATGCGCAATTTGGAGCTGTTTCGACAATGTTCGATTTAGTCAGAAAGTCCAGGGGCAGTTCTTTCTCGCCACTCTTCAATTGATACTTACTCTTGCTTTGCCTCTGAATCAGGAAATGAATGTGATCCATTTTCCTCGTTCTTTGTCTTCTCAATATCATTTGTTGCAACAGTCACAGCCATAGCATGGCTTTGATCTTTAGCTACCTTCTTGGTGTGTTGAGTAATCTTTGGCGTTCTTTGATTGAAAAATCATCATTTATGACTTTCAATTAACATTCTTTCAAATTAAAATTTCATACTTTATAAAACTTAACTGTAAGTTGTGGTTCAAATTTATTTCTGGTTTAAAAAATTTTCAAACCAGTTTGATTTTTATTAGCCTTTGTTTCTAATCAGATTAGGATAGTGACTATGAGAAATTCAAACTGGTTTGAAAAATTAAACCAAGTATAAATTTAAACCACAACTTAACACACCAGTTCACTTGCAAGACCAGCAATGATATACCGTGAAGTCCCTAAAGCAATATTAATGACCCTTGAAAGTAAAGCTCTAGATGCCGAGGCCAAAGCACTACAATAACCCATCAACCATGCACACAGGATGTAAACGTCTGAAAATAAGCCGCTCAGACAGGAGGAAACTTTTGCAATTTTAACAATATTTTATGATAATCATTGTAATTTAGATTCACAGTTACTACTAACTAAAAGATGGTCTGGTAATTTAGCTTAGTTGCTACTATATTATAAAATATTATAACAAACATCTAAAAAACATTGTTTATATTCACCTCAGTTGTACGGGTGCAGAAGTGTTTATATACTGGACTGGCACTCTTTTTACATCTCTCCGACTTGGATACAGTAAACTGTACAGTGACTCCATTTTCCCCTGTACACATACAGATAACAATTATACAAATTTCAATTTCAATAAAACAGGATAAATTCTTTTCTCTCAATAAGGAAATTACAAAGAACTTTCTACAGTAAATAGAATCCATATATTATTAAGTGGCCAGCCACAAGGAAATGGCAAGTGACCGCTTAATAGAAGTTGCAGCTTAATAGGGGTTTGTCAGAAATTACTGGTAGCATAGGGCCTTATAGAAAGGTCATATTTTTTAATACAAAATAGCATGGAAAGGTCGAATCATGAAAAGACATGGAGACGACAGTAAACTTGTGTTTAATAAGTTTATCAGTCATCACTTTTTTTTAGACTCTTGTCCATCCAAACTTAAGGAAAACATCGCCAAACTTGGTACAGTGTATATTTCATTCTTGCTGGCTGGTCAATGGGGGTCATAAACAATTAGAAGAACGTGTTCATCAGGACGGCCAAAAGGGGACGGTGCTGCTTTATAGGGGTTTTAAATTACAACTATTATACTGACAATAGTTTTGGGACTTTGATAACTGGCTGCTTAATATGGTGTGGGCTGCTTAATAGGGGTTCAACTGCAGTTTATTTTCATTCACATCCAATTAATTCTTAAATTATGCATAGGTACCAGGAGTGGTTCTCAAACCCCTGATCATAGTAGAATAATTGTTAAGTGTAACTTAAACCTTGACTTTTAGCATTATGTTTGTAGATTTTTGTTTACTTACACGGCACACTCGCTGATAGACTTCCCCAAGTCCTGCAAGCTCTGCTTGAATGCTCTCTTTCTCCACATCAGAAATAATTCTGCTGTTTTTGGCTTTGAGCTCCAATGACGGTGGAATGATGTCATCTTCAGGATCACTTTCCAGAGGTCTGTTTGGCGGGGTTGAATAAACTGTCCTCCTATTATGATCGTAAAAAATGTAACAGAAAATGTTAAGTCTTGCAAAGAGTGGTTTTCACTTGTGGCAAAAGAAACTTATAATGCTTGCTTTGGTTTTGCATTAATTACAACACTTGTGATAGGTTTTTTAAAAAAAAGTCCAGGCCAGTTTAAGTAGATTTCAAATTGATACCAACACTTTCATTTGATTTTCAAATATCACTAAATCTTGGTGACACTGCCCATTTTAGTCGCATTAATTTCAAATACCTTAATTAAAAAATAGCATTAATTTCCTATAATAAGGTATTAAAGGGAAATAGTGAATATTGCAAGTTTATTGTGATTCCATTAACAGGATACCAGGCTGTAGTTGGGCTGCATTGCATCACCTACCTTGCCAAATTTTTCAGATTGTACACTGTTGAAGTTGCAGGGGGAGGGGATGGTGGTTCAGTTGAACGACACATTCTTATCATTCTAGGTTTGGCACGCTGTTGAATAAAATAATATGATAGTTGCATTGGTCAGTTTTTTAATGCTTAGCAGGCTGGACTCCAGATTGAGCAGTCCAGGTTTGAGTTGTGTTATTGGGCAAGACACTTTAGCCTCATAGTGCCTTGCTCCACCCAGGTGTTTAAATGGGTACCGGCAAATTTTGTACTGGGGGTAACCCTGCGATGGACTAGCATCCCATCCAGGGGGGAGTAGAAATACTCCAGTCCTAGTCACTTAATGCTACGGAAACTGGGATAAGCTCTGGCTTTATCATGGGCCACTTGGCTCGATGCGGTATATTTACATAAGAGACTCAGCAAGACAACTGGAATTAATTTTGGAGGAAAATAATATTTATAAGCTAATGCAGTCAGATTTGTTAAATAAATGTTCTTGCATGTTACATGATAATGTGTACACACCTTGATTTGTGAGGCAGAAAACCCAGTCTTCTCTGCAGCCTTGGGTAATTTGAATGGGTCTGGTCTCCTTCTCTGTAAACCCCATGAAAAAAAAAATTCAACAAGTAGAAAACAGGAAACAGTAATTGATTAATTTTTATTAAGAAACTTTTTATGGGGACTTTTACTATTAAATCTGCCTCTCTAAACACAATATGGGTGTTAAGGGTGAGATGGTAGTTAACATGCTTTCAGGCTGGGTAAAAATCTACAAAGTTAATAACATCATATAATTATATGTCAATGTTCTGTATTTTTCGTGTTCTCTCAGCCTGAGATTTTGATTCATCATTAAGCAAATGGACCCACAAGAAACTGCAAAAAATACAAATTAAAAACATGTCCAGAATTAGGGGTAGTGAAAAGGAAGATGGAGAGCCAAAAATCTTTTCTGCTAGCCTAAGACTTGGATTCTTGGCCTTGCAAAAGAAACCAACACCCTGTGACGGCTTTTAAGAAAGAAATATAATTATAAATTGCAAAGAGAATCAACAGTCAATAAGTGGTGGCTTACATATCGGTCATCTTCTGGCCTGTCCCTCATACTGCAGAACTGACCACGCCCCTTAGCAAGGGGTGGAATTGTCCGATGTGTCCTTCCCAATCGGCCAGGAGAAACTTCATCCTACAAAAAAGATAAAGAATATGTTATTCTAACTGGCTCATTTTTACAAAGAAATCTGCACTAAAAAAAGGGTCTTGTGCAAGAACTGAACAAAACGCCATGAGCCTAGCCACTGGCTCAAACTCAGACCACTTGAACCAGATTAGAGTGCACAACCGGTAACTACAGTAAAAGTGTTATCTGGATCTCTGATCTTGACTATAGAAATGAAACAAACTTCTCCTATTATTGCCGTTTCAGTGAAATGTGAACTCTGGAATTCAACATCCAACTAATGATTGTGTTTTTCGCTGCAGTCAATTATAATTATTGCGACAGCCAACGAACCATGAAAACAGATTGAAACAAACAGAATGGATCGAAATCTACCAATCACAACTGACAGACTTGACCTTTTGACCCGAATGTTCAAAGTGAACTTCTGTTGCCCAAGAGGTCCGCTAAGATGTTTGACGGCAGCAAAAAGCGTAAACCGTTGGCTGAGAATTGAATTTCAGAGTTCGCATTTCACTGAAAACCGCAATAAGAGAAAAGTAAAAATTTGTTGTCAAAGGTTTAAAATACTGTAACCTTCTTAAGCAAGAATGCAAATAATTTCATGACCAGATGTAAATGACATGTAAATGTAAGAATCTCACTAAGGATTAGCCAAAATCTTGAAAATGTCTGGAATGTGCATTCCATTCATTAATGGAAATTCAAGTCGCAAAATGAATCAACAACTACTCGGAAAAACAGTCTTTAATCTGTAGATCATCAAAATCACATCATGATTGTTTTGAAAACCGTTGCTTGTATCTAAGCGTGAACACCTGCTGTCAAAACATGATCTAATTGGATATTAAGTGTGACATGATTGGTTATCAAACATTTGAAGTTTGGCAGACCGTAACGGCAACTTTCATGCTGAAAGTTCAACATACATGTATTCCGGTTTTGAAATGACGGAAAGATTGAATATAGAGACTTCTTCCTTTTTCCATGTGTTGGCAGCATGTGTTGATGCTTAAATGCAAGCGAGGGTATAATTTTTGCACAAACAAAGAGTTTTATTATCTACATGGTTGAACAGCCACTTACCAAGCTTACATAATGCCCTCCAGGTGCTGTATATGATGACCGTCCATATGGAACAGCGGCTTGTACAAGACCTTTTGGAGGAAACCCATTGGCGAAATGTACTTGTCTTGTGATAGCACTTGTTTTATTGTCCTTCATCATTGTCAACTGACAAATGCAGTAACTGTCCACATGCTTGAATCAGTCATTTTAAAATTATGTCGCATCTTGTTGATATCTGTCAAAGTAAATATCAATAAATATCAGTGATTGTTCATGGCATTACTTCTAAGTAAAGTGTTTTCATAATGTTCCTATTGAAGGGCTGCAAATAATTTTTTTCACTTGAAAGGACATATGGTCTACTAAGACACCATCTTGGTCGGACAAAACAAAATTGTGGTTGGACAAATCTTTATTTATTATTGCCCTAGATGATTTATGATCAAAAAAATTGTCCGTACATTATCATAATGTCCAACCACACTTGGGATTTCATCGGACATGAGCAAATTTTGGTCAGCCAATGTCTGATGACCGACTGTTATTTGCAGCCCTGTAATGTGTTTTCATGTCATATTAGGGGTGTCAAATGGTAAATGCGAGACGGCAAGACTGATATCTTTTCTGTGAGGCTGAGACCTTTTTAGCCTTGAAAAAGAAATCAAGACCCCGAGAAGCCATCAAAGAAAAATTCAAGTCAACGAGACCCCTGAAATGTGGCTAAAATTTTGCAAGACAGGCATTTGTTGAAGGACCATTCATCGCCCCTCATATTGTTCATACTGGTGACATAATACATCAATGCAAGGTGTTTTTTGCATTTGTGTGACCTTGCTGTGTGAACCAGGCCTTATCTTCTATTTATAGTCAATGGCAGGATCTTTCCCATGCACATCTTTGATTCAAGAACAAAAGTGACAGGAAGAACACAATTTTTTGGGGAGGGGAGGGGAGGTACGAAATTGACAGACTGAGTTTAGTTTATTTTTAACAAAAGATCGAAATCCCCACCCCCTCCTGCCCCAAGCTCTTTTGAGTTAATACAAATACTAGTAGCTCAGCAGTTGAACATCCAACCCATGAGACGGGGGCATGGATTCATCTCCTGCTGGACAAGCCTTAAGAAAGTAGCTTCATTGTCACTGACTGATAAATATCTTTCTCCTTTCTCAGCCAAACAACAAAACTCTCCAACAAATTTATATTTATTAATAACAGATCTCAAAATACAATGAAACCAATGTTGGAAAAAACATAGATTAGATTCTGTTTTGATCCTACAGTGTTTTGTATCTTACAGGACCACTGAACTTTAGTTCCACAACAACTTAAATAAGCTTGTAACAATGGTAATAACAAGACAAAACTGTCTTAAATTGGACAGTTCGTTTGAAACCAGGGCTCGAGACTAACTTTTTTGCTAACTAGCCTAGTGGCTAGTGACGGTTTTGATTTCACTAGCCAAAGCCAATTTTCTACTAGCCAGAACTTTCAAGCATGGTTATTCATTATTTTTTCTTCTTTTACCAAGCCACCTAAAACAAAAGCCAATGAAAAATCGGACAAAATTGTTTTGTCCTCGCTTTTTTGCTCCTACCCACCACAGAATAATCTCAGATATCTATCGGATCCGCATCTTACATGTATACAGGAAAGCTTTAATGAATCGTTCACGTACTCGACCTCTCATCCTCGTTATTCATGTAACCTTACCCAATCTCTGGTTATCGTTACAACCTACATTATCCTCGATTTCCCAGGCTGGATAATAATTAGCAGAAACAGTTTACTTTCACTTGTCACTTTCGTAACTGGAAAGTACTAAAAATAGTATTGTTTGTTTGCTTTTCAGAACCTTAAGCTTGTCCATTTTCTCTGAAATATGTCAACAGTGTACTGTCGAGAATTGATGTTACGCAATAGAGGTGTGGCATTAATAAGTGTTTATTTTTGGATGATTGTAAAGCTAAGTATCGTGACTTTTGGATCTTGTAATGCGAGGGATCGATAATAAGAGAATATAGCTATGTTGAGCTTTGAATTTGTGTGATAAGTTTGGATAAGTTAAGTGATAAGTTTAGAATCATTATAGAGAATACGCAACAGTATTTGCTAGTTCTGTTTTCTTAGAGTCGTTGACAATTTGTGTTTTTTTTTTTTACAAAAATGCCTGAAATTTCAACTAGCCATTTTGGCAAGTGAAAGCCCAAAATCTACTAGCCAAAACAGCATTTCTACTAGCCTTTGGCTAGTTGGCTACCGTTAGTCTCGAGCTCTGGAAACTATCCAAATTTAACCCCAAATTGGACAGTTCCCAGAAATTAAGGAAGAATAAGTGCACTGACAATATAGGATTTACTGACAGCTATATAATTAATTAACGAAATCTGCAAAATTTTGAGTCGATTAAGTCACAAATTAAAAGTACCTTTAGTTAAACAATTGCGCACAAAAATATACAAGACATTTATCTACATGTAAGGCTTGCTACCCCAGAAGGATCGGGAGTTCGAACGCAATCAATTAATCGAAGTTAAAATATCTATTTGGTCAAAACACAAATTAGTGTTTACCGAACTCGTAATTCAAACAATCGCTGAGTGTGTATCTTGTGTTTGTTTATTGCATTAAAGTTTTAGTCCAAAAACATAACACAGATTATACCTACCATACGCAAACTCGGAAGAAACGAAAACCTGATAATACCTAACTAAGCAACAGCATGTTTTATTGGCGACACAAGGAATTGAAAGAGCCATTAGAACTTAGTCTTACCTTTTGGAATTTTTTGTCACCAACAAGGCATCAACGTGGAGACGGGCGAATGTCAACGAACAACTTTCCTTCCAGCCCGGAAAGACAGTCTAATGCTGCAAGGCAATAAGGCTGGATATTGGCCTTTACCTCCCTGACTGATAAAACTGTTGTTTGATTTTATGCAGTAGAGATCGTGAGATAAATCAGCTAAAGTAATTTTATCAGAATGGTTGACTTTACGATCTTTTGATGCGCAGCAGTTACCACGTGACGTCACAGATTCGATTAGCTTTTGCGCCAGCAATAAAAAAGTATGCGGTTAAACGCCATAACACCAACTACCTCATTTAAAAAAGCAACAAAATCTGTACTTCAGACACATGGCGGGCGTTTTAATCTTCGAAACCTAGTAATGGAGATTTTACGCTCCAATTTCCTCCAATCCCTCCCCACTATCGCTGAAGCGATAAATTCAGCTTCGTTGCTTGCAATTGACGCGGAGTTTTCAGGGCTAAACGTGAAATGGGGAGTGGAAAATTCGTTTGACACGCCGCAAGAACGCTACTCAAAGCTGAAGGAAGGTTCGAAAGAGTTCATCATTATCCAGTTCGGACTGTGCACCTTTACTTGGGATAAGAAACAAGAGTCGTACATCGCGAAGCCTTTTAACTTTTACATCTTTCCAAAGGTGTGGAATAGGCAATGCCCTGATGTCCGCTTTTTGTGCCAAAGTTCTAGTATTGACTTCCTTACTGAGCACAGCTTCGACTTCAACAAACTTTTTCGTGAAGGAATCTCGTATTTGCGGCCCTATGATGAGACAAAATTGAGAGAACATTTTCTCGCTAGAAGTGCGCAAGATTCATTTACTTCAACTTCATTTACCTCCCCTGATTCAACAACTGTCACTGAAGCAAGTGGGGGATCCTCTCAGAAGACGCCCAGAGCAGCTGTCCCCCCGGAACACAAGGAATTTGTAGAGAAAGCATGCGATAGTATAGAAGAAATGCTTAAAGATCCGGAGGGGAAAGTCACTCAATTTCCACCATGCAATGGTTACCTAAGAAAGCTGATCTACCAAAATGCTAAACAGAGATTTAAGGCTGGGATTCACATGGAAGCAGCAATGAATGAGAAAAAGGAACGTTTCATTGTGGTTACTAAGGTGAATGAGGATGAGAAAAAGAAAATGGAGGAAGAAAAACAGGCGAAGGAGCAAGAGCTGATTGAAAATGCTGTTGGGTTCTCACAAGTTGTGAAAATGATTTCACAGTCGGGTAAATTGGTTGTTGGTCACAACATGTGTCTTGATCTAATCCACGTGATTGATCAATTTTTGTGCCCGCTGCCAGAACACTTTGAAGACTTCAAAGCTACCATCAGTGCCGTGTTTCCAAGGCTTGTTGACACAAAAGTCATGGCAAATACACAGCCCTTCAGAGATCTTATCCCTTCATCTGTGCTAGCGGATCTTGTAAAGCATGTTTCAAAGAAACCATTCCAGAATGTGGCAGTGCAATTTGATGAAGGGTTTTCTAATTACGAAGAAAGCAACGAGAAAGCTCATGAAGCTGGCTATGATGCATACATCACAGGACTTGCATTTATTTCCATGTCAAACCACCTTGGTTCTTTCCAAGAGCCTCCAAAGATCAACGTTCCACCAGATTCCTCCTTGGTTGTTCCATTCTTAAACAAAATTTTTGTGATGAGAATGGAGGATGTTCCATATTTTAACTTGGCAGGGCCTGACCTGAATCCATCGCGTGATCATGTATTCTATCTAACATTCCCAAGTGATTGGAAGCAAGGAGACATTCTTGACTTATTCAATAACTTTGGATTTGTTTATATCTCTTGGATCAATAGCACCTCTGCTTTTATCTCATTGGCTCGAAGGGAGAATGCAAACAAAGTGTTAGATGTGCTGGATTGTGAAGGAGAGTGTTATACCATAGTTTCTTATGCAGAGCACAGGCGGCAGTTGCATGGTGTGCACGAAGACAACATGGAATATGAGAGACGTACTCCTCTAAAGAGACCAAGGTACATGGACGTTGGTTGGAAAACTTCATCACCCAAAGAAATCCAGGCAGATAAGACAGAAACCATTGCGACCAGTGAACCAGAAGAAGGGGAGATAGTCGATGATGAAGAATCGCCAGAGCCTGCCAAAAAGAAGCAGAAGAAAGAAGACAAAGCATTCGAGGAACCTGTGGATTGGTGATGTCGCAGCACAAGTGTTAGATAAACATTGGTTTCTTTTGAAAATTGACAGGGACAGGCTACATTAACAAATCCACACAGTGACTTCACTTCCTTTCCACAACATTATTTTGGTGGTTATGACGTTTGGTGGCAAAACAATAGTTTTTAGTTTAGGAAAGCAAAAAACATACACTGTGTCTAAACCAGTAATGGTTATAGATAAGTGTTTCATAACAGAGACTGTGTACATAGTTATGTAGTGTTAACTGAAGTAGGAAACATTCATTATGTCTGCAATCATTAGAACAATGTTTCAAACAAATTGTGTACAATGTACATTCTAGTGTGATGTAGTGTAATTTAAACAAAGTTTGAACTTGATGTCGGCTTGTAAAGTATTCAAAGAAGAGCAAACTGATTAATACAAATGCACCTGAGTTCTTTTTTGTAGAAGGTTAGTGGATTAACATGTACTTAACTCTAAAGCTAACAAATTCCTTAAAAAGAAGACACACTCACTCCCAGCATTGCACTTAATCTATGAGCAGGCCCTGTTGTTCCTTAGTCTGTTAAGCAAACAGTGAAAAAAGAGCAAGAGGAAAACAATTTTGTTCTTCCTTTTTTCACTGCTCACTGGAGAGCTAAGGAAATAGAGGGAATGTTGGTACCCTACATTGCACTCAGAGAAAAGACGTTTACAATTTGCAACCCAGTTAGCTCAGTCAGACACAATGGATGGATGACAGGTCAACTTGCTATAACAAAAACTGTAGGTTCAAAAGTATAAAATTAAAGTGACTAATAAAACTGCATTGCATACTTTCAATGATGATGCAAATTGGAAGTGTTATGTGTCAAGTAAGGCTGTTGCAGTTTTAATTTCTTCATTCTCAGTAACTTATTTATAACTTGATTGTAATTATTTTATTGGGTATCCGTCTGGCCCTCCTCTTGTCCCCCCCCCTTCCTCCCCCCTCCCTTAAAGGCCTATTTTTTGACTTCCCCTTTTTGAGTAGTATTGTTTTCTTCATTATGAACATCAACTTTCAGTAACAGCATAGACTGCTCACAGTTCCCTATTATTTCTGTGTGGTCATAGAGGTTGATCATCGAGTTTGAGAGGCTGCCATCTTGCATTGGTTTCTTAAGGTGAGTGAAAACTGGGGAAAGTACAAAGTGACCATGGGTAGGAGTGCTGGGGGTTATAGCGTGGGTGTCGAGGGGCAGGAAAAATAGATATTTTTCTGCCTCCGGTGCCCCTTTCCACTGGCATTTGCACTCTCCAGTCTTTGTTTGCCTTAAGAAATCAAGATGGCGGCCCTTTGAACTCAACAATCAACCTCTGTGAGTACACAGAAAAATCCCCCCCCCCTCCCCCACACACACCTGCTCCCAAGGGATGACATCTTGCAGATTTTTTTTTTTATATTTTACTCTTTTGCAAGACTAGGAAAGTCTTGGGGTCACAGAAAAGTATCACTGCATTAATGTGAAGTCTTGGTGATATACCATTCATCACCCCTTATAATCAGTACTAATACCAGCTCTCACAAGCTTGTAATTCTACTGTTCCTCTAGTGTAGCAGTCGCTATTGTTTAGGGGACTAGGGGCATTGTTCCTGTTGTTTGTTCTATTGTTCTCTCAAAGGCTAGCGAGCTATTGATGAGGCCCTGCCAGGGGGGGGGGGGGGGGTCCCGTGTCGCTTGTCTAAATTAAAAATGCGCCGTGTCGCTGTTTTTATCAAACTTCGCGTCGCTGTCGGTAGTAAAATTGAAGGAAAGTTACGTGTCCTTGTCAGAATTTATGTTTTTCTAAAAGGGTTGTCGTTTGTTACGATTTAATTTTATGTGCTGTCGCTACTTTCTGGGCCATGTTACATGTTACTCTGGCAGGGCCTCATTGATTCATGTGAGACAGACTTTTGGGCAACAACAGAAGTGTATTTTTACAATTTCCTTAAGTGAACTTGAAGGCAATAAAATTTATCACAACCTCAGTTTAGTTACATGTATTTCTTTTTGCTAGAAATAATAAAAAAAAATTAAAAGGAAAGTTCAAGTAAGTGGTTTAGATAAATCAACATATTTTTATTTATCAGTTACGGAATGTCATCCAGAAGGTTCCATAGCCTTATGCGTTTTCTTCCACTCGTAGCTTCATCTTCACCCTCCGCACTTTCCTCCAGTTCACTTGAACCAATGAGATTCTCTATAACCACTATTGATAGAACATTGCAGCCCAAGACAGGTGGAAATTTTTCTTGGAAATTTCTTGACATTTGGGAACTGAATCTCTTTGTAACAGCTTGGACACTATCAAAGGAAAAAATGCAATAATCAAGCTGTAACGCTATTCTAACTTGAATGTTTCGCTGGCTTGCACAGTCTTTGTTTGCATTAAAACACATCCTTCACACCTCCCCATCAATTTAGTCATTTAAATCCTTTCCTGAGGAAGGCTCTTAAACCTGATCAGTGGTGAGCATGTTTGTCTATATTCATATGGGACTGGTTTCAAATGGATTTGGAGCAAAATGCACACCAGATAGTCTTTTTGTGTTCACACGAGAGAACTACTTTCTGTATGGCTGTCCAGTCCTGATCCCTGAGCTTGCTTTCTGCAGTCACTTTCCCCATGTGAACATTGAGACAAGTCCACATTGGAGACAGGCTGTATATTAAATAATTACGACTTTGTTCACAGGGGACTTGTGCTAAATGGATCTGGTCCAAGGCTGTTTCAGTATCTTCTGTTCATGATTAACTGACAGAAACAACTAATCTGCTCATATTGATCTAGATACAGATCAGTAAAGGGCTGGTTCCTTGTGTACAAAGCCTTAGACTTCCAATTGAGTGGGCCGAGTTCAAGCACTAGCTGGAGTGACAGCATAGGCCTTTTTCGCTTTTCCCTTTTCCCCCCCCCCATCCAAAAAAAAAAAATTTTTTTTTTTTTTATGAAAGTGGAGAAATAATAAAAAAAAAAAAAAAAAAAATAAAAAGAACAATAAAGGAAGGGAAAAGGGAAAAAACGTTATAGCCGCCGTATCCGTAAAACGGCCTATAGGAAACTTTGCTACCTAGTCCCCATAAATCTAATATCCCACATTCCCCACACCACAAGGGTTCTGATTTGTTGCAAAGTCCCCACAAAATCCCCAGTTCCTTCACATAATCATACAGTATTTATGAGCTGGGGTGGGCTAAGGTTTCCCCCACACCAAGCCAGTAACAAGTGCAATAAAACCCCGTCCCATGAAAAATTCCGGACATTCCCTGGAAAATTCCTACAGATTTGCCATAAACACCCAAATCTCCATAGATTTCTAAGATCCTTACATAACCCTCCCATAACCCTCCACAGTCTTAGTGGTGTTTGCAGCTGGAACTCAGCTCAGATCGAGATCGAGAATGATCACAAGGTCTTAACGAACGCGAATGTCCTCTGTGGACCAAGAGAATTAACTTTAAAAGAGTAATGCAACCCAAAATGTAATAATCAAAAGCATACTCACATGCTAGTTTTACTTGTTTGCTGTAAAGTCGCTGAAGAAGGGCCGAATATCGTCCTTGAACATTGAGCCGTCTGAGTGATACAGTTCTTCGAATTTCTCTGCAAGATCACGACAAAAGTAAGCTAACGATTATCTTAATCAAAGTGTAAACTTTCACGCAAATTACCGTTAATAAACTCGTGGATTTCCGCAGAGAAAGCAGCGATGAACGACAGCGCGATACGGACGCCATTTTGAAAATTGTTGTGCATGCCCTGAGGAGTAAAAGCGCTGGTTTCAATTTGCAGTTTGCTGGCTCAATGACGAAAGAACATGGCGTCCAACATGGCGGGAATCGCAGGTCTTCTTGTTCTTTTGCTATTTTCTCCATTGTGTTTAGCTAAGGACAAAAAAGTTAAGACGCCAGTTATTCCTCCAAATCAGCAACTTCGAAATGAGAACTGGGATCGCATGTTAAAAGGAGAGTGGATGGTTAAATTGTGAGTACTTTGTTGATCGGAATAATATCAGCTCTTTGTATTTGCCGCTAGGGTGCGGTAGGTAGGGCCTCTGTTTGTTCTATTTCCAGGGATCGGAAATGCCTAATTGCTCATTAATACCAGCGTTTTAATTCTGGTTTCTGCAACTTGAAACGACTAAGAAAATGGTACACCTGTTGAAAGGACGCTATCGTAGCCCGTCGCAGACCCTCTAGATTCTTCGATCTGTTACACCCATTTATGCCCCCAGGGCAGGGGAGAGAGGTTTCGTGACTCTAGTGACCAGAGAGAGTTCTGTGTTTCCTAGCCTTTTGAACTAAAGAAACTGGGCCCTTACTTGCTAATATTATATTTCTGTTTGAAAATAATTGAATTGGGAAGAAAAATAAACTTATCATGAACACTGAAAGAGATGAAAAATGATCAAGAAAGAAAGAGGCACATGCTATTCACAGCAGGAAGAAATACCATAGCTTAACTATGTTTTAACATTTTCAGCAACTGGCCCATATGGGTCTTCATATAAAATATTGACATATCAGCTGTAATCACAAAAACAAAGATAAGACTAAGTTGTCATAGCATAATTTATTACTAATATATAATTTGTAAATAATTATAAATTACTGGCATGATTTCTCAGCATTAGGATAACACACCACCTAATTTATTGAAGTGCCTTTCTTGAGGCCCTGCCAGGAAATTCTGACAAGCGACATGGCCCAAAAAGTAGCGACAGCACATAAAAAATCGGACACACCCTTTTGAAAAAACTTAAATTCCGACTATGGTAGGACAAGTAATTTTCCTTCAATTGATGGTTACTACCAACAGCGACACTGAAGCTAATGGTAAAACAGCGATTCACAGCCCTGGCATTTTTAAATTTAGACAAGCGGCACGGGAACCCCCCTGGTAGGGCCTCTCTCTTTACCCAGGTATATAAGCTTAAATGGGTATCGGTAGATTAACTGCAGGGGGTAACCCTGACGGACTTGTATGACCCTAATGAGCACTGAAACCTGAACCACCTTAATATTCTGAACTCCAACAGGCAAACAATGTAAATAGCTGTAAGGTCACAGTAAAATTATGTATACTAATAGGCCAGTATATTTTTTCTTCAAGCTTTGCTCCATGGTGCCCTGCTTGTCAACAAGTTGGTCCTGTGTGGTCCACTCTTGCTCTTAAAGCTGAAAAACTTGGCATAAATGTTGGAGAGGTTGACACAACTAAGGAACCTGGTAATTAGTCACCTTTTTCTTTGATGTTGGAAATAAAACTCATCACCAATGGATGAGCTTGGGGAAGGGTGCCCTAGGTATGATAAAGCCACGCAAAATTCTAGAGAATGTGAAGGTATCCATGGCAACCCTTCAGAGCAGCAACCACCAGGCCGTTACACTGATAGAATCAGTGGAATACTTATAACCAAAATACTAACCAAATCCAATGCTTACCCTATGGAAGGGGTGGGAGCACAGAAATGGCTGGAACGGCTAATGTGATGCCCCTATAGAGACCTGATATGTTTAACTATTGCGATGCCCCCCCTGACCAGTATTGGTTTGTTACTTAACCTAAATTCCATTTACCACATTTAAATCAAAATAAGGCCAACAAATGGCCAACAGTCAAGCCAATAAATTTAACAGTCTGATCGTCAGCTGACAGACAGTTAGCTGATAGGTGACTGGCAGTTTTTTATTTTGGGGGATCTGTTCTTCACTTTTTCCCAGGGTGGGAAAGGAGATTGTGGTTCAATCCCTTGTAAAAATTTTACCGCGATCGCGCCGCGAACGCGCCGCGAATCGCGGCGCGTTTTTGGCCGCCGCGATTGGCGCGATCGCGCCGCGATTGAGCTTGGATCGCGCCGTGATTCGTGCCGCGATTCGTGCCGCGATTCGCGGCGCGTTTTTGGCCGCCGCGATTGGCGCGATCGCCCCGCGATTGAGCTTGGATCGCGCCGCGATTCGTGCCGCGATTCTCGCATCGCGGCGCGATGGGTCGGGAATCGCGCCGCGATTTGGCTTGAATCGCGCCGCGATCGCGCCTAAATCTATAAATTTAAAAACAATTATCTTGGCGTTTTGCATACCGACAAAACAAACACACAGACTGTATCGAAACAACATCATTTATTTACGGAAGCTTACAGAAAAAAACGGCCAGTTTCGCTGCCGAGCACAATTAAATTTCGCAAAGCTGGAGAGCGTGATTGAGTCTTTAGTTTACAAGCAAATAAGTGAACAGTTCTTCTGTAAAATGTGAACAACACATACATAACGGCAACTAACCTTTTACTCATGCTCAAGCGAAAGAAGATGCAATGATGTGATCTACCAAACGAGCGAACTATCTCTTGCATCTGCGAAGAAGCCGAACCGTCGAAGATGCGCTTTCTTCTCCCCCGAAGCTTTTTTAAATAATACAACATTTAAGTCCCAAGCATCAACAGGTACAACTTTGCATTGAATGGTCCTTACCGTCAAAATGTTTTCCTCTTTCCACTGTTCGAGTTTTGCAGTTTTTTTATATTCACAGTTTAGCTGTAGTTCAGTCAACAAAGTCCATGACGAAGCGACGAAGTGACGAAGCTGTCGCTCGAATTAACAAAACAAATTCTAGCAGTTTTCACAGAGACGCTTTTCCCTCAAGTTAGGTCGCTTCTAAACTCTTGTTATTCAGAAGCAGCTAAAAAAGAACACATTTTTCCAGTCCTGATTGTGAAGAGAAAACATACCAACTTTCTCGAAATAAAATTTCTTTTCTGCTTGCGATGGCGTAGCGATTGCGTGTACTATGCACTACGTGACCTAGCTCAGCCAATCGTAACGCTCAGTTCACGACACCTTGCGGCAAAAGGCGGGAAAGGACTTCGATGTGTGTGGTCTACGATCGTGGTCTACGGGAAGGTAAATATAAAGCTCTAAAAAAAGCTCATTCTGACAGCCTCTTCGGAGCCACAATTAAATTAAATGCCATATAGAGGATTTTTCAATGCAAAAAACGCAATTGCAGCGAATTCCTGATTGTATTTGCATTTGAAGAAAATGGCCGACAGAAATTTGTCATTGGATTGCTCAAAGGTATTAAGGTTCCTCAAAGATAAGAAAAGAAAGAAACAAAGTGTTTGAAAAGATTAAAAAACGGACTGTTAAGAAATAAAAATTCTTATCTTTTAATTTATCTTTACTCATTATCACGCGCCGCTTTGTCGCGCCAGTTCGTCTAGACTAAAACTAAATAAAACTTTTCTCGTGGGAATCACGTCCTCACGGCTCACCGTCACGTAATAAAATGTTTTTCGACATTTTAAATCAAACTAGTTTTATAACTACTTTGATTAGTACTTAAAGTTTATTTCATCAATACAAGTCATGATTTGCGTTACGACCACAGCATGATTTGTGAGAGTTTCAAAGCATATTGACTTTCTCCCGGTGATCGAGAAGTGAGTTCTCGCCGGGAACACTTCCCGAGATTTATTCCAGCCCCCCAAATCGCGGTGCGGTGGTAATCAATCGCGCCGCGATCGCACTCATCACGCCGCGATCGCGACTATCGCGGCAATCGTGGCGCGATCGCGACATTCGCGGCGCGATCGCAACTATCGTGGCGCGTTCGCGTTCATTTACAATCGCGTCACGCACGATCGCGTCGCGATGACAACAAATCGCGGCGCGATCGCGTCAGTCGCGGCGCGATCGCGACATTCGCGGCGCGATCGCGGCAATCGCGGCGCGGTCGCACCGCGATCGCGATAAAATTTTTACAAGGGTTAATATCCATACCTACGCCATGAAGGCAGGCATTACAAAATTCAAAGCAAAATTTTTTAAAAGAAAGTATGAAGCTCTAATAATACAATTGAATTTATGACAAGGGGTTGTGGGTGGTAAGAAATCTACTGAATTTATGTGGTCAGGAACATTTAATACATCTTCCCCTTTATTTGCTTGTATCAATGGTACCGTACAAATAAATTATTTACTGCATCTGCATTCAAACAATTTTAAGGTTTCCTTTCTTTTTAGTTCTTAGTGGAAGATTCATGGTTTTCTCATTACCAACTATATACCAGTAAGTATACATTCATTTGTTTTTTCCCCAATCCTTAAATTTATTCACCTGCAATTGATGCAAAGCCACCACTAAAGTAGTAGTGAAGAGGGTTTTGGTTCTCTTCATTCTAGCCCTCTATAGATAGTATTTTATGTTCAATACATACTTCTATATTTTCCTTGTCTTTGAAGTAAGATTAATATATAATATTTAAAGCTGACATCCAGCATGTGCTGCACAGTCTCGGGTTTGTTTTCACATTCTTTTTTTATTTCTTTAAAAATTAGTAAGAGTTATTGTCTAAATAACATCATGTTTAATTATTTTAATCTTTAGTGTAAAAAATGGAGAGTTTCGGAAATATGAAGGGTCAAGGTCTCTGAAAGGATTCACAGACTTCATAAGTGGTCAGAAATGGAGGGAAATTGAGCCAGTGCCTTGGTGGAAATCTCCAAGTTCACATCTGTATGTATATCAGATTTAAAATTAAATTTCTCAAGAGTGTATGTTGAGGGGTATCCTGGACAAAACTGTTGACACACATACCTTTTTCCAGACATGAAACAAGGATGAAACAATTCAATGCATACTTACTAGCTTTTTAGATGGTCTGATTTCACTATATAGGTAAATAAAAATGTTCAAATTGAAAAATTATAATATTAACAATTATCAAAATAAGCCATTGAGGCCTTTATGACATTTGAAACGGATGAAGACCGAAGATCATCATCATCATCATGACTCATCACACCAGTAGGCGCATAAGACGAAGACCGAAGATGTTTGGTCTAAATGTCTTGATTTACTATTTTTGTGAACGTCGTTTTATTATGCTCATGCAATTCTTCATTAAGTATTAGAAATTGTGGTGATCATTTTTGGCCTGGCCTGCACATGCATGATTTTTTAATCGTGTTATGTTCTTTTTAGCATGGGATGTCTTGGTCTGATGTTCAAGTTGTCTGTGATTTTAAAGGTAACTTATTGGTAAACTAAGGGCCCGTTTATATGAGGAAGAATTGTCCCTGGTATGAGGGTTACCCTCCATTCCAGGCTTCCCCAAGCTATAGTGAGAGCTTTTCTTGCATTTCTGCAAACCGTTTATGAGAAATTGCAAAATTGCCTTGGGGGGCAGGGTAGCCAGTGTGAGCCTGAGATGTGAGTTAACTTTTCCCCATACAAACACTTTTATGTTGTAATAATACACCTTTTATTTACATTTAACTCTGGGAGGAGGGAAGCCTGGGCCGAGTTTGGCTGAGTCTGCGCTGTAGAACTCCGTGTGTATGCTGTAGAACTCTGAACATGTGCTCAATCTAGCTGTTCCACTAGAGTTAATGGCTATTTTTCACTTACCTACTAGGGACAAATTGGAACAGCTCAAAACTGGGAAGTCTCAGTTTTGGCTTGGTCAGTAGAGAGAGCTTTGTTCATATAAATGCTCGGTGAAAAATGGCTTGGGGGAGAGGGTTACCCTCCTACCAGGAGCAACTTTTTTCATTATAAACAGGCCTCCTTATATAGCAGACTATATTATTATGGTTAGGCTATGTCCAGAAGGGGTACCTTTTTCATGCTGCAGATATAAAATGGTAACGATTTCACAAGTTGGAGTATAATCATTTAGCTATAGAAAAGTACCTTACATTTTTAAAATATCCCCAACAGACCCACTGAACAGTCAATTTAGTTATTATAATACGGTACATGTTATTAGTGAAAATTTAAGAAATAGATGTGAAAGGGGTTCCATTTTCAGTCGAATGTGTATAAAATAGTTTACTTTTGTGTCAAAAATGTTATATCGAAGGGTAAAGGGTTTAGGCCTCAAAGTGGAGCCTCCCCCTATAAATTTTCTTTTGAGGAGCCCCAAAGCTTTTCACCCAAAAATGACACCTTGCCACATGGTGAGAGTAGATAAAACTTATACTAATGAATTCTTGGCGCAGTCTAACAAATATTTGCATTGGGATAATCTTTAGAAAACTACGTAATAGCAGATCTCATTTGGGCAAAGTAGCACAGGTCCTAGTTCTTTCTGTTCCAATCTGAAAGATAATGGAATGGATTTTACCTTTACCTGAAGTGGAAACTCACAGGGAAAAGAGTTGTGGGAAGCAGGATGATACTTGGGGGAGGATGATGATGACAGAGGCCCTGAAATGAAGCTGCAAAGAAGGCAGCAGTTTTGTTGCTTTTCTCAATAGACATGCCCAATGCACCATGTAACTCCCAGCAATCTACAATGTTAATTTTTATATTGTCATTGTTTGCAGGACACTCATGAACTGCTGACAGTGACATACCGCCTTCCAGTGTGGGCTTCCTACACTATATTTGGAGTGTTGACAGTTCTTGTAGGAATTTTACTTGGGGTGGTAAGTTGTGTATGGACTGAGTAATACTTAAAATGTGTTCTAAAACTAGGCGGTGGCATGGCTGAGTGGTTAGAGAACCTTACTTGAAATCCAGAGCTCATGGGCTGAAGTCCTGTTCTGACCAGTAGCTAGTATTGTTCTTGGCAGTCTTGAGTTCAACTCTGCAGCTATGTTTGTCAATAGCCAACTAGTCTGCCTCCTGCCACTTGGGATTTTTAACCATGTTATGTTCAGAGGTTGTTTATATTGGCCCTGAAAAGTGCATATGGGGAGTGGTAAATTACATGTAAATTATTAATATTACTATTTTTTATTTCTTTTCATTATAAGATTATATTGTGTTGTTCCAGAAAGTATCCATTCCCCTCCCTCGGAAGGTTTTTTGGTTTGAATCCCCCACTCCTCTGGAAATTCCAATTAACCTTCAAACTGAGTCTTTCCTTTCAAAATTTTGGCTTTTGAGACCCCCCATCCCCTCAGAATTTCCAATAACCTTCCATGGGGTGGGTATGGATGTTTTCTTGAATTGCACATTCTTATTAATTTTTTTTATTATTTTAAATCTCATTATTATATACTCAACAAAATACCGCGTTTTTGATTGGTAAATGACGAATGCATAAATAGGTTATAGAGTGCAAATTGGGGTTATAGAGTGCAATACAGAAGTTGCTTTGGAAACACCGGGGAAGCGCCAAATTTGAAAACCAAATTAAAAAATGGCGGACAGCCGGTTTGCTTTGTCAAACCAAAATATCGTCGAGCAACTTAAGGAAAATGCGAGAAACAAAACCACGTTGAAAGCTACACAGACCTGGTTGAATGTTTGGCAAACATGGGCAACAGAGAGAAAAGTAAACCCAAAAATGGAAGAATACAAGCACGAACAACTCGATGAGATGTTGCAAACCTTCTACACAGAAATACGCACAAAAGACGGGTTTGGATACGAACCTGAGAGTTTAAAATCCATGCTGGCAGCCCTTGACTGCTATTTAAAAGAACACGGCTACAAGTACTCGATAATTAGAGACCGAGAGTTCCACCAGTCCAAATTGGTACTTGAAGGAAAAGTGAAGTGTCTCCGACAGCAAGAAAAAAGGCAAAAGACCCAACGCCGCGAACGCACTGACAACCGAGGAAGAAGAAATGCTATGGAGTGAACAAAGTCTCGGTGACTGCAGCCCAAGAGTTCTTTCCCAGACGATGTGGTGGCTCTTGACTCAACATTTTGGCCTGAGGGGAAGACAGGAACACCACTCAATGGAAGTCGAGGACTTTAGTTTTTGTGTGGACGACAGCGGCACAGAGTACGTCACATTTAAAGAGAATCCTACAAAAACGAGGCAGGGAGGACTTAACACAAAACATCGTAGTGTTCTGCCAAAAATGTTCGCTACTGGCGGTCAGAGATGTCCCGTTGAGTTGCTGAAGCAATACCTCAGTAGACGTCCTCAAGAGCTGCGATAAAAAGGTCCTTTTTACCTTGCCATAATTGAAAACCCCAAAACAAATGTTTGGTACAAGAAGCAGCGCCTCGGCATAAACAGAATCGACAACATGATGAAGAGCGTTGTAAAGAACACACCTCTGGAGAAAAGCAAGAAGAGATTGACTAACCACAGCGCAAGGAAGACGGTTGTGAAGAAACTGAGGGCAGCAAGCGTCGAGAGGCAGTCGATAATCCAGGTGACTGGACACGTAAGCGAGAAATCTCTTAACGACTACGATGAAGGTAGCGAGAAGGAACAGCAACAACTCTCCAACATTATCAGCATGCCTCCACAGTCAGCAGCTTCGAGCAGTTTCGCAGGTGTACCCGCAATGCCGTCTTTTCCCGCTACAACTTCAAGAGGTGAACAGGTGAACACAAGCAGCCATGCTTACACCGTGAACAATTTTCACAACTGCCAAGTCACATTTAATGTGATTCAAGGACAGTGCACTTCACCTAAGTCTGTGAATCCGAATGCTATTTAGTGAGTCCGATTGAGATTAAAAACATTCAGGAACATTTGAAAAGAGATAAGTGAACCAGTATTCTTGTCGCTTTTAACAACTGAAATTTAGCTTTTTGAGTTCAGCTTGTAAGCGTATATTTTCTCAGAAACTTTTCAAAACTTCACGCTTGATTTGCCTTGTCACAACATGATATTTTTTGATTGGTTCAAATAAAACATGTGAGCATTTGGGAAACCATTGAAGCGTTTCATGTGGTATGCATGGCGTGCAAATAGCGCGACGCAGTAATTTTTGTTGGGTACAGCACTGTACATAATAAATAAAAAATCTCAATATAGCATACCATGATAATTTACATATCTGGCACTGTGACATTTCATGTTTTCTACTGTCATCAGGGCATAGTCTTTTTGTCAGACTGTATTTTTGGAGGTCCTTCCTACCACTCCACCAAAGTCCCTGCTCAGCCATTAAAGAAAGAGTCAGAAGAAGAGTCTGGTGAAGAGGATGAAGATGGTGAAGAAGAAGAAAAACCAAAAAATAAAAATGACCAGGGTGGAGTGAGAAAGAGGGTATGTATTACTGGCATGATTTACTGAGTTCAATGAGAAAAATTTAACAAGGTTGTGACCCTGTTTTGCTAGGGCTTCTAGGGCTTCAGAGATTCTTGTCAAAAAATTAATTGAAAACTTTAACTGTAAGTCAGAAAATCTCAATCACTCACTGTATATGAAACGGACGGGGGTGCTCCTCGGAAATTTTTAAAAGAACCCCTGAAAGAGACCAATCTGGGCATGGCTCAAGCTTTTCTTGACCCCTAAAAGGTCCTAAAAGATAACAATAAACTAAGAATAGAATTTATATTTGTATATTTCTTCGTGTGTAACCCTAAAATGAGACCATTATGGCTAAAAATATTGGTGTTTTCCCCAGAACACCCTAAGCGAGACCAAAAATCCGAAATTTACACCCCTAAGCGAGACGACGAGCATCACTGTTATTTTCCTTTTCCATCCACCCTCCCCCCCCCCCCGGGATTTGAAGGTCATTCTTAAAGTGTGCCTGTGAGAACAACAGGTACATTTTAATGAAATTAAATTAAATTTTAATTTCCCAAGATCTGCTCTCAAGTAAACTAGTCTTATCATTTAGCTTTCGAACCATTGCTGTGAATCAGCTGATATAATCATTGCTTTAAAAAAATATAATTATAATATTGATTCTTTCTCTTTTATTTCTGTTAGGTGGCTGCCTCAACTGATTAACTACAGTACCACAGTTCTATTTTTTTAAATCGCAACTTGCACACAGCAAGCCTGCACTGAGATGATTTTGTCAGTGTTTAGCTAGCTGATATTTCACCACAGTCTGTAGATCACTGAGATTCACCAATCCAGAAACTTTTAATAGATTCAGACAACGTAGCTTTTGGTACTGAAATGTTTGGGATTGTTTGAATAACTAGCACATGATTGGAGGTTTTCAAAGGCAACCAATGACCAATGTGCTAGTACCTTTAACAATCCCATAATTTTTACTGTGCCTTTAAAAACCATTAGAACTTTAAAGTTATAAAACCAAACTAAAGACTGTGTTTCCCACTGCCTTTAATCATAATTATAGCTCAACTAATAAAATTTGAAAAGCATAAACAAACAAAATGGATTCATATCTACCAATCACAACTTTAATAACCTTTTGAACCCATTGAAGTGCACTTCTATTTCCTGAGAGGTCCACTTTGGTGATTGACAGCAACAAAAAAATGTAATTGCTGATTGAGGAGAGGTCCCATTTCATTGCAAGGTGCAGTAATCTTATTATTGACTGCTAGTACTGAATATTCCTGAAGTTTCTGGAGTGGTAAACTGTGTAAATCGGATTGCAGGATTCACTACACTCATGACACTTTCACCAAGAAGTAGAGCTAAGAATTGAAAGGTCAATTTAGAATTAAATTTTGTACATGTATTTATTGAGTCTTCATCTCTTTTTATCAGACTCATTAATAATAAGTTTGAATTTGGTATTAATGACCATTCATAAAGGAAAGAACAAAAAGAAGGACATGTATGATTAAGAAGCTGTACAATTTGTATTGCATCACTCAACAGTGAAACAATTCATCCTTGTGTAAGTTAACTGCAGCTTTTATTTTTTTAACAGGCTGTTTGTCAACAAACAATTATATTATCTATAGTTTAATTTTTTTGTGTATTCTATACTTTTATTTGTTGTCCTTATAGTCTGTGTTTGCACATCTAGTTGTGCATGGTTAATGGTTTTCGCAGGTGACAGTATAATGTGGTGTACCTTGTTTATTATTTGCACAATATTGATCTGATGCATTGTTTACAAACATTGTACTAAAAGTATTTGGTTAACAAATTTGCAGGGTGCTGTACCATCAAATTCCAAAAACAGCCAATAGATCTTATACCTTCCAACTCTCACGCCTTGAGCGTGAGTCTCACGCCTACGAGTTGAAAAAAAAATGTGAGTTATAACAACCAAAAACGACACATTTTCCAAAAAATGTAATCTCAAACCAGTGTGAGAAAATAAAACACCATGTAAAATGAGTAAATGGCGATACCTTCCCCAAAATGACAGAGTTTTGACGAAAAAAAAAGCATTGGGAACGTGGTCGTGTTTAGCAAAACACGTCCACGTACTGGGATCAGGAGATGTTCGGAACGTCTTCGGAATACTTTGGACGTCTTCGGAAACTTCGGACATTGTCGTATCGTCTTCGGAAATCCTGGCACTCTCAGGATAAAAATCTCACGCCTTTGACCCAGAAAAAGTTGGCAGATATAAGATCTGTGCATGTAGACTCGAAATTTATTTTTCCAAAGTCCTCACTTTTTTATAAGATTGGATGCACATTTTTCTACTTTTTAATAAGAGTTCATGTCATGCACCAAAGTGCTTTTTTGAGGGACATAATTATGAAAACAATGGAATGTTTGATAACATGAGAGCAGTGCAAAAAGAAGCATAAGGTGTAGCCAAGTGCTTCTTGCATGTCTCAAGTGCTAATTAAAAACAATTTACAAGTGCTTAATTTATAACTTGTCAACACAGGAGCAAGCTCACTATGTTAAAAAAACTGTGTGTGCTCAAACTTACACCCACTTACAGTATTACATGCATAGCAGCTTTCTATCGACATCCATCTTTTGATGTGCTAAACAAACAAGACAGATCTAGATCGAAATCAGCCAATCACAGCCCACTTGCATGACCCTCTGAAGTTGTTAGCTCATTTGCATGAAACCAGCATGGGTTAGCATCAGTTTTGATTGGCTTATTTCAAACTGTAAGTCAAAAAACAATGTCGAAAGATGGATGTAGAAAGATAGCTATGCATGCAATACCTAGAGTGGGTGTAATATTTTTTATTGTGATGAAGGCTGAATGCATAACATTGCCACAGGGAGCCCGAACGCTGTATTGGCAAAGTTAATAATGAAAATAAAGATATGTTTGTTACCTGTGCTCCTGTGTCTTTCTTTGTCCTTAAAATGGTTGTGCTCTTGTGTCTTTCTTTGTCCTTAAAATGGTATTTGAATCGGTGCGAAAACGGTTTGAGCAAGCCTTGTCTGACGCTCCGTAAATAACGATGCAGTTAACACGTCTCGTATTTCCATTCATGTTATTAACTATTAATTCTCAACGGGAGAGCGAGAGAGAGAGAGAGAGAGAGAGAGAGAGAGAAAAAGCAAGGGATGAAACTAAAATCAGGGCTGATTTATTTCGAGGCATAATTTTCTTATTATTGAACAAAAAGTGCTATTACCTCACACCTAGCTTGATTTAAGGCCAAATGAATAGATGATGTTTGATTTGTTTGTTCGGATACCCGTTTTCCTGCTTAATTTTGGGTTGATTTTACAAGCGTCTTTTCGTTAGCTCTGTGACTTCACTTGACCTGACCGGAAGTGATTTAAAACTTGTGAACATGGGCTTTATCAAAGTGGTTCTATTGTTCTCGTGACAGCATCTTTTGTCTTCCTTTGACAGCCGCTTGCCATGGGAAATATAAACCAGAACCTACCACGCGCAAAACTGGAAATTCGCGCGACGTTATAAACTTCATCGCTCTTGTCAGGTCGTGCGAGTGTTCGACAAATAATTGTCTTTTTTTTTCCTTAAAAAAGTCTACCTCTCTTTTCTCGGACTCGTTTCTCTTTGGTACCACGGCATTTGCGTAGGCCAAGCTGGTCAGCTTTTCATATTTTATGTAGGAAAAAAATGTAACGCCGCGTGGAGATGTGCTTCTTCTCGACATCGCCATGCTAAACAACGAGCAACCTAAGCGATTCTATCGCCGAAAATACGTTCTGTTTGTCCACATTACAACTGTGTTATGACCGCGAAAAAACGGAGTGGAACGTAAGAGAAATTTATTGTCGAGTACCTAGTCATAATTCAAATTTTGAATAATTTGTAACGGCTAAAAGGAAAATTATTTATTCCTAGAATTATTTTCTACAATTGTGCCCGAGACTGAGACCGGAGCGATACCCTCGCTAAAATACGTTCTAACTGTTCATAGAGGAAATATTTTTTTTATCTAAAATGTAAAACATTGAAACGAAAGAAAAATCATGAACTCACCAGTAAATGACATTAAAATTGGTTGTCGTTGAACGTTGCGAAGGAATACGCGAATTGCTCGTCGAATAATCTATAGCAGACAAAGGCTGCCGGCCGTCGGCTCGTGTTTCCTCGCGCATTTCGCGCTTTGTCCACGCGCGAGACTGGTCACCTCAAGTGAAGTCACAGACTGGTATAAGACTCTAATGCAATTTCACCCCTTGCTCTTTCTCTCTTTCCCGTGGCCGTTAAATTGAAATACGAGATTATCTCCCCAGGAGTGTTAATGGTTAATATGGAAAGAAATAGTTAATAACATGAATGGGAATACGAGACGTGTTAACTGCGTCGTTATTTACGGAGCGTCAGACAAGGCTTGCTCAAACCGTTTTCGCACCGATTCAAATACCATTTTAAGGACAAAGAAAGACACAAGAGCACAACCATTTTAAGGACAAAGAAAGACACAGGAGCACAGGTAACAAACATATCTTTATTTTCATTATTAACTTTGCCAATACAGCGTTCGGGCTCCCTGTGACATTGCTTATGCGTACGAAGAAGACCGACATGAAACTATAGTAAACTCAAACTGACCAAAGGTAGTGCACCCAATTCCTTGAATGTTTTATAATGGTGAATAAAACTTTGTTGCACTTGTCCGATAAAGTTGCCAGATAATTTTTCATTTTAACTGACTCAGTCCTGATGTTTAAAGATGAAAGTCTTTGAAAATATCAGTGAAAGTGTTTACTCAATTGCATCCATGCATTTGTTAGTAGAAACCGTGGGTGTTGGATATTTTAAGGGGAAATGCATAAAATAAAGAAAACCATAAATATTAAGTGGACTTCCAGTGTATTATGTTACTTTATGAGAATGATGAACCCTATTTCCCCCATAAATTTGAAACTTGGACTTGCTGAATTACATTTAAATCGGAAGTGATTCTTTGTCCTTCTGCGGACGCATGAAAAACCCATTTCATTTTTGAAGATGAAAGATGTATAGTTTTGAGCAATTACTCCAAAAAAAATTTAGCTCAGGAAAAAATAGGGGAGAAAAACAAATCGCGAACCAAGGAATTAATATTTGCTGGCAAGCATTACCCCCACCCCTTCCCCCGCCGGTCTCTAACGCCCTTTGGCGCGAAAATATCCGCGATCAGTAGTCAGCGGTTGAGAATAAAAGCCTAAATTTGGCGCGAAAAATTTTTAGTTAAAATGGCGGACACGGACAGTTCTCAGAACAGTCAGAAATCTTCGCAATTTAGTCAGTCAGATCTCCCTGAACTTCTCAATCAGTACTACAAAAGGTTGTTTCCCTACAAGTACTTCGTTCAGTGGTTATCGTATGGAGGAGGTAAGAGTATTTATGGAATTATCGGGAGCAGTGTAAAATTTAATTTTCAAATTCGATCTTTGCATTTGGCGAAAGTTCAATCAGATTCAGTAAGGTTTCATAGGTTTGTTTTGGCTAACGCTTTCGCCGTGTTGATTCCTTAGTGCCCAAGACTTATTTAATGCACCGAGAATTCTCTTTCACGCTGAAAGATGATGTTTACTTGCGGTATCAATCGTTTGCGGATCTGCAAGAACTTGAGAAGGAAATATTGAAACGAAACCCGTACAAGATTGACATCGGAGCTGTGTTCACGCACAAGGTATTCAGTTCTTTGCAATTCTTCTCTTTATTTTTATATCTCTTTGTTATTAAATGACACAGCTAAAAGCACTGCTCAAAACTCCCGGAGGGGGGGGGGGGCACCCTGTATATTTTTGGGTGGGGTGTGCCACTGGAACTCTGAAACCCTTACCCTATACCAGACCATCTTCAGCTGGTTTTGCAACCCTATACTAGACTAGATACCGAAAATCCCTACCCTATTCCAGACTTGCTTCTTTTAAAAACTGCATCACTGTAAGTCAACAAACGTTGTCACAACGATTTTTCTCTTCCGAGTTCCTATTCCTATTCTGGACTTAATTCTTCATACCACTGATCAGTTTCTTGGCAAATGATACCCTATTCTAGACCAAAACTCTCTGATTTCTATACCCTATCCCAGACTAAACTCCTTGAAAAACATACCCTTCACAGCGGCACATACCTATATAGCTTATATATGGGAGTGCCCCCCCCCCCCGGGTCAAAACTGAACAAAAGTTGCGAAAAATAATCTTGGTATAGTAGTTGTTTTTTAGAATAAATATTCCCCAGCTATGAATATAACATAATTTTTCCCACCCTGTTATTCTTCAAATGGAATGCTCGAATTCTCCACTGTACACAAGGGCAAAAATAACTGCACTTTTTAATACCCCTGTACTTCCCAGCATATCTCCATAACTACCCCTGGGGAAGCCACTGACATATGTGTTTATCATTGTCATTGTAATCATCATCATCATCATCATTATCATCATCATAATCATGTACCCACTCACCATAGCTCGGGCTTCCAATCACAACCTTGATTCCCTGTTGTGTCATAATTTTTTCAGCCAAAAGATCACAAAATGATTAAACCTGGAGCCTTTCAGGCAGAAGAGAAGGAGCTAGTATTTGATATTGACATGACAGATTATGATGAAGTTAGGACTTGCTGCAAGTGAGTAATCTTCTTTTTAGGGATTAAAATGTAATCTCTCTTTACATTGTCAGTAAATTACTGAGCTTACAGGCAACACGAATATAGAAATCATCGACCTTGAACTAAATATGACAATAAAAAATTATTGTCTTTTTCTATTTACCATTACCAAGTGATTGATAAATTTGTTAATGTGCGTTCCAATTACACACAAACTCTAAAGTTTATAACTCAACTAACCATTGTGCTTTCTGCTGCTGTTAATCATAATTATGGTGATAGGTAACGAACCTTGAAAGACAGTAACAAACAAAATGTATTGAAATGTGCCACTCACAAAGGTAAATTGATTCCTGAGAGATCCTCTCAGACGATTGATGGAAACCAAAAAACAAGCTCGTCTGTCTGACTGACTGTATGACTGACTGATTGATTGATTGATTGAATGATTGCTCGATTGATTGACTGTTGTGCATTTTTTCATTTATACAGAGGTGCAGACATTTGCAGGAAGTGCTGGTTGTTTATGGTTGTAGCTATGAAGATAGTGGACTCCGCTCTCGAAAGTAAGTTCTTATAAAATAAAGAACTTATTCTAGGCCGGTCAGGTTCCCAAGGAGGGTGGGTAAAGAAGTAGGACACAACCAGAAATCTGACTCCATAAGAGTATTGTATTTTTCAGTGCAACATGTGGCCCACTCTCCCGTCAGGTATCATTATCATCCTCGTCGCCTTTGTTGTCATCATCATCATCATCATCATTGTGGTCATCATCACCATAGCCATTAGCCTCCTTATTACCATCACTATTGTGACTGTGTTTGATGTCGTTGGCCAGTTGCTTTATGACAATCAAAACAATTACAAAATTAATTACCATTAAAAAATTCTTTGTTTTGCCTTGCAGGTGATTTTGGGTTCAAACACAGACTGTGGGTCTATAGTGGTCGCCGTGGTGTCCATTGCTGGGTGTGCGATGAGCGTGCACGAAAACTTTCCCAGAATGCTCGCTCAGCTGTTGCAGAATATCTTAGTGTTATTAAGGTACGTAGATCTTTAATATACCATGTGTTTACTTATAAGTGAATTTAATTTTCTGGCCCTTTATTCTTGGAAGGCCCATTCTCAGTGGCTCTGGATTATTTAAATGTAATGCATTTAGTTAAAATTGTCTACTGCATGTCTAAATTAAAAACAAGTAAGTGTTAATTTGTAACCAGTCAGTAGTGTGCGAAGACCACAAATAAACTAGGTTACAAAAACTAGATAACACAACGGAACTCTCTTTCAATCCAGCTTGCACATGTACAATCCCTACTTCGCATGTGCATAACTTAATGACAAAAGCATCTCAACTAGAATGTAATATTCTGCAACATTTTTAAAGATACTAAATGTACATGTTAGGCTCTGTTGTATAATGGCTGTTTTAAAATAAGTCCTTTAGGTGAGATTCTGGAACCTAGAAGTGTACGCATAAAAGCAAGACTTTCATCCTTAACTTAAGAAGTCAACATATTTCTGATACTATTGATCTTTCACTCTGCCTTGAAACATACAACCCTGTCCTTCACTGACAGTGATTGATGTCGCTCTTAACATGTTAATTTTGTTCTCCTCACCCTAGGGTGGAGAAAATCAAGTCAAGAAGGTGAACCTCCGTTCACCGTACCATCCATACATTAGGTATACATGTTGTACTAACACAATTTATAGTTTTTCTAAGGTAAAAAAAATAACTAGGGTTTTCCGATTTAGCGGAATTTCGCGCCTATTTTCCACACTAATTGAATCTGTGAATTGGACTCAATTTTGATAACTTTTTTTTAACTCGAAGTCATTCAGTGCTTTTGTTCTGTAACGATGCGTAGTAGTAATAAGTTGGTCAGACTGCATTTATTTAAAATTATATTAAATTACATAAAACAACTAAAAACTGATTTTTTCGACAGTTGACGGTAAAAAGACGTTTCACATTAAACCCCGTTGAGTTGCTCCAGTTAACTTGCATGGAAATCTTGTTTGTCTTGTTTCAGTTGAAAGAAATATTTCTTGCTCGAATCCTTCGTTGAGCAGAAACTTTTAGAATTTACAAGTTAGAATGAAATAAACTGATTTAAGTTATGTAGGTGTATTTGTAAAGAGCATGTTATCAATATAAAGGGTATAAACAACTCATTTTACTCATCATTTATAGTCGCGGTTAAATGATTTTCACGTCCAAAAATTGATTTCTGTTGAAATGGGCATATTCCACTTCTGCAGATCTTCCGCTAAATCGGAAAACCCTACTGTAATAAGCTGCTTGACAGTTAAACTTGATTGTCCAAGGTTTTTTCGTCTTTGGACTATCTAGAGTTGAACCGCCATGTGCAACTGCATGACTTGTAATTAAGTACCTCCTGCATGCTGTAAGCAACCACTCTATCCAAAGACCAAATTTTTGCTTGTTGTAGAACCTCTCATAAGAGACCATTCGGTCACTGTGCCCTTTGATGATGTATTAATCTTATTAATGATCAAGTAATCATGTCTGATGAAATTGCATTCCTTTTGTTTTCCAGAAAATCATTAGACATCCTTAAAGCCCACTTTGTTGACCTTGTTATTGAGAAACAGGACATTTTGTCTTGCAAAGAAAGATGGGATGGAATTCTTGCTCTCATTCCTGATGGTATCCTTTAACAAAATATGTTCAATAAATATGATTGGTCCCATTCTCCTAGCTTGGAGAATGGTGTCTTAGGTAAAGTGGAGCCATGCATGCGTCTAGCAAATGTGAAGGTATCCATGGCAACCCTGAGAGTGGCAACCACCAGGCACTGTCACACTGATAGCATCAGTGTCCAGAATACTTACCAACCAAACACTTACCAAATCCAATGTGTACCCATTGAAAGGGTGCCACAAGTGGGAGCAGAAAAGCATGGTTTAACTCAAGCAGGAGGCCACACAAATAACTGCACATCTGCGCATGAATGGAACGGCAAGGGTTATGCTCCCACAGACCCCATCTGCCGGACTGTTGGTTCTTATCCTTGCTCTGAGGGTTTTTTTCCAGGTTTCACAGGTTTTCCTCCCTCTTGAAAAACCAACATTTCTAAATCCCAATTTGACCTGGATAGAGGACCTGCAGCTGATGTGGCTTCCTCTCTAAATACAGTAATTTTCTTATTATTTTTAGGCTTTTTTTCTCCAATTGCTTTAATTGCTGGGTTTGTAGCAAGGATTGTGTCATTGCATTATGCATTAAATCCCTTTCATCAGGCAAAATTTCATTTATTCTGTCAAAAAACTCGGTGATTCCTTAACTTGGGTAAGCTGCAAGAAATGAGCTGAACTCAGCATGGTCAAAAACAAAGAAGACATCAAGAGAAAGATGGGATGAACTTGAGGAGAAACTCGACAATAGTCAGGTAAATAAACAAACAGACAAATGTTATAAATAAACAAATTGCCAAGATATCTTGGGTTCTTATGCTGGGTAGCTAGAAACACAAAAATATCTCAGAAAAACATTGAAAATTTTACAATTGACAATTGAAGTTGACAGTTTCAGTGATTTACAAATGTTCGTAGCTAGTCTGACGCAGCATTTTGTCCCTCTCGAGGGACCCTCCTGACACCTTTCTGCTTTCAATTGGCAAACTCGTTGAGCATCATGCTCAAAGTCCTGTTCGAAAGCATATAATGATGGCAGCAATCTCCAATTGCGCTCAAAGTCCCAACTGCACAAAATTGCGAGGGAAAAACTTCAAATCCAGCTCAGCTTTGCGCGTCTTGACTGTGACTTAACTAAATCAAACTCTTAGAATTAGAACTATAGAGAAAGAAGATAGTTTGAGTCACACAAGTTGATTTATTTTGAAAATTTATTGTTCAGAGGCGAGAAACAAAGGATGAGATCATGTTTCAGTACTGCTTCCCTCGTCTTGATGTCAATGTCACCAAAGGACTCAATCACTTACTCAAGAGTCCTTTCTGTGTTCATCCTAAAACAGGTCAGTTGACAGCTTAGTGTTGAGAATTAGATGAAGCAAAAACAAACACAAGCCTGATTTTAGTTCTACTAGGTTATGACCACTAGAGCAGTAGAGAGTTTTGAGAGTAGCTTCCATCTTCATCAAGATTTCATTCTGTCAGTTGACCGGTGGGTCTCTTAATTGCACATTCACTCTGTCTGCCAGACAGCTAGTCTTTGAGTCAGCCAGTTGGTCGGTTGATCAGTCCGCTAGTGGGTTAGCTATTCAGTCAGTCAGCCAGCCATCCACCAAGCCAGCCAGTTAGTTGGTCAGGTCGGTCAGTCAGTTTTATTTTAGTTTTAGTTAGTTGGTCAGTCAGTTAGTCAGTCAGTCAGTCAGTCAGTCAGTCAGTCAGTCAGTCAGTCAGTCAGTCAGTCAGTTTGTTGGTCAAGTAAGTCAGCCATTCTTTTGTTACTTTGTTTATAGGTCGTGTTTGTGTACCAATCAGCATGAAAGATGTAGACACCTTTGATCCATTCTCTGTGCCAACTATAAGGTACCATTCAATGATTACATGCATGACTTAGCATCAAGTTTAACTTAGTACTTAGTACAGCCCTCTATAGTCTCCCTTCTGTGGGTTTGTATTAAACTTACCACATCAATTTACATCAAGGGCCGTATCATGATCATCTGTGTACATGTGTGACCTTGTTTAAGATTAGGTGAGATGAGGGGTGGGATAAGACTGGACAATTTTATTTGGCAGGTAACAGCCTTGACTGATGAACTTGTGTATGACTCAGTGAGATTATTTGTGTTCTAAAAGGATACAGTGTAATTTTAGTACTGTTTTTTACTCACAGTCAACTTTGCGACGAAATTGATGAACATGAGAAGAATTCCCCAGACACAATTGAAGAAGAGAAGAAAAAGATTCCAGGTACATGAAGTGAAGACATCAAAACTTTTTTTAATTTTTAATGAATGATACAATGATACAAAACTATAACATTTGTAATAATGCACTAATATTTATCTTGTAGCCTTCAGGAAAACCTCCCTGGTGAAGCCCATTGGTGTCTTTGTACAATTTCTGAAAGGACTTGAGGGTGAAAACGACAACAGACGAAAGAATTTCAGAGAAACTGAAGGTAAGAGTGGCCGTAGATTTTGTTGCTACTTTGTTACTGGTACTCAGACTTAATGCCGCACCCCTTGAAAGCTCGAATTCAGAAAAAATAACATATGGAAGATTCAAAGTGTGGAATATTAAAAAGATTATTAAGACAACCATGCTCTTTAACTGCTGCCTGTTTCATGACTCAAAAAGCTGGAGAAGTTTCAGTATAGCTCTGCAACTGTATAGCAATGTTTTGCTTTGAAAGCAAAATCAAGATTTTTTGCAGTATTTGTATTCTAACCAACCTCCACTTCTACTGTAAATGCTTCAGGTTTTTGTAGTTCGATCCTTCTAAGTTTGAGAAAGGGCTTTCAAATTTATAAGTTTTTACCTTCTTCAAAATGCAAAAGGGAACTATTTATGGCTTAGCATTTACACAAAGCTCCTCAATGACTCTTAAATGTTTTAGTCAAAACTTCGCGTATGTTATATTCTGTGTGCTTCTACTGTTCTGCATTTTAAGACAGGTTTAAATTTTAGCCACGTCATGTTCTTCCTCTATATCATTTACTGTATGCTTTAATGCCTCTTCATCAGATTGTTTTAAGATTGACATATACCGGTATTACCAACTGTTTTATTACTGGCAATTCTTGTTTCTGATGGTACCATCTTGTTACATTTTGTCACCACTTTATATTTATTTTCTTTTTTTTATTTCAGTCAATAATAATTATTATTCTAACCTTTTTTGTTTATTTTTTCTTAGAAATGAAAGGAGAGTGGTAAAAAAACATGGACTTAAGGAAGAGAATGTTGCTCGAATGTTGACTTCCAGTTTCAACACCAAATATTTCCAGATTATTGTCAAGAATTTTGAGCAATGTATTGCAGTCAAGCAAGTAAATCTGTTATTAAACCAGCTGTCATGTAAATAAATAATCGTCAAATTTTCTAATTGCTTGAATCATCTTGAGGAGAACTTAAAAAACTTTAAGTATTGCCAAACGTTTTAAATGTAAAACCTGTGTCCGAGCCAAGTGGCCCATACAGACGGAGCTTATCCTGGTGACTAGGCAGATTGCTACTCCCCCCCCCCCCCCCCTGGATGGGATGCTAGTCCATCGCAGTGTTACTCCTCAGCACCGGTAAAATTTTTGACTTTCTGATATAAAAAGGGCATCAGTATAAAAGTGAAAGAGACTGACAGTCTCTTCTCAGTGAATGTTGGTGTAAGTGTTTGCATGTGCAGAACAGATAACCAGTGGCCTTAAGATAGCCAATTTGAGTTCCAGATGTTTACGCTTTTTTCCGGCCGCCATATTGGTGTGCCACTGAGGTACACCACGGTACACCAATATGCTGACTCCATACTCATTACTGGGCTCTGTAAAATTCTGCAAAACATTTTGACGAATATCTGAAGTTTCGGATAACGCACAGACCTGAATTTGGAGAAATGACTTCTCTTTTAATCTCCTATAATGTTCCGTTTCGTTGGCTTCATTTACTGAAGGGTTTTTTTAAATTTGTATTTTTGTTGCGTGGCAGTGAAAACGATCTGTAAACAAGTTCAAGCTTTAGTTGAGCTTTACTCTACTGAAAACGAGGAAAAGTCATGTGTTTTGAACGATGGAACCGAATGATAAAATACTTCCAGCAAATTCTACTCAAAAATACATTGATGATTAGATGACATGCTTCATGCTCACAATAACAAAGTCCATTCACTCCTACAGAGGCGCGTCAAAAAACGAACGAGGCTATTGTCTATGAAAACCTATTTGATAATATACGATGATATATATATGCTCCTAAGGTTTAATTTTAGGGATAGAGTAAGAACTGATAAAGAAGAAAAAGGCCTGTGAGAACGGATATACCCCGCAGTGGACAGACGAGGCATTCACGATTTCGAAACAACAACATACCAGACCGCCTACGTAAAAGATACAAGATATGAAGATTACAATGACTACAATGGCTGCAGCAGCTAAGAATTGAAGGCATGTTTTATCAACAGGAGCTTCAAAGACAACTCAAGTTGTTAATATAATAGAAAAGGTTATCAAAAGATAAGGAGTTAATAAAGTTCTTATAAAATGGAGAGGATACCCTGAACATGCCTGAAGCTCGAAGTGTTGGACACCACAGGAATTTATTCGATATGAGTCGTTTTAGACTGCAAAACAGTCAACGTTCGGCGCTTCGCGCCTTCGATAAGCGCTTTTCCCAACGAATTTTGAGAAAAAAACGACTGTTTTGCAGTCCAGAGTCGTTTCGGCTGATATCAAGCCTCTTCAGAACGCCTAGCTTATAAAAAGCGGACGTTTACGACTCCCGAAGGAGAAGGACACCTGGTATGAACAATATGGAGTCAGAGAAAATGCGACATTTTCTCTTTACTCAGTCTGCTTAATCTGCATAACACGCCGTGTGTTATGCAACGTTTCTTCCTGTTTTTTTTTTTTTTTTTTTTTTTTTTTTAAATTAAAATGTCAGAGGCACTCCCCAATCGAGCTCTTAATCCTTGCTCAAACATTGACTGAAAGCGAGTCTTCGTGGTTCTTCGTCCTCGCGTGCTTTTGCTTGTAACATGGGTAGTAAGTTCTTCTGTGTTTCTGTTGAGCTGATATTTAAGAAACGGTATTTTTGTAAACAACTTGAGATATATGTATAAGATTCATTCGCCTTGTACCAAAACAGCTTTTCTCGCTGAGATTCCTATCTCCGCTGCTGATCCCACTAGTTGTTGAGGCGGTACTGGTCTTGCTGATTGGGCTGAGAGACGGGCTGAGATGAAATCTGGGCCGTCTCACTGCTCAGGCGAATATAAGCGGCACATGTAAGAAGCGAGCAAACTGTTTTCACTGTTCTCTCTCTGTCGTCTAAAGGTAGACTTGTATTAGTGGCGTACTGGAATGTTTTAAGCACGATGTAGCCGCCGACACAGTAGGAAAATCCTTTAAAAATATTCTCAGGCGTGAGAATTCTTCTCAATATTAAAGATCCAGTTGTTTCCGTAGGGCTCTCCGCAGACTCTGCAGATTGGATTGGTACCCTCGCATGGTCTTCTTCGGTCCCTTCGGTTTGTTCAGTTAATTGTCGTGAATTTGTGTTGATATTGTTCATAACAGGTGTGGTTCGATTTCGCAAGCGCATAGCGTTTTATACTGGTGTGACGTCACTGCATACCAAACATCGCCTAGTGATTTGAATGGCTCAATATGCAATGTACGTCAACACAAAATCTATTTTGAGCTTAGTCGTTGTTAGGAGCAGGTTGGAAAATAGGGAATCTCAGAATTCGGAACCGGAACCTGAATACTCGGAAGAAGAAAAAACATAAAAAAAGACAAGTGGAGGTTCAAATTTCGCATAAAAAGCGAAAAGAGACTTACCATCTCCTGAGCCGCAGCGCAAGTTCTTTTTAATAATAAAAATCTGAAATATCCGCAGCGACAAACCGATGACTGGTGCCGGATCGGGCTTGAAGATCTGGATCGGTAACTTAATTAAACGGTAAATATAGACGGAAAAACTGATCCAGACGCAACCTCGTTCCCAGGGCTTTTCCCTTGGCGTGGATAAAAACTAAAATATATTAAATCAAAAGCCCTCTGGGCTTAGTGTCTCGTGACTCTTTTCAGAGTTTAATTTATTTGAAAATAGACCGCTTTCCACGTCTATTTATTGCTTGTAAAGATATCGAAAATTAAAAAGCGTGCATCTAACATAAAGAAACATTTAGACTCCTCACCCCTAAAATTTGAACTAAAACTAAAGCTACTTTTGTCGCTCGATAAAAGTTGTGACATTCACAACACGATATACGAAACTCTTGATTCACTTGTCAATTCAGAAACCTTTGTCGTGAATGCTTGCGCTGAACTTCACGATTTCACAGTTAAAGATAAAAACAAAGGTTTATTCCAACTACAAAAGGTTCTCACGCGAAAGGCTCAAAATCCAACTAAAAATATATATGTCTGATTTTTTGAAAAAGGGGTCAACGTTATTTTCAGCGCTTGGTGCGAAATCCGTCGAAAACGTTTTTTTCTGGCCAGAAACTATCTCCAAAGTAGACGATATAAAAACTAAAAGAAATGTCATTTTTTTTTTCTCGTCTCCTTTGACTTATTAACCCTTTCGCGCTGTTTATCATTTTTTTTTTCTGTTTCAAGGCCTTCTTTTAAGCCTACTTAAGCCCCAAAGCTACATGACCAAAGAGACCGAGGAGACTTTTCTTTGACCTGGTTTTCATAAATTCATGTATATGATAGCGTAGTATGTTACATACTCTAACAGAAAGCCTAGTTTTCAACCCAGAAGCTTTGAAAGTGATTGACAGTAACACGAGAGGCACAATTTAAGCTTTTCCGGTCATATTCGCCGTGATCTATGCCATTATATGTCGGCTTAGTGTCTCGTGTCACTTTTTAGAGTTTATTTAAAAAAGAGATCGCTTTTCATGTCTATTTATTGCTTGCAAAGATATCGAAAATTGAAAAGCGTGTATGTAACATCATGTAAAAAACAAAATTCAAAGTACACTTCAGCATCTGGCCGTTGAACAGTTATAGGACTCCAATACTTAGCTGTGGAAAAACGCTGTATTGCACTTTGGTTCACTAAGCATACATTCTACTGCATACTTATACTATGACTTCCATGTGCTTTCTTCACGCTATATGAGACATCGCTTTGGGTGTTTATTCGTGAACGCTTAGCCTGTTGTGTGATAATGACATGCGAGTGGTGATGATTTTGTTAATTCTCATAACCTTTTCTCCTGATTTAGTATTGATATTGTAAGGAAAAATTTGATTTTGGTCACTCTTGAGCAGGTCTTAATGTTTTTGTAACGCCAAAGCTACAACGCAGCGGCTGAAGAACGTGTAAATTACAGTCATTTCGGCCGGCCCGCCCTTAGACTCTGGCTTGCTTCCCGTACGAACGACGCAACGCTGCAGCGCTGCGTTAGTTCACTTTTTTGGTTGCACAGCGCTTAACCCTTAGAATCCTAAGGTTCTGGTATTTTTTAAGCAGTTTTCTGGGCTTAAACTAATCTGTCGAATTTCGTGATTGCATATAGGAAGCTCAAGTAAAAATGTGTGCTGTTTCAAAACACTGATGGCTCAAAGTTTTATTGTGACGTCAGCATTCAACCGTTTCTTTCTTGTTGAGCGAGCATACGGGCTCGAATCTGGCGAATATTTCGTTTATAAGTGTTTTTTCGAGTCATTTTCCACTGCAGAAGCCCCCAGGCTGGCATCATTAAGCTAGAATGGTGGGTAGAGGCCAGCATCTGAAAGAAACCAGAGGTGAGAGATGATTTTGTCTTGATTGGAACGCCAGAAATATTCGAATCGAAAGATGGCGGTTCATTGGTAAAGTTGTCTCTCTGGCCGTTCTGTGGGTGGATTCCAAGACCTGCCAAGGCATTTTGGACGAGTTCTGACTTCCAAAGAATGCAATCGGTGCAACATTTTGCCGGCAGGATTGGGTGGCTCGACACTTATAAAAAATATATGGAATAAAGGTAGGAAGCCTTTCATGCCGGTCAGCAACGAGGAAATTACAGGTTTGCAAGCATAGCTCTAATCGAATAGTAATTGCTGAGTCTGCTGAATGATTGATGGGAAATTTCCTTGGTGAACGGAAGGGAATAGGGTTGAAGTTTGCTGCAAATGTATATTTTTGAAGTCAGAATTATTTTTTCATTAAAAAAAATGGAGGCAAAGATGTGTGTTTTTTGTTGTTGTCCTGTTACGTAGAAAACGGGCATTTTCAGATTTGCTGCTGAACAAACAACCATATGCAACAGAAATCAAGAGTTTTAGTCAGTTAGTTGGCTTTTAAAGCTATGAAAATTATCACTTTGCCATAAAAAGCAGTCATTACTATCATGTGCCCAGATATGTAAAAGCTAGAGTTTTTTCAATCACTGCTGGTATTTTCCACGCACATATGCGTGGCTAGGACTTAAAGGGTTAAGCGTCGTTAAAGCAATACTTGTGAGTCGCTCAAGCTGCCAACCCAGAATATCATGCACTGCAGAAGCGCTGCAAAATTGTACAAACTAAAAACAGCGGTAAAGCAGTGCTGCAAGACGCTGCGTAAAACCTGCAATGAGTATCAGATGTAAACATTGTCTTCCGGCGATAAAACATTCATAAAGCAACGTTGCACAGCTATGCTTAAAAGCTACAGCAGCAACACATTGAAAGAAATCATTAAAACTGCTAAAAATATCATTTTAAACACTTATAATCAGTCTTGCGTACTTGGAGGTTGGAAGGTCACGCGTGCAGGTAAAACAGTGTTTATAAACAAAAGCAAACGGCCCATCGATTGAAATATAAGTTTATTAAGAATAAAATTAATACTCTGAGTCTACATCTCACGATATCGTTATTTTAGAGTGCTCTGTGGAACAAAACTAAAACATTTTCAGCTGCATGTAAACGGTGACCGGCGAGTTCGTGAACAAAACTATGTACTACAATATTGATACTCGAGAATGTACACACATAGACGGTGGTGGTTTTGGCACAAATCGCGACAACTCGCTCGGCTCGCCCGAGCTCGCCTCGCTCCTTGTCGCGATTAGTGACCAAAACCACCACCGTCTATGTGTGCAAAAATCGCGAGCGGCACCCAAAATCTCTGCGGCTTGAGCGCTCACAAATCTCAAGCTGCCTTGCTGTGCCAGAATCATTTTTCAATTGAACAAATATTTTTCTTTGGTATATACAACAGATGGCTGCCGCAAGATATTCGTCAGAAGTTTTGCAAGCTATGATGGAGGAAAACCTCCGTGAATTTCAAAGAAATCCACAAAGAAACGAAATTTTTTTACTGGCCCAATCCGATTTTAATGAATGGCTACGCGTGTGGAAAATTGCCATACCAGAGGGTGGCCGTGCCAGCAAAGACCTTTTTGTCTTTCAAAAGAAAAAAAAAGGAAAGTTTGTTAATTTGGTAAAGAATGAAATAAGAGATTTGAAAAGCGTAAAAGTAAGCTTTGGGTTGCAAATAAAGTTCACAAAAGAAAACTTTGAGACTGGTGTAACACAAGAGATGAAGCATTATTTTAAAGAAAGAGAACCGCACGTTTTTAACGAAAATAATAAACAACAGATAATACAAGAGTTCGATAGATTTATTGAAAGAGCAAAGGGCCAAATTGAGGCTTGGTCAGAGCGCGGCTCAGGCTGGGTTATTGAAAGAATAACCGAAGCGTACGTAAATGTTGCACGCTATCAGCCATTGCGCGGAGGAACTTACTTACCTCTCCCAGCCAATCTGGCAAAAAAGAAAGCAATAATCAACGTGCAAAACAGGGATAACGAATGTTTGAAGTGGGCTTTGAGAGCTGCACTTTTTCCTCCAAGGTACGGAAAAAACCTTCAAAGGCCAAGCAAATATCCGGTCAACGACGGAATTAACTACAGAGGCATCGATTTCCCCACACCTGTAAAACAGATTGACAAACTCGAGAGGCAAAACAGCAACCTCGCAATAAATGTGTTCGGCTGGGAAGACAATCGTGTGATTGTGCACAGAATAAGCAAAAAAGAAAAAACAATCCCTCGTATAAACCTTATATTAATAGAGTCAGGATTAATTCAGCATTACTGTTTTGTAAAAAGAGTAAGCGCTCTGCTTTTTGATCAGACAAAAAATGCAACCAAAAAACGCTTTTGCATGTTGTGCTTGACCGGTTTTACAAGAGCGGACTTGCTCGAGAACCACGAAAAATATTGCAATGGCATGAACGGCAGGCCGACAAGGATCGAGATGCCGGAAGAGGGGAAAAACACCCTTTCTTTCCAAAATCATCACAAACAGATGAGAGCGCCTTACGTGATATATGCTGACTTTGAGGCTTTGGTCAGAAAGATTTCAGGCTGCGAGATTGGGCCAGAGAGCAAGCAAAAAAGCTACACCGAGAAGACAGAACAGCATGAGGCATGTGGTTTTGCTTACACAGTTGTAAGGAGTGACGGCAGAAACAAACGGCCAGTAGTCTACAGAGGTGAAAATGCTGTTGAAGTGTTTTTGAACTGTCTTCAAGAGGAAGAGAAAATAATAAGAAATAGTTTGTCATTGCCAAAACCTCTTGTGATGACTTCAGAAGATTGGGTAAAATTTAAAAATGCAACTGATTGCCATATTTGTGAAAAAAGTTTGATAAAAGATTACTTTTTAGACTCTTTACCTGTGTGGGAAAGTGAAGAAGGTAGCGTATACACTTATGATGGGCAATGGCACAAAAAATGTTTTTACGATGTAAAGAAAGAAAATGACAGTTCGCTTTACAGTTCGTTTCTCATGCTAAAAAGATTGACAGAAGAAGAGCACAAAGAAGCTGCAGAAGAACAAGATGACTGCTTATGCTGTGGGCAACCTTTGCTCAGGCAAAACTTCAGAGATGCAGTAAAAGACCATTGCCACATAACAGGCAAGTTTCGAGGAGCAGCGCACAACGCATGCAACCTGAAAATGCGAATAAAACCAAAGACGGACCAAATACCAGTTGTATTTCACAACCTGAGGGGCTATGATGCGCACCATTTAATGCAAGCGATGTCAAAGCTGTCGCAAGCGACACATAAAGAGGTGAAATGCGTCGCCAACAACATGGAGAAATACATCACATTTTCAGTAGGAGGTCTGCGTTTCATTGACAGCTTGAACTTTCTACAAGGAAGCCTCGATTCACTTGTAAGCGCAACACCGAAGGAGTCATTGAAAATAACAAAATCTCTTTCTTCACAAAATTTTGAACTTCTTTACAAAAAGGGGATCTATCCGTACGAGTACATGGACTCATGGGAAAGATTTAGCGAAACAAGTTTGCCTGAAAAAGAAAAGTTTTACAGCAAGCTAAACGACGAGCACATAACAGACAAAGAGTACGATCACGCAAAGAGGGTATGGGAAGCTTTTGGATGCAAAACGCTGGGCGACTACCACAGTTTGTACGTTAAAACTGACGTAACTCTTTTGGCTGATGTTTTTGAGAACTTTCGAAATATATGCCAAGAAAACTATGGCCTCGATCCAGCTCACTATTTTACATCGCCTGGCCTTTCTTGGGACGCACTCTTGAAAAAGACAGGCGTGCAGCTTGAGCTCCTTACAGACTCAGAAATGCATCTCTTTGTCGAAAGGGGAATAAGAGGAGGTATTTCCATGGTTAGCAAGAGATACGCAAAGGCTAACAATCCATATGTTGAAGGCTTCGATCCGAGCAAGCCAAAAAAATACATTATGTACCTCGATGCAAACAACCTTTACGGGTGGGCAATGAGCAAGCCGCTGCCAAAAAGTGGTTTTAGATGGAAAAGAGTTATGCCGACTGAAAAAGAAATCATGAGGAAAAAGGAGTTTGCAAAAACTGGCTGGATATTGGAGGTAAACCTCGAATACCCTGCAGAACTTCACGAAGAGCATAATAGCTACCCATTAGCTCCTGAGAAAAAGAAAATAAATAAGGACTTGTTTTCACCCTACCAAAAGGAATTGATAAAAAACCTCGATCTGGACCAACCAGACAGCGAAAAGCTTGTTTTAACTCTTGAAGACAAAACTAATTATGTTGTGCATTATCGAAACTTGCAGTTTTATTTGAAACAAGGAATGAAACTCAAAAAAGTGCACAGGGTTTTGGAGTTCGAACAGGAATGTTGGATGGAGCCGTACATAAAGATGAACACAGAATTCAGGAAAAAAGCGAAAAACGACTTTGAAAAAAACTTTTACAAGCTAATGAATAACTCAGTTTTCGGAAAAACAATGGAAAACCTGCGTAACCGTGTTGACATAAAAATAGCGCGAAGCGACGAAACGAACAAAATAAGAAAACTGGTTGCCAGTCCATTGTACTCAAGACACGTTCTGTTTTCAAACGATCTGGTCGGAATAGACATGCGGAAAAGCAGACTTTTTCTCAATAAACCTGTCTACACAGGTATGACTATCCTTGACGTAAGCAAGATTTTGATGTATAACTTTTTTTACAACGAAATGAAAATGGAGTACGGGCAGCGCTGCGAGCTTTTGTATACAGACACTGACAGCCTTCTTCTGGAGATTGAAACAGAGGATATTTACGAAGATATTTATCAAAACAAAACTCTATACGACACAAGCGACTACCCAAAAGAGCACTCACTTCATTCATACGAAAACAAAAAGGTCTTGGGAAAAATGAAAGACGAATGCGCAGGAACACCAATTTCAGAGTGTGTCTGTTTGAGGCCAAAAATGTATTCAATACTGACAGAAGACCAAAAAAAAATAAAGAAAGCTAAAGGAGTAAAAAAGTGTGTGGTAAAAAAGAAAATCTTGCACGAAAATTATTTAGAAACGCTTTTTGGAACAAAGCAGTTATGGCATGGAATGAACATACTTAGAAGCGAGGGTCATGAGATTTACGGAATGCATCTCAACAGTCTCGCTGTCGCCTTTTGACTCAAAGCGATGGATAGCGGATGATGGGATACATACAAATGCTTACGGGTATAAGTTTTGCGAAACAAAGCCTACATAAACATAACGTTTAGAGCTTTTCTGGTGGTAACTGTGTATTTGGAGGAATAATAAGCAATTCTTCACGCACAAAGCCGCGCTTTGGACCATCGTGCAAGTAATAAAGCACTGGCTGATCAGGTTTAGTAACAGACCTTTCGATGCTGTAGACTTTTAATGACCAAATCGGATCTGTTGCCCTTTTTACGCCGCCTTCTAGCTCGCCAGGTTGGAAGAGATAGCGCACATTAACGAGAGAGGGGAGTTTTTTTTTCTTTCAAGCCAACAGGTCTTGTATATTTTGAGGACGGCTTGGACGAAACAGCCTTTTCTTTGATTGCAGCAGCAGGTTTCTTGCCAGTAAGACTGGTTACTTCGTTGTTCAGAGCGGTAACAACTTCGGGAAGCCTTTTTACCCACGCTGTCGACCGCTGGCCAGATGGCAGGTTCATCTCGACACCGTACTGATAACCAAACAGGCGCCCTGCCAGTGTTTGATTAAAACGTTCAACAATAGCTTGATCTCTGTGGATATTAACACGCCCGCGTCTAATATAGGTTTTGTGATTTTCCATTTCTTTGGTAACAGCTCCCATGAATTCGCGACCAGGGTCAACTTGAAGCATCTGTGGCCATTTTAGTGCACTTCGCCTGTAAATTGTCTGAAAACCTTTTGCAACCTCAGTTGAATCTTTGGAGGTCAAAGGCTCGGCCTCTTTGTAACGGCTGGCAACGTCGACAACAGTCAGAGCGTATTTGTAAACTTTTCGCCCTCGCGGCAGTTTGTCGTGTGGCAGAAAAAGAAGGTCCGCCTGGTGGACCGCGTTAGGGGTAGAAACATCGAATTTTGGGCGAGGAACGTATCGTGGTGCCGGAAGGTAGATCTGCCAAAGGGCCTGCTTAACTAGCCACTTTTTTGCGGCATCTTCGGAAACCTTGGCAGCCTCGGCTAATTTTTTTATCGCTGCAATTCCCTTCCAGTAGCCCTGGGGGCTATAGTAGACTTTCGAGATCTTTGCATCCATGCGTATACTAGAAAAAAAAGAAACGTTTAAAGAAACCGAAAGGCAGCGTACCCAAGAGCAAGAGCGCCTGCGCCAACAAACATCAGTTCACCTTGTTTCTGCTGCTCGCTTGGCTGATAAAAATCAGAGAACTTGGGTTCTTTCGGAGGAATCATTTGTTTGTCAGGATGTGCCTGGTTGTAGAGTTTGAAAGCGTAGTCAGTGTTTGTGAAGTTCTGTTTGGCCTGCTCTTTTATTTCCGCGTTGGTTTGTATCCAGTCGAGGAGCTTGGTGCGGTCTCGAGAGTATTTAGCGTAAGCTGCCTGGTAAGCCTCTAGAGCTTTGTCGTGCCTTTCTTTTTCTTTCAAAGCGGCGTCATCTCCACCACCCAAAGCTCGAGCAAGGTAATTGCCGCCAATGAAAGCAGCAGCGTTCAAGATAGCTCCGCCAGCCATAATCGCTACGCTTGCCATTGTGTGTTTTTGTTCTTATATTATGATATTTTTTTTTAATTGGTGGGGAGAATTTTCTGGTCCTCGAGATACTGTTTAAGTGCAACGCTGCCAGCCATGACGGCTGTGAACTTTACATAGTTCATAAAACTGCTGCTTGGGTCGGATGTGAAGTTTTCTTTTACAACTTTTTTGGCAGCCCAGCCGATTCCGGCGGCGAGACCTGTAATGGTGGCGGCATCCATGAGCGTTTTCACGAGCTTGTTGTCGGACATGGCGTTTTGATATAAAATAAAAATAAATCTTTAAATTAAAAAACAATTTTATCAAAGAGTTTTAATAAACAAAAAAAAAAAGGTTAATTACCTAATTAAAACTTTTTTGCAGGTCAAAACCAAGCACCCTAAGACATTAGGTTGATTTTGTTTCTGAATTCATCAAACATCAAACTTTGTGCTTCTGCAATTTTCTCTTTTTTATGTTCGTCTGATTCTGAATTAGCATATATATCATTCGCACGTTTAATAAACTTTTCAATGGAATCTTGAAAACTTTTGAATTGTTCTGGTTTTAGAATGATAATTAAGTCTGCGACTTTTTTCATAGTAGCTTTTGCTTCTTCCTCATCTTCTTCAAACCATTTGGCACACTGACTCAACAAAAGAAAGCTTCCAAAATCTATTGGCTCAGGCAGACAAAACAAAGCTGCCAAATCCGTTGGCTCAGGCACAGTGTATGGCTTCGTGTCTGTCATCATGTCGGTCATCGTGTTTCGTTTACTTAAAAATAGAAAATGTTTAAATGGAATTTATTTAATAATTTTTTTAATCCATCGGACGGATTCCTCTTTTTGAGCCATTTTGGCTTGTTGGTTGCGGAATTCTAGAGCCCGTTTGGCGCGTGTCTGAAGAACGCGTTGCAACCCTTCCAATACTTTCTGCTGTAACTGGTGTGTCATCAGTTATAAGAGTTGGCGGAGCTTTAAATGTTGGACTTCTTTTTTCGTTTATAAAGGCTTTTATGTCTTCGCGTTTCACATAAGTTGTAACGATTGCAACGCCGATACCAAGCAAAGATATCCATTGATTTGTGGTGAGACCGCTTGATTGCGGCTGAGCCTCGGGCGGAGCTGGTTCCGTTACGGCCGGTGGTGTTACATTTCGCTTTGCAGCCGCAGATTTCTTTTCCTTTTCTTTTGCAATTATTGCAGCAGCCTCGATAGAAGCTTTTTTCTGTGCTTCACGAGCCTGTTTTGTTTTTTCTGCAGCAAGCTTGCCAGCAGCAACTCTCTTTGGATTTTTGGCAGGCTTTGTTGCAGGAGTTGTTGAAGTGACAGGAGAAGAGGTAGAAACAGGAGTTTCCAATTCACGTTGTTCGAGCTCGGCCATTATATTTATGAAAAAACAATATTTAAATAGAAATTTGCTCAGCAAGATCTTTTGCTAAGCAATTTCTAAGCATTGCTCATTAATTATTCAGTATTTTCTTAGCTTTGTTTAGGAAGTCTTGTGAGTATTACTCAGTAAAGGTGCCTTCGGAGCTTTTTTCCGTGGCGCCCTGCCGCTCAGAGGCGATTTCATCAAGATCTGACTGTTTTTTTGATGAACTTGCTGAGTCGTAATCAATATATTTTGCTGTTATCAAAGCAGCAGAAGCAGGAGCAAGAAGCTTGCCGTAATTGAAAGACAAACTGCCGACAAGATTGGAAAGCTCGCTGTTTATAATGTGGTCATTTTTAAGCTCTTTTTGTAAAGCTTCAATATTTTTCATGGGCACAAACAGACTTGCTAATTTTGTTAAAAGAGTTAGCGCGCTGTCAATAAGATTTTCCGTTGTCTTGGTGCCAACGTATGCCTCATATCTCTTGAAGTACTTTTCAACTTCTTTATCTGTCAAGCGCTTCACCTGCTCGTGTGTCAGCTGCACACCGATTGCTTCTTTGGACTTGCCTGTTGAAACAAGGATTGCAAGCTGTTCACGCAAAGCAGGAATGTCAGGGCCTTGAATGAGTACCATAGCGCTTTCTGTACTTTCTGGTTCAGCTCCTAGCAGTTCCATTACGGAAGCTAATTCTTGTTCACTTGCAGCGCCCTTGACGCTCTCGGGAGGAGAAGTTGCGAAAGGGTCAGCCATTTATTACTATAAAAAATATGTTCAATAAAAAAAAATTGTTCCGTAAGGGTGGCGATGAGAAATGACAAGATGCGAAAACTTATTTTTTTTTAGCTTTAAAATGATTTCTTTGTAATCCTCATTGGCAAGTTCGCCAGCGTAATCCTCAAAGATTGCCTTCGTGGTCTTGGCAGAGGGGGTGTAAAAGAAAACGATTGCCGCCACATTTTCGCGGAATGAGGCTGTTATGCTTGTCATTTTTTGAGTTAACACCCATATGCTCAAGCCTGCGTGGCGAGCAGAGAAAGCAAGATTCACCAATTCACCCGTTCTTCCCTTTACATCTTTCGATGCAGCACAGTCGTCGAGGATGATAAGCGTGTTCGTACCCTCAAAAAGAAATCTTGAAAGCCTTAACCAAGATTCCACCTCGTGCTGCTCGCAAATGAAAACAAAAAATCGAATATCTTCCTCAGCAAAGCGATAATAAGTCTTGTTGTGCGCGAACGTCGGGCATATGAGCACGATGTAGTCAAACTTGCCTCGGAAAGGGCCACAAAGCTGATTGACCACGTATCTTGTTTTTCCTGAGTTCGTTGGTCCCACAATGAGGGCGTTGAAGGGTATATTGGCAGGATCCATCTTCGTTCGTTTATATTATAAAAGCACAGAATCTAACTGCCTGCCAATTATATTCATTTGGGCGTCGCTGATTACGTAAATGTGGCAGTTCAAATTACCTGAGCCGCTTGCTTTCCTCTCTAGCTCAAGCTGGACACCGTCCTTTGTGTTCACAAGGCGCGTGCCGCTTCCGTGCATCGAGTGGTCAGCCATGGAACGCAGATCAATAAGAAGGCCAAACTTGTCTTCTGTGTAAAACTTTTGCAGAGTCATGTGCTGCGTTTTATTTTTTTCTTTCATGTAGAATCTTTTAACTTCTCCCCAAATGTCCATTCCTTCGATGCCGTTGTTGTACAGCATGTTTGGCGAGCCGTTGACAGTGATGCTTACTTTTGTAAGGTCCGGGTTAATGTACTTTTCCGAGCTCCTTGCACCTTTGTTATATTGCTCAATAAATAGGAGCAAGATACCTTTCATGGACCTCCTCTGCGGGTTGACCCTTAGATTCAGACGTGTGTCGGAGCCTTTTGCAAAAGTCGTCACTTTATCACGCTGGATGTGGTCGTAAGCGAACTCTTTGCCGCCCGAATAAGCGCTGAACGCTTCATCTGCAATTTCCTTGCTTCTTATCATCTCGTACTCCAGCTGGATGTTTGTCAACTTGTATTTTAGTTTTGTTGTATCTGAGCCTCTGACCACATGTTCGGCTGCCGCGAGCTTCAGTTCGAACACAAGATCGTTGTATAGTGCCTGAGGATAAAATGCCCCATGGTCAGTTAAAATCTGGTGATCCAGTCGGATTCGGTATTTATTACCATAGAGCTCATTTAGCTTTTTTTCTGCTTCGACTCCTGAAGTTTTCTTATCGCCAGCATTTGAGCGAATTTTGTTGAGGTCCTCGCTCTGAATGCCCTCTGGCACCCTGTCGTCGCGCTCCTCCTGCGAAAGGAAAAAATCCTCAAATATTTTGTAGATGTCATAGCCCACCGTGTCCTGCACGACGGTGCCTTCGTACTTTACAACAAACTTGTCGACCAGAGCTCGGCTGACGTTGTCAACCAGAAAATTGTTGGCATGGCCTCCGCTCAAGTCGATGTTGAAGCGCAGCGCAAGCGAGCCAGGCACAATGACCTCGTTTTCGTTCAGCTTGGGCACTGAAACATACAACGTTTCCTCTGGATTGGCTTCTGTGCGGTCAAAAGTGATTCGTTTTACCGCGCGCTCGGCTTTCAGTGCGCCGAGTATTTTCTCTGTGCGTCCCGGTCGAAGGTTTTCTTGAACAGCAGCCATCTCTCGATTGGTTTTATTGTTAAATTGAAAAGTTTAATTTGAAAATATATATAAATTACGTGATGGCGGAAGGTGGTGGTGAGTTTGGATACGAGGACCCTGATTTGGACCAAGATCTTGACCACAACAGTGATAACGATGATGAAGAGGAACAAGAGGTCGACACAACCAGACCATTTCAGCCCGGGAGTGCATCCACACCCTACCATGGGGGTGAAGAAATTCAAATGCAAACGATGCAGCACGAACAGAGCGGGCTGCCAGACACATCCTACGAAGAAACACCTTTGCTTGGCAGTGCGCAATCAATGAGCGAAAAGGCATGGAATGCTCTAAAAGGGGTGTTTCCAGAAAGCTCATCAACAAATCTTGAAGCTTCTTACAGTCTAAAGGGCAGATTACAAGTAAAAATGGCCGGAGCTGGTAAAAAATTATATAACCTTTTCACCACCAAAAGGGGTACAGGTGGTAACCAACAGCTAAATCCAAGTCTTACAAAAGAAATCAGGAAAGAACTTGGACCAATGGCACAAGAACTTATTGAGAGAGACAATGAAGAAATAAAAGCTGAGCGCCAAAGATTAAGAGAAGCTGAAAGTCAACTACAACAGGCAGAAACAATTGCCATGCAGAAAGAAAAAGTCACCCAAGAAGTAAAAGATCTCAGAATAAGAATCGAGCGAACTCAAGCCAAGATTGATCAACTTGGGTCAAATGTTGAAAATGAATCAGAATTGCGCAGACTTAAGCAACTGAAAAAAAATCTTGAAAAGGATTTTGAAAACGCAAAAAAAAAACTTGCTGCTCTTGAAAAACAAGCAAAGCAGAAGGCAAAAGAACAAACACGAGTCGACCAACTAAGGGCAAGCCTCGCTGCCAAAGAGAGCGAAAGAAACACTTTGCAAGAAAGGCTCAACGACACAAGAGCTTTGGAGGATCTAAAAGAGAAAGAAGCCGAGCTGAAGCGCCAAAACGAGGAAGATCAGGCTGTTATAGAGGATGAGAATGCATCCCCCACTGACAAACAAGCCGCTGAAGAAAGAGTTGCAGAAAGAACCGAGGAGCTCGGGCGTTTGCAAACGCAGATTGCCGAAAGAGAAAGGGCGCTTCCACTTCGTGAGAGGATCAAAGAGATCTTCAAAAAATATGGCGTGACAGTAACAGCAATACTTCTTGCTGCTGGTGTCACGATTGGTTCTGTTATTGGAGCCATTACAAACTCTTTGAAGGCCACCGGCAAAGCGTTGGGGAAAGGCCTAAGTGATATTGGCTCAAAGGTAGCATCAGCTCTGCCTGGTCTCATTGGCTCGATTGCGAAATTTCTTTTCAAAACCGCTGGTCAAGCCATCGGTTTTCTTGCTGAACACACCTGGCTGCTTATCCTTGCTGTGGTTGCTTTTCTTGTTGAAAAATACATCAAAAAGAGACGTTAGCGCATAAGGGTGTAGAGCAAAGCTGCTGCTCCAACCGCGCCAACAGCGACAGTTGCTTTGTTTATTTCGTGTGAATCATTGGCTACGGCCTTAGTAGCTTTAGCGCTTTGCGCGTTGCTAGCTGGTGTTTCTGCAGCGCTTGCGGCGAGTGCCTGATTTTTTTTGCTGTGGCGCTCTTGTGTATAGGATTTGAAGGGTGGCTGTTTGGTGGGTTGATTTTTGATTTTCCTCCCGCCATCAGTTTAAGAGCTGCTTTTTTTGTAGCTTTATTAACCTCATCATTCACTCCTAATTTCATCCCAACAACAGCCTGCTTAAGCTGGTTATTGTAGCCAACAACGCTTTCTGTGTTTATCACCATACGAGCGGGCATCAGCCAGGCACCTGGGCAGACTGCAAGGTTAAGCCGAACCTTAGCCTCGTCGATGGCGAGTTGGTATCTTTGGACCGACTTTGCCAGATCAGGTTGCCTTATAGCGTCTTCAACCAACACGAGGAACTCACTTTGCGCTTCCTTTGCACGGCCGCCTGTTCCAAGTATGCTACTTCGAACGTTGACCTGCGAACCCAAAATACAGTAGACAAATGCCTCTATCGACTGGTTTATTCTTGACAAACCCGCCTGAGTAAGCCCTTGCGTTGCATTTTCACAAAACCAGTCAGCCTGTGATGCTGCAGAATCATCTGGCTGAATGTAATAAATAAGGTTACCGTCGCTTGCAGTTCCACCTTCATCCGAAAATTTATCGTAATCGGGGTATTTTGCTCCAGTTTTTTGTATACCATTGCTTGAAATCCAGATATAAATAGCACCAAGTCCGTGGTTTGCACCTGTTGTAAAACGAAAATCGCTTGACGGGTCGACACCGAACTCAGCACATATTCTTTTGTACGAAGCCACGTCGTACTTGTTGTCGAACTGGCTAAAAGTTGGGTCGCCTGGCAAGGCGCTTACGCTCTGAATTCCCCCCATCTGAAACAATATTCGCCTTATCGTGAAATAAACGTGAAAAAGATAAAAATTACGCACAATCGGTGGCAAGCTAAGAGCTGAGTGCTCTTCATCGAAAATATCTCGACTTATACCGCAGCCTGTTGTCGCGCACCATACCGCAAAGTTAAGTTGCTGGGGCCAATAGGCCATGTTAGGCCCCGCAAGCCACTTTTTTGACTCTTTTCCTGATGTATGCTTCAGTTTTGTTTTTTGAAAAATCTCTCTTAATTTCGTTGTGAAATATTGATCTGGTGTTACGTAGATGTTGATTTTGCTGTTAAATATTTTTTTCAAACTCGGTGCGGCTTCGTGAAATCCAACCGCGGGAATTGGCAAAGATGAGCCTTTTGCGCCGCTTGGTGACAGCTGTTGTGGAAAACCGCCTGAAATTTGATTCACCCCCAGTGCTTTTTTCATCTCTGGGCTCCAATATTTGCTGTCAGAGCCAAAAACATTTATCAAATGGCCTTGCCCTGCCTTGTAATAAATGTCTGCCGTTGCTGTGTGGTTGTACGCGAACTCAACCTGTGCAACAAATTTTGTTCGGTCAGCGTTTGGATATTTTGCAAGAAAAGGTTTCCATGCATTGTCTTTTGCCGCTTCAGAAATTTTAGTTGCTTCTGGGGTTTTCATCCACTTCATAAAATCTCTTTCTTTGGAATCAAGAAAAATTGATTGAGAAATGTCATCAGCTCTCGGAATAGGCGGCGCCATTTTATATTAAAGATTTATTTTTCAAAAGATAATTATAAAGATGGTTGTGCTCACAATCGACGCGAGTTCCAACGGGGAAGCTGTTTACTTTGACCAGCCAATTGAAAAACCAAGGTTTATCAGCCTGCTGTCATGCTCGTTACAAAACAGCTGGCGTAATCTGGAAGAAATTGGCTCCATAAGCATTAAACAAAACAATGTGAGCAACAATGTTGCTGTTTTTTTTCCAGGCAACTACAATTTTGATGAAATTACAACTTACCTGACTAATAAGTTCAAAGATCAACAAAAGCTAACAGTAAAAAGGGATGATTTAAAAAGAGGCTTTTCAATAACAAAAACAAAAAATATTGAAAGCTTTTCTTTTGATAAAAATCTTTCTAAACTTTTTAAGAACACAATTGTTGATGCTGCTAACGCAAGAATTGAAGATTTTACTATACCAGACTTTTATTACATTCACTGCGATTTACTTTCCAAAGAAAATAACTTGTATAATGGAAAGCCAAGTGACATTCTCGCTTGTGTACCAATAACCGGAAAACCTTATGATTTGGTTCATTACCCTCAAAATTTTATCAATAATTCACGTCGAATCGACGCTGTTCAGAGTGTGAACAGTGTCACATTGACCGTCAAAGACAAAACTGGCAGTAAGTTTGACTTTGTTGGAGCTCCGCTGCATTTTGAATTAGAATTAAATTAATATTTTTTTATTGTATACGAGACCATGTCATCTGCTAATGTTCTCCCGAGTGCCCCTGCTTATGGTGATCGCGAAGAAACACAACTTTATCCAAGCCTCCCAACAAATGCCGAGAATTTTCGGCTGACTGAAATAAGTAAAATTGAAAAAGAAATATCCGCTGAAGCTGAGCATTACAGGCTTGTGTTAAAAAAATATAAAAAAGTCCGTAAAGTTATTCACTATTCCGTGGTCTGTCTTGGCGCCGTGACGGCAGCTCTGTCTTCTGGAGCTGTTGCGACTTCACTTACTGGTGTTGGAATTGTTATCGGCGCGCCTGTTGCAGCAGTAGCAGCTGTATCTGGCGCAGCTTCCACTGGCCTGTCAGTTATCAACAAAAAGCTTGAACGTAAAGTTAATAAGCACTCAAGAATCCTCGCTCTGGCTGTTGCAAAACATGACTCGATAAACAGCTCTGTCTCACAAGCTCTGAATGATAATCTTGTTTCTGACAAAGAGTTTCAACTGATCTTACGAGAAATGCAGAAATATCGTCAACTTAAAGAGACTTTACGTTCAAGCTTTGCACACAAACAAACAAATTCACAGCCAGACATCGAAAAAATACGACAAGAGATCATGAAAGCAGAAAGACAAAAAATGAAAAAAAAACTTCTCGAAAGCACCACCGACATTTCGAAATAAAATTTCAGTCCAATAGAACATTTTTTCATTTAATGAAAGAATGATTGTCTGCGCTCATCTTGTTGTTTACTTTGTGATGGAAGCATTGTCGTTCGAGTTGCAAAAAAATGTTCGAGACAACCCGCGATGTTGTTAATTGCCTGAACGAGGCAAAATAAAAGGTTACAGCGCACTTAAAGTGACTTTCAGCCGAGTCGAAAGGATTAAATCTGAGTGTGCAAAAAATACAATTAAGTTGAAGCGAACAGCGAGAAATTGCGTGACCCACAGCGGCATGCAAATTTTTTTTGTGTTTGCGTGCGTGGGTGTACAAAGTCGGGGTATTACCCGAATGATATTTTTAGACTTTTGTAAGTTGTTTTCATTCCTGTGTGCTTAAAATCTGAGTTCTAAGCACTCAGGAATGTAAAATCTATTGTTTTACACGTGCACAACTATTGTTCTTTTGATTTAATGCACGTGACGGCCAATTGTGAGTCATTGTCACTAAAAATAGCTTAATGATGTCATTTTCTTTACTCTGTATATAAATCAAGCTAACACCTGGATATCATAAAGAATGACGAGCCAAACGCCAACAGAACGTGTTTTACTTCACAATCCTCGAGTTTATCAATTTTTGGAAGAAGTGGCAACACAAACAGTTACTCCACAAGAGAAACGACAGATAGAATAATACGGTGGGGGTTTTGGCCGTTGGTTCGGGCGAATCCGCTTCCGGAAGCTTAAAAAAAACGGGGGTTTAAAACGAGACTTTTAAAAGGGTGTCAGCACCTCACCCCTTTTTTTACCATTTCCACTCCTGCTTTCCCGATTTTTTTGTTTGTTTTAGCCATGCTTTGGATAATGATTGCAGCTTTCTTTTTCTTAAGTTTTCTGGTATTTTTTCCAGATCGTACACCAGGTCATATATTTCTGCTAGCCTGAAAAAAGATTCTTTGTAGTTTGTCAAGAAAAGACAATGCAGCCAGTTTCTTGGTAAAAGAGAAGTTATTGGAATAAATATCCCGTTTTTGTCGTTTTCCTTAATGGGCAAGTCCGCACTTTTACCAAAAACTTCTGGTTTTTTTACTTTCATATTGTTTTTATAATTAAAATCTGTTTCCATCAATGTTTCAAAAAGCTCGCTCTCGAACTCCCCTGTTTTTGGCGTGCAATGCAAGCGCCGAAAGCGTTTGTGGTTTGGGTCAAAAAAATTGTAATAAAATCTTTTTTTCATAAAAATGTTTGAGTTTTTTAAGTATAAAATTATTAAGGTTTGGGTTTCTTCAATTAAAGCGTGTATTTTTTTTGTCGCGTCGAAAACCTCGTAGCGTTCCAAGATTGGGTCAAAAATTTCATCAGTTGGGGTGTAAAACTTTCTCGTTCGGGGGCCCTTGACCACAACGCATTCTCTTTCCCACTCCATTTACACTGATGTGCCTTTTGTTCAATTGAAAAATAATTCTGGCACAGCAAGGCAGCTTGAGATTTGTGAGCGCTCAAGCCGCAGAGATTTTGGGTGCCGCTCGCGATTTTTGCACACATAGATGGTGGTGGTTTTGGTCACTAATCGCGACAAGGAGCGAGGCGAGCTCGGGCGAGCCGAGCGAGTTGTCGCGATTTGTGCCAAAACCACCACCGTCTATGTGTGTAATGTACTTACGTTACAGCTTGATCTACCATTCTTGTCATTCTTTTTTTGCCAAATTTTCGAGTGTATGTTGCCATTTCAAATAAATACCTTCCCAATGGTATTTTGCCTGGACCATTTTGTACTTATATCCGCTCTCATAAGAGAAAATTTTCAATGTTTTCATGTGCAGAACTGGGGCGGATCCAGGATTTCTAGAAGGGGGGTTCGAAGAAATGGACCGCCGAAGGCGGGCTCATCTGAGGGGGTCCGGGGGCATGCACCCCCTGAAAATTTTGAAATTTAAGTCCTCGGAAATGCAATTTCCAGCGTTTTGAGGGATGATTGTGGACGGTTTAATACCTTAACAAACCATCTCTTTTTAAACATTTTTTTCCTAAAACAAGGACTACGTTTAAGTCTTTACAATAATCGAGATCAACTGACACCTAGAAGATGAAACTTAAATCACTGCAATATATTTGTCTTCGCTATTTAATGTGTTCTAAAAATTCTAAAATGGGATCAACGAGTAACATTCTACGAGGTTGTTGTTCGGCTAATTGCTGAACGATAGCATCGCCATCGACAGGCTTTTCGTAATGAATACTCATTTAAGTCAGGGCAGAGAGTCTCTCGTTTGTCATCGTGGTCCAAAGGAAGCGCTTGATTAGTTTTAAAGTGCTTTTTGAGCGCTCGTTATTAGCTGATGTTACTGGAATTATACTTGCAATTTGCAACAACAGCTGGATGTTCGGAAAGATTTCTGAATCACTAGCATGTAGATAGACAGAAAGTGTAATCAATAAAGTTGTCCTTTGTTAACCTAAGGTAAATCTGAACGAAAATAAATTGAGTGTCTTCGAACCTGTAAGGCAGGTTGAAGCGCGTCTGGTTTGTCCGTCTCTGATTGCCATTTTATCATCCAACGATCGTGTGCAATGACGAGAGTCTATGGTCTAGGGAGATCTAACATGTACATCTCGGAGACTTTAGCAATGTCTACATTTGTGCCCGCATCAATGGAAGTGTAGCATTTGTTGTAAGCTTAGGTCAGCGGTCTACATTGGGCGCATGCTCATAGTAATAAAACGTGTTCTGTACATCCGCCATCTTGTGTTGTGTTCCTTTACACTTCATGGTGTCAGAAGCGGGATGGAGCACCTAAAACCGCCTGAAGCTCTCATACTGAGTGCGGCGACGAATAAAGCCGAGGCATGGCGGCGTTGGAAGATGTCCTGGGAGTTGTACAAAGTGGCAAGTGGTCTCGATAAGAAGGATGAAAAAATTCAAGTCGCCACGTTGCTCCATGTGCTTGGAAAGGAATTCGTGGAGGTCTATTCAAATTTCGTTTGGGAAAACGAAGGTGATCTTAACAAAATAGCGGTAGTGGAGGAGAAATTCAAGGCTTATTGTGCGCCATTGACATCAATCCACTTTAATCGCCATTTGTTTGTCGAACGCAAACAGCAAGACGGCGAGATAGTCGACGAATTTTGCAGCGCTTTGAAAACACTTGCCAAGAATTGTGATCTCGGCAACAAAGAAGAATCCTGGGTAACGTCTATGTTAGTTCTGGGCCTCAAGGACCCGAGTGCAAAGGAGAGACTTATGGAAAGAGATCAGAATCTCGAAAGAACATTACAAGCCGCACGTATCTCCGAAACAAGTAAACAACATATGAAGACTTTAAAGGACGAGAGCAGCAAAGTTGAGAAAGTGGATTCAGTAGACGGTTCAGGTCGTAAGCATCAAGGTGGTATTGGTTGCAGGAACTGTGGTATTTTGCATGGGCTTGGGAGAGGTTTATGCCCTGCAGCTGGTAAACAATGCCACAAGTGTAAGAAGATGAATCATTTTGCAAGGATGTGCCAAAGCCCAGGAGGAAAAAAACAGCAGGTAAACACAGTTTATGATTTTGACTCTGACTCTGAGACTATGTTTATTGGTTCAGTCAACTCGGGGGACCAAGACTGGGTTGAAACAGTAGATTTTGGCAGTGTTAAAGAGGTGTTTAAGCTAGACACTGGTGCCCAGTGTAATGTTTTGCCAAAAACTGTGTATGACAAGATCACAACTATGCCTTTGCTACCATCCTCTGCAAGACTAGAAAGTTATTCGAAGACCTCTATAAAACCAGTTGGAAAATGTGAGTTGACATGTTGTGTGCGGGGGCAGAAACATCAAGTCTTATTTCAAGTAGTAGATGGCAGTTATACTCCCCTCCTAGGTCGGGCTTCCTGTGAACAGATGGGTCTAATACAACGCATAAACACTATCAGTAGCAGAAGTATCCTGGATGAATTTCCAGACGTATTCCAAGGGCTGGGATGCCTACCCGGGAGATATCACATCAGCATTGACCCCTCTGTCCCACCTGTCATCCACCCACCCAGAAGAGTTCCTCACTCAAAACGGGACCCGTTGAAAAAAGAGCTAGACCGCATGGAAAGTGTTGGCATAATTGAGAAAGTGCCCTTAAATGAACCAGCAGATTGGGTTAGCAGTCTTGTGTGTGTTGATAAACCAGATGGGTCCATTCGGGTGTGCCTTGATCCAAGGGATCTTAACAAAGCCATTAAGAGGGAACATTACCCACTTCCTTTAGTGGAAGATATCACAGCCAGTTGCGCAGGAGCTACATTGTTTTCAACCTTGGATGCTGAAAAGGCTTTCTACCAAATTCAGTTGGATGAGGAGAGTAGCAAACTTTTGACATTTAATACACCTTTCGGGAGGTATCGTTACCTGAGGATGCCAATGGGTATCAAGTCTGCCCCAGAAGTGTACCAATGCAGAATGGAGCAAGTGTTCGAAGGGCTCACAGGAGTCAAAGTTATCATGGATGACATAATTTCGCATGGAAGCAGCAAGGAAGAACATGATACCCATCTGAGGGCTGTTTTGCAGCGTGCCCGAGACAACAATCTGCGATTAAAGAAGTCCAAGTGTCATATCGAGCAGGAAGAGGTGAAGTTTCACGGGCACGTTTTCACAAAGGATGGGTTGAAGACTGATCCAGAGAAAGTAAGAGCAGTGGTCGAGATGCCAAGGCCAGCTGACAAGGCTGGTGTTCAGAGACTGTTGGGCATGGTTAACTATGTCAGCAAGTTTATTCCAAACATGTCAGACCTTACTACACCCCTAAGACAGCTGTTACATCAGGATGTAGAGTGGCACTGGGAAGAGCAGCACGAGGCCAGTTTCAAGAAAGTCAAGGAAGCTCTTGCTCTCTCGCCTGTGTTGGGGTACTACGATGCTAAGAAAGAGTTAACCCTCCAAGTGGATGCCAGCTCAACAGGTCTGGGTGCAGCACTGATTCAAGAAGGGCAACCGATAGCGTACGCTTCAAAGGCACTCACGCCCACCCAACAGAAGTACGCCCAAATTGAAAAAGAACTCTTGGCTGTGGTATTCGGGTGTGCGAAATTCCAAGAGTATATCGTGGGTCGTACGGTCACCATTGAAACGGATCACAAGCCTTTAGAGTCAATCATCAAAAAGCCCTTACATGCATCACCATTGCGCCTGCAAAGGATGCTCGTTCAACTCCAACGCTACCCAGAAATTAACCTGGTCTACAAGCGTGGTGTAAGTCTACATTTAGCAGATGCCCTGTCCAGAGCTCATCTGGAGGAACAGCTGACGAATGCTGAACAGTTAGATGTAAACTTAGTGGAACACATGATCTCAGACCCACAGTTGGTCAGGTTCGTTGAAGAAACTAAAAAAGATGAAATTCTTCCTGAGCTGCAAGAAGTAATTTTGTCCGGTTGGCCAGAGTCGAGAGGTCAGGTGCCAGCAAAGCTGCAGGAGTTCTGGAATTACAGGGATGAGCTCACTGTATACCATGGGTTGGTATTGAAGGGCCAGAAGATCTTCACACCCAAACGTCTAAGGGGAGAGATGCTAGAGAAATTACACGATGGACACTTGGGTATTAACAAAACACTAATGAAAGCACGTCTAAGTCCTACACATAATCCAGTCTATTACCAACAGGAAGAGAAACCCTGACATTACACAACCTTGTTTTACACCTGCTTTCACGTTAAACCAATCCGATTTGCCTGCTCCATCGATCACTGCACACTTGGTGTTGCTGTAAAACAGTTTGACCATTCTAATGAACTTTGATGGTATTCCATAAGACTGCATTATCCTCCACAGTGTTTCGCGGTGGACACTATCAAATGCTTTCTCATAATCTACAAAACAGGTATACAGACTTGCATTCCATTCCAGCGATTGTTCGATGACATTTCGAAGCACAAAGATGTGTTCAGTCGTGCTTCGCCCCCTTCTGAAACCTGCCTGTTCTTCCCTTAACATCCCATCCACTGCATCGTGCAGTCTAGTAATAATTACTCTTCCCATAACTTTCGCTGGTACAGATAACAACGTTATTCCACGCCAGTTACCACAGTCAGTAAGATTCCCCTTTTTGGGAAGCTTAACGATCAGACCACAATTCCAGTCCTCCGGGATTTCCTCTGTCTCCCACACCGTGCGAAATAGGTCTTCTAGCACGCACGCAGTTGTCTCTATGTCAGCCTTCAATAGCTCTGCTGTGATTGAATCCATTCCAGCTGCTTTGCCATTCTTCATATTCTTCAGAGCCTGCTTTATTTCCTGTCGGGTGATACATTCGTCGCTGACATCTATTTCGTTTGGCTGTCTATCATCAACAACTGCGGGGGCCACTGGATCAGGCCGGTTCAGGACACTGTCGAAATGTTCTTGCCACCTATGTCTGATCTCCTCTTCTGTTGTTAATAGCTTTCCATCCTGGTCTTTCACCATGTTCATTCTTCGTGGCCGGTCGTTGCATAACGTCTTCGTTGCCTCATACACCTCTTTGAGGTTGCCATACCTTGCAGCCTCCTCGGCTTCCCTTGCAAGCGCATTTGCCCATTCCCTCTTGTCCGCTCTCAAACTTCTCTTTACTTCCTTGTTCTTGTCATTGTATTCTATTCTCCTTCTATCTCTTATCCTTTCTGATCTTGTCTCCTCCATCTTCTTCTTCAATTTCTTTCTTTCGTCAATTTTTCTCCAACTTGTTGCACTTATCCAAGTTTTGCTCTTCCTTTGTCTATGACCAAGAACTGATTTTGCTGTTTCGCTGTAGGCCTTCTTGATGTTCGACCATTTCTCCTCGACGCTTTCGGCATTCTGGGTGTCATCTTCTCCTGTTTCATCTGACTCAGTTCCTGCCAAGCAGCTAAATCTGTTCTTAAGCTCTAAGACAAACCTTTGTTTAATCTCAGGCACCTTTAACTTGCTCAGCTCATATTTCCGTGCAGTCATTTCGCCTTGCTTTCTAACCACCCCACTTAGCTTTAATCGAATATTTCCAACAACCAAGTTGTGATCACTTCCTACATCGGCTCCTCTGAAAGCCCTGACGTCCTGTACCGATCTCTTAAATATTCCATTAACAGCTATATGGTCGATTTGATTCCTTGTTCTTCCATCTGGAGAGGTCCAAGTGTACTTATGGATGTTTTTGTGGGGGAACATGGTCGTTGTGATGGCCATGTTGTTGGCCGCACAAAACTCTACGAACCTCTCACCATTATCAGATCTGTCGCTTCCTAAACCGTGCTTACCAACCACTCCGTTTTCGCCCTCCAACTGGTGCCCTAACTTTGCATTCCAGTCGCCCATAGTTATTATGATGTCATGTCGAGGTGTTCTGTCATACACCTGTTATTGCGCTCATTTCCAGCACATGGGCGCAAGCACAAACGAAGTTAGAAAGACTGGGGAGCAACAGTGAAGGTACGGGTTTGAAGATAAACATCGATAAAACGAAGGTGCTCAGACTCAATGCAAGAAGACAAGATCCTATGAAGATAAACGGCACTGATGTAGAGGATACAGACAGCTTTGTCTATCTAGGGGCCACTGTTAACAACTTGGGTGGTGCCGAACAGGACATTCGGAGTAGGTTAGGTAAAGCTAGAAGTGTTTTTCATCGACTTTCAAAGGTGTGGAGAACAGGTGAATTCCGCCGAGAAACTAAGATGAGGATCTTCAAGTCAAACATCATTTCTGTCCTGTTATATGGATGTGAGACTTGGAGAATGACAAAAGCGGACGAAAAAAGGCTTGACACCTTTCTTCACAAATGCCTAAGGAGAATCTTGAAAGTCCATTGGCCCATGCGCGTGTCTAATGATGAAATTCGGAGAAGAGCAGGAATCGAAAAGATCAGTTCACAAGTACGGCGAAGGCGATGGAAGTGGATAGGTCATGTTCTGCGTATGGCACCAAACCGAAACCCACACGTGGCATTATCCTGGGCACCAAGCGGGAAAAGAAGCAGAGGACGGCCAAGGGAAACATGGCGGAGAACGGTGGAGAAGGAACGCGCTGAGCTGGGACTAACATCGTGGGCTGCAGCAGCAGCTGTGGCCAAGAATAGGGACAGATGGCGAACATTGATGTCCGGCCCTATCCCCCACCAGGGGGCAAGGAACTAAGAGAGAAATGAAAGCACGTGATGTCTTGTTCTGGCCAGGCATGGCTGCAGAAATAACTGAGAAGATCAAGAAGTGTCCAGTGTGTCTAGAGAATCGGCCAAGTCAGCAGTCTGAACCGCTAAAGTCACACGAGATTCCGCCACTGCCTTGGGCTAAGGTTGGCACAGACCTTCTGTACAAAAACGGTAGGAACTACCTTGTGACCATTGATTATTACTCCAAGTGGCCAGAACTGACCTTGCTTAACTCTATGACCAGCACTTCAGTCATTACAGCCTTAAAGTCTCAATTTGCAAGGTATGGTGTCCCATCAGTCGTCATGTCTGACAATGGTCCATGTTACAGTTCTGAGGAGTTTAAGCAGTTTTCACAAGATTGGTGTTTTCAGCATGTCACATCTAGTCCTGGCTACCCCCAGTCTAATGGTCAGTCAGAGAAAACGGTCCAAACCCTCAAAGCTATGCTGGAGAAGGCTGATGACCCATACAAAGCCCTTCTTTCATACAGAAATACGCCTTTGGAAGGTGTAAATTTGTCGCCAGCTCAGATGCTTATGGGTAGACGTCTGAGAACCCCCATCCCTGTAACTGAGGATATGTTGAAACCCCAACTGTATGACCCTGAAGAAGTGCTCCCAAAACTTAAGGAAAGGCAAAGAAAGCAGAAAATGCACCATGACAAGACAGCTAAGGAATTGCCACCTCTGAAGGAAGGTGAGGTTGTGAGAGTAAAGGAAGGCAGAAAGTGGAACCCGGCCAGAGTCACACAAGTTCTTCCTTCACCTAGATCCTATAAGGTGGAAACGGAGAATGGAGAGTACCGAAGAAATCGTCGGCATCTGTTAAAGACTGGAGAGTCACAAACACAAGATGTCACAACTGATGATGACCTAACCGAAACAGGATCAGAGTCAACTTCTGTTGCAGCTACCCCTGAGCATCCTGAAACGCAACCGGTTGTAACGCCAACGACTACTACCTCTCGATCTGGTAGGACAATCCGTGAGCCTGAGAGATTTAAAGACTATGTTAAGTACTAGAGACAGTGTGAACTCTTAGTATACTTATATTAACTTTGTTTGTTGAGTTTACAAGTTAAGGACCATTTTGCTTAGTCACAGTTCAGTCATTAAGTCTCGTTTTGTTTTTGTTATTCCTTTGTAACGTTCGTAAAAAAAGGGGGATGTAGCATTTGTTGTAAGCTTAGGTCAGCGGTCTACATTGGGCGCATGCTCATAGTAATAAAACGTGTTCTGTACATCCGCCATCTTGTGTTGTGTTCCTTTACACTTCAGGAAGGAAGCGCTTATATAAAACGGATTTTAGACTGGCATTTTGTTTCGTTCTCTTATGTTTTTCGTCAGAAACCGCTCGTGTTTGAATGTTTTTTCTTTCAGTTTAGGGGGTTCGACCGAACCACCCCTGGATCCGCCCCAGCAGAAATTACTGTATCTAACCATACGATACGTGATGGAATTGCCGGAATGAGATCTCAGAGATATGTACTATAACTTGATTGGTTGGTTTTAACAACATGTTTTGTTTCAGTGTTTCATGCTCGTGTTACAATTTCAACCGTTGAAGCGGGAACGAAGCTCTGGAAGCAGGCGGATTGTAGAACTTTCTTATTTATATATGCCAGAAGCTTCTGTATATGCACAATCTGGGAAATTATTCTTTGATTTTCCCAGAAAACTGATTTTCACTACAGCCAATTCTACGTAAGCAGTGATTTTGTGCAACAAACCAGTATCACTCAAAGAAGAAACATGTGTGATTGCAGTTTTGTCGGCTCGGATATTTCAGGATTTTCTCCAATCTGTTGTGAAAATGAAAGGGTTGCAAGACCGTTGGGTTAATATGAAAGGCAATTTCCCAAAGAAAAGAACAAGAAAATGAGGTGAGCCTGCATACTTACAAAAACAGAAACGAATTTGCCTGTTTATTTGGGTATATTTTTTAAAAATTCCGTAGCTTAAAATTTTCTTGCTCAATTTTAATTATCTTCAACTCCACTGGCTGCAATAATAAGCAAGTTAAATTTCGAAGTTTCGCCAAATCACATGGATGTTATAGTTTATACTTAACCTTGTATGTCTGATTTCATAATTAAAACTCATGAGCATATAAAAACTTAATTAGCTCATAATTTTGTTTGCGATGACTCTAGATCATAGACTGTGCGATTGCTGGACTTCAAGATAATGAAAATAAAGTTTTGATTTGTTGATTTACTAAGATAGATTGTTGTGTACGTTTCTTTTAGTTAGAAAACTTTGTAGTCTTTCTAGCGCTAGCAAATTTTGCATAGTCATATTAGCGTGATGTACTGAGTGTATCAGGGAAGCGCCGTGCGCTTCGGTCGTATTTGCAGCCTAAAGTAACGCTGCAAAGCGCTGCTTTACAGCTGCTTTATCGACCCCATGGCTTCGTGTGGGTTATGATCAGCAGCTCTCCTGCAGCTCTCGAGCAGCGCTCACCGTCGCTCCTGCAGCACTCACGCAGTCATTTTTCGAAACTTCTGCAGCGCTACGAAAACAGCGTTCGCGCAACCTACACGCAGCGCTGGTTGCAGCGCTCATGAGTGGCTAAAACAGCGCTGCATAAACGGCTTATGTTTCGTACGGGTTATTGGATGAAATCTACTGAATGAAATATTCTGCTAGGTTCTGCTTAATAGGAAACATTCGATCTTGCTTGACACGTGATTCCGCGCGAACGTACGCAATAAACTATGTAGTAGTGTTTAACTCGCACAAAATCGTTATCAAATCCACAGGGAGCCCGAACGCTGTATTGGCAAAGTTAATAATGAAAATAAAGATATGTTTGTTACCTGTGCTCCTGTGTCTTTCTTTGTCCTTAAAATGGTTGTGCTCTTGTGTCTTTCTTTGTCCTTAAAATGGTATTTGAATCGGTGCGAAAACGGTTTGAGCAAGCCTTGTCTGACGCTCCGTAAATAACGACGCAGTTAACACGTCTCGTATTCCCATTCATGTTATTAACTATTTCTTTCCATATTAACCATTAACACTCCTGGGGAGATAATCTCGTATTTCAATTTAACGGCCACGGGAAAGAGAGAAAGAGCAAGGGGTGAAATTGCATTAGAGTCTTATACCAGTCTGTGACTTCACTTGAGGTGACCAGTCTCGCGCGTGGACAAAGCGCGAAATGCGCGAGGAAACACGAGCCGACGGCCGGCAGCCTTTGTCTGCTATAGATTATTCGACGAGCAATTCGCGTATTCCTTCGCAACGTTCAACGACAACCAATTTTAATGTCATTTACTGGTGAGTTCATGATTTTTCTTTCGTTTCAATGTTTTACATTTTAGATAAAAAAAATATTTCCTCTATGAACAGTTAGAACGTATTTTAGCGAGGGTATCGCTCCGGTCTCAGTCTCGGGCACAATTGTAGAAAATAATTCTAGGAATAAATAATTTTCCTTTTAGCCGTTACAAATTATTCAAAATTTGAATTATGACTAGGTACTCGACAATAAATTTCTCTTACGTTCCACTCCGTTTTTTCGCGGTCATAACACAGTTGTAATGTGGACAAACAGAACGTATTTTCGGCGATAGAATCGCTTAGGTTGCTCGTTGTTTAGCATGGCGATGTCGAGAAGAAGCACATCTCCACGCGGCGTTACATTTTTTTCCTACATAAAATATGAAAAGCTGACCAGCTTGGCCTACGCAAATGCCGTGGTACCAAAGAGAAACGAGTCCGAGAAAAGAGAGGTAGACTTTTTTAAGGAAAAAAAAAGACAATTATTTGTCGAACACTCGCACGACCTGACAAGAGCGATGAAGTTTATAACGTCGCGCGAATTTCCAGTTTTGCGCGTGGTAGGTTCTGGTTTATATTTCCCATGGCAAGCGGCTGTCAAAGGAAGACAAAAGATGCTGTCACGAGAACAATAGAACCACTTTGATAAAGCCCATGTTCACAAGTTTTAAATCACTTCCGGTCAGGTCAAGTGAAGTCACAGAGCTAACGAAAAGACGCTTGTAAAATCAACCCAAAATTAAGCAGGAAAACGGGTATCCGAACAAACAAATCAAACATCATCTATTCATTTGGCCTTAAATCAAGCTAGGTGTGAGGTAATAGCACTTTTTGTTCAATAATAAGAAAATTATGCCTCGAAATAAATCAGCCCTGATTTTAGTTTCATCCCTTGCTTTTTCTCTCTCTCTCTCTCTCTCTCTCTCTCGCTCTCCCGTTGAGAATTAATAGTTAATAACATGAATGGAAATACGAGACGTGTTAACTGCATCGTTATTTACGGAGCGTCAGACAAGGCTTGCTCAAACCGTTTTCGCACCGATTCAAATACCATTTTAAGGACAAAGAAAGACACAAGAGCACAACCATTTTAAGGACAAAGAAAGACACAGGAGCACAGGTAACAAACATATCTTTATTTTCATTATTAACTTTGCCAATACAGCGTTCGGGCTCCCTGTGTCAAATCTCACTTTTAAAGAGAGACTTTAAGAGGCGATGTCACTACGGCCGGTCCACTGGATTTCGGACTCCAAAACAGTTTTCCTTCATATATTTACCACAGGTACTACCATCTATCCTTACTACCAAAATACAGTTGAAATGATCAGAGAGTTTGTTTTTCTCGACTTTGGAGGATTTATCAATTACTAGTGTCAATAAGCGATGAAACGGCCATTTTACATGTGTCGCAATACAGGATTTCAATCGTTCGTTAAAAATACTTCGCGCTTATAAAAACCCCAAAATTTGTACAAATTCAGTTGATTTTTATCAGGTCTTACTGCTAATATATCATTTAGCTAACTTTCAGTTCAAAATCGGAAGCGAGCCACAATATTTATTGAACACCTTTAGTTATTTATGCAAACATCTCAAAAATATGTTCCCAAATCTTGCCGTAATTTTCACTTGTGGCACCTAGACGAGGCCTAAATTGCCATTCTACTTTTAGACTAAGAGTTATTCTGTCGATTAATGTAATAAAAATTGTGGCACAACGCGTCTTTGAGGAAAAAAGTTCAAACGAATTCTTGGCTATTTTCACCTATGAAGTGTTGCGTGACAAAACTTCACATTCCTTTACCGAGCCGTGTTCATGACACTTCATGTCAAGTTTATAAATAGTTTTCGCCTCTATGGTGGGAAATCGTCCAAAAGTTCCAGAAATGGACAAATTTTTCATCCTTTTGGTATGTTGGCACCAAATATTTCGTTTCTTGACATTTCAAATGTATAATAATGATCAGGCTTGTTACATTATTTGCCACTCACCTTGTTGACCTTGTTCCTGTTACGGGTTGATGAAAAGTACGAGAATTCAATCGAGAAACTTTTGTGGTTGTCGTACGCAATCAAAAGTATGGTACTGAGTGACTTCATTGGTAGTAATGCTGTGGCAACTCTGTCTTAAAGGAGAGCCAATGATGAAAAGATACGAAGACTTACGAACGCATGTACATTAGCTGACATTTGTGATCTCGGGTTGCGTTACCTTTCGTGATGGTGGTAGTGGGTAGGATGGGAATTTGGGAGGGTGGGGGGGGGGGGGGGGGGAAGGTGAAATTACACCAGAGAATTTTTACGCAGCTCTTCTTCGATGCACTGTAATTTTTATATGCCAATATAACTTCAAGGAACGCCATCAAAAGATCATACCCTATCAAAAGATCACACCCAAAACATCATAATCAGCTATTACGTAGCCCATGCATATTGGTACCATAACCACGTTACCGGGGCATTGAAACCGGCGGAACGCACCTTACCTAGGCTAACTTGAGCCGGAGCTCAAACAGTTTTCTAAACAGAATGACCATCGTTTAATAACAACAAGATAGCATTTTTACAACAGCCATTAGGAAAATGACAAACCCTGTTATACAGTATTAGAAATTACATATGCTGGGATATGTAAAGATGCTTAGGAAACAGTGCTGTAAAAAAAAAACATCCCGTATCTGTTTTTATGAACGTTGACCACAGATAACACGACCACAGCAAACATATGTAATGATACGTCATTTCACTGCTTTAAATAATGCTGTGCCCACTTAAAAAATTAAAACTTGAGTAGTACTAATGTTTCTAAGTGCTATATCAAACTAAATGCTAATAGGAATATAATTCAGTTCACCACTTTGACAAGATTTTCAGTGTTAGCGCTGCCCTTAGCCTTCAGACGCACAATCAAGTGGGGGAGATAGATGCTACTTCCTCTTGAGTTTTTTTTTCATAATTTTGATGTAAAGATTAATTACGGGTACTATTTTTTCCCATCGCGAAATTGTGATGCGTTAACTCAGTGATTTTTTTTCCATAGTGACCGCTTTATTTTACCAACACGACTTTTTGCCCTAATCCTTCATTCGCGTCATATTTTTCATAACAGTTTTGTTTAAAATAATTACGAAGAATATGCTTATTTTTTTTCTGCGAAAACGGCCATTTCCAAGAAAGCGAATTATGCGACGCCAGATGACACCACAGTTCACGACCTTATAAAACAGTATTGTAACCCAAGGGAGGGGGAGGTGGTCAATCAACTTCCCCCGCTGTACCGATATACGTACGGATTCTTCTTCCTATGTTTAAACTCACACTCAAAATTGCTCACGCGAGCTTGCATATAGCCTATAATAAGAAAGAAGACGCAATGTATTGTTTCGCGGCAGTGTCCCGCAACACTGAGTTCACACTAAATTCGCCAGTTGTGCCCTTAAAACGGCAATCAGTTGGACAGGTTAATTCACGCTGACTTTGTGTGCTATTATTCTCTGCAACATCACAGGTAGGTTTTTTGTAAGCAAAATATAAGTATCGATAAGTAGGGTTGGCATTCCATTGCTACTGCGTAGTGCCTGTATCTTGGCAACACTGGCAGTCTTGTATAACTTCTTTAAGGAGACGAACTAACTCTGCTTTTCGATGTTTGGCGCGAAATGAGACTTCAAAATGGCTGAGCATCTTTTTTAACATTGCGATGTTAAACGATTCAATTTTTCCTCTTTTGTAATAATCACAGAGATCATAGACATCAAAACATACAGGATGCTTGAGGCCGAGTTTGTCATCGATTTCACTGATCAAACTGCAGCGGTCTGATTCCCTAATAAGGGCTTCGAGGTCTTCATTCTCTTCCTTGTCCTCCTGTAAATTCTCATCCATTAATGGAGCGTCTTGTCCGCGGGTTCTCTTTCGTGACGCCAAACGAGAAAAGAAGCCGGTAATCTGGGTCTTTGTGAGCCACTCTTCTCTTTTGAACATCCGTTCGTTCTTTTCATTCCGTGCGTTGCGCATGCTTAGTGCTACTTGGTCGGGGTCAGCCTTTCTACCCGTTTTTTCCCCCAGTTCAAATTTTGCGGTGAGGTACATCTTTACCTTTTCTGGGAATCTAACGCCACCGGTTCTGGGTTTTCCCAGAGCCCATCCTACTCGCGGTGGGGAATAAGGCCCCTGGTCTGAATCGTTTAGAATAGTAGGTGGGTTCTGAGCTGTGCTACATCCATGTGTGTCTACAGAAGAAAACTTCTCTGCCCAGTCCCTTCGTATTTTGTCATACAAAGTTTCACTTTTCCTTGTCAGATTCTCGTGCACTCCTATGTCCATATGCAGTTCGAGCTCTGCAAATGAATCAAACGATTTGCTACAACCATCTTCTTGACACACAAACATAGATGATTCCTCATCAGTTTCGGTTTCCTGCGTTTGCTTCGTATTTTGCTTTTTTGTAGGAAGCTCTCTTACTTCTGTACTCTCGAAGAAACTCTTTCCTTCACATAGCGAGATCTTTGTCGGTCCCTGATGCTCTATATACAGCGACTGCCATGGGATTAGCTTTCCCGGCCCAATAGCGTGTGCCTTCCACGTTCTTAATCCACTCTCTTCATATTTGAAGTTGTGCAATCCACTGATGCGGTCGATCTTGTGAACCTGGAGGTTCATTGATGCTTCACTCAAAAGGCAAACAGCTGCTGTTGTTCCTTTAACGGGTCGTTCTTTCAGTGCCTCCCGCATGTCGCTAACGTTTATGATATCGTGTCCTTCTGCACAGTACTTTCGAATTGTTGCCTTCATCGGACAGAGCACTCTATCACAAATATCCTTGCCTTGCTGCGGTTCAGAAAAATCGTAAGCCATTACTGCAATGCCAGTGCGATCTCCAATGTCTTTTGCCGCTGCTAAAAGCTCACTGTTATGGTAGCAGCCAGCTTCGTCCGAACGTAGAAATGCTCTTTTTACTTCGGGAAAATTCTCTTTAATGTTAACGAAAAGGTTTTCCAGTATCGAAGCAACGGCATACCAGTCTTGAGAACAGGAATCGAACAAGTGGGCATAAGAGAGGGTCTTAGCTTTTTGCGTTTCCCCGTCACGAGTAACAACACTGCTGATATGCCAGCTAAGACCCCGTTTTCCAAACCAATCACTTTGCCGCTCACGGTACCTTATCTGAAGAAACTTCATTGCCCAGTCGGTCACGATTAGGGCAGACTCACTATCAAGGTTCTGAAGGACCTCTTGCTTGGCGGCTTCTTGATTTATCGAGCGAATGATGTGAGACTTCCATAGAAGGATCCCATTCTTGGAGCTTTGAAAATCGTAAAGTAGATCGTCCCGTTGCTCTTGGCTATAAAGACTGTTTGAATGACTTCGAATGCTTTCCTCAACCTCATCTAATGTTATCTTTAATTCATCACACTGTTTGCAGGCCCTACTGTGCGAATGCTGACATTCGTTTTGAAAGTCTGCGTCATCTGGATCGCTTAGCGCAAATTTTCTGCAGTGGTCTGCACAGTCGCTCTCCAGGGCAGAGCAATTTACTTTGAACTCTGTTTTTAAATAATTTTTACAATGATTCAATTTGTTCTTCAACTCTTGTATCTTGCCTTTGTCTGCTCCAGCTTGATTTAGCTCCTCCAGAATTCCGTGAAGTCGCTCAAACGATGAAGCTCCCTCAGCAGCAGTGTTGTCAAGCCCACTTAGAGACTTCTGTTGTGAAGCTTCTCGTACCTCGAGTATGCGATAGAGGGTAGAACGACTCACAGGCTCAAAATTTTCTTCCTTGCAATGTTGCATATATTGCATAATCATAGTGGACCTGGTGACTGTACGAATCACATTTGGCATCGTGATTTGACTTCCGTCGTCGAGGGTCATTGTCCTTGTCCCAAAAGCAACGTCTTGGTAGAAATATGGCCTGTTTACGAAATCAACAAAGTGATCGACCTTGCTGGTGTCAAGACGCACGCGATGATGTACAACTTTGGGAACAATTGAACCTGGGCCACACTTTCTGGCGTGGGCTCGTGCTCGCTTTATTTGCCTTAGGCTGATCTTTCCATATGGTTCATGGAAACGTTGTAATGCCGTCATAGTATACCTGTAGGCATAAATACTAAGTATCTGAGTTTTCAAGTTCTTCGTTGCAGCATTACGATAGGCAGACATCAGTGCAATAAGGTCATCGGTTGGGCCAAAACGCTCGCCCGAGGCAGGTTGTTGTATTGCTTCAAACAGTTTAGCGCTGTCTTTAGGGGCAATTACACTGCAGATTACGCTACATGCTTCGGTTGCCCTCTGTATGCATAACTCCTTTTCATCTGGTTTAGACTTTTCCCATGTGGTAGACAGCTGAAAAGTTAACGGCTGGATATTTTGCTCTGGGGTATGCATAGCGATCTTAGACATTGCTTCGTTGTAGTCACAAAGAGTATCAGCTTCACTAGTAGTAGGCTTTGTTGATATATCTTCCTGAGAACTTCCACTTCCCAGACCACTCCAACATCCTGGCGTCCAGATTGATCCAGCAGTTCTATCAGCCAGTGGGGTTTCGGGCTCAGACGCTTCCGCACCAGGTGAGACTGTCCGCTGAGGTAACCTGCGGGTTTCCCGTAGACAAATGAATCAAGGGAAAAGGTACTTTATAGCGTATTCTTCGGTTATAAATTATTGACAAAGTAGATAATATTTATTCTCTGTGGCCATGGCAGCTGACACACAGAGGACCACAAACTCATTTACTGTACCCAGTATAAAGCTCTACTCATTCCACTCATGATTCCTCCCCAAGAACCCCCACCCTCTTCCGAGCTATAAGATCACAACAGTCATTTAACACGAAAACAACATTTACAGTTAGCAATAGAACAAAATTATCATAAAAAAGTGTATTTCATCCCATTATATGTACCTTAAGGTAATTCCACCGAAATAAAACTGACAATAGATTTTCGCTCAAGCTTTGCCTACTGGTTGTTCATCCTAAGAGAACTTTATTTTTTTTTTTAAAAAAAGAAGAGGGTCCCGGTATTTGTTTAGGAGCAGAAAGACCTTGAATATACCTCAACTCCTTACAACAAAGTAGAAAAAAAAATGATAGGTCCCGGTATTCGTTTACGAGAAAACGGCAATTTATCTCTCTTGCGAGCCAAGCCGTATAGAAAAGCCGCCATTTTCTTAATGTGCGCGCGCTAAAATTATGCGCAGTACGGGATGCGCAATGCAATACTGAGGAATTTTCTTAACGGGCTCAACTGACAGTTAGCTTTAAAATAAGCCCAACTTCTACGAAGCCTTCTCCTCCAACCCCTCCCCCCCCCCCCTAAAAAAAAATAGACTCGAAAAAGAAAAACTTAACTTAGTTATCAGTTCTCGTCCTCTTTTTTTCTCGGAGATATAAACTAACATTACGGTCCGAATATTTATTGCACAATATTGTGCGCTTTTTTGTTAAAAAAAAAAAAAAACAGTCAAAGGCCAAGTTGTGAATATCGACGTCGCAATATACATTATTCTGTAAGAGATCGTTTGGATCACCATTGCATCGTTTCTTGAGAAAAAGTCATTGTAAAGCAACGATTTGTAAAGCCCTACTGCAACTTGTTGTTGAGATTAAATCTGATCGATCGATAGTTTTTGTATTGCACTTTTCAACATCATTTTCACCCGCTACACATGTTCATTTGTACGTCAGTTCGTGATATCTTTTATCCCTAACTCAATGCATATAGCTTACCTCCTGCGCACGTTGTATGTTTCAACACCCGGTATTTCATTGGAAGTATCACAGGTAGGTTGTTCCGATGATTGTAACCACCTCGCACTGGTCTTTAGCATTTCGCTATGTTTTGATCTGCACTTTCCACATATTGCTAAACAAAAAATTGTAATAACACACTAAATAACTATTTCTACTTGTATCAGATGATGTGGACCGTTATTGATAAAGATAGTAGATGGCAGGCTCCGTTCGAAAGGGGGTACCTTTTTTAGGCTTCAGATATATACAAGGGTAGGGATTTCACAAATTGAGGTGTATGAAAGGGACGGGAAATCTGTCATCATGATTAAGATATTATTAATGTCTTTAAATTAAATATTTCCAACAGAAGCAATTAATGGCTGTATCGTTTTAATTTACAAGGCGCTACATAAAACTAACATGAAAACTATAAGCAAAATGTCATGTCGTAGGGAAAAGGAGTACCTTTTTCTAATAAAAGCAGTAAAAGGGGTGCTTTTTCTTAAACAAAAGCAGCATATAAAAGAAGCTCGGGCGGGGCCTCCCCATATAAAACCTTTTTGTGTACACCCCCCCCCCCCTGAGATTTATTCTCTCATATTATCCGATTTGACAAGCCGAATTTGACACCAAACACTGCGGGTTATTGCCCGCAAATTCTCAATTGACTCTTAAACAGTTACAGGAAAGTTATACCACCATTGCGCTGAGCAATAGTAGTATAACCAACTGTTTCGAAAGTAAATTATAAATAAAGAAATATAAATTTCAAACAACACGAGGTCTTACGTGATCCAATTCCGACGGTAACTTTACAAACAGATTGTATCTCCTTCGCAGTGTTTACACTGATGACATGTCTGTCATTGCATTGCTTCTTGCGTGGTCCTGTGTGAGAGGGGTATTGACATGAACGTGGAGCTCGCCAAAACCTTCCCAAATTGTGTCGGTGCTGAGGGCAGATTAACATTTTCTTCACTTGCTCCCCTGTAGTGTCAAAATGACCTGCCCTTGCTAGGATGAGTTCTGCTTCCGACAATCCTGATCTTGACAGGTGATTCTTCTCCAGGTGCGCAGTGATTGTATCTAGGCATTTTGACAACTTCACGACCTCAAAAATACCACGCGAACTTCCGCAACTTATTTTTCGACACTCTTTAAAACTACACTCTGACAGTTCCATCCTGGCGGTCAATACGATCTCAAACCCCTACAATTAACTAAACACTTTCAACGCGCCAATGTGTTTCCAAAAATTGTTCATTTCAAATCGATCGATATTGAAATTTATTGATTTAGATTAATTTTATTACAAAGGATGACAAAACTTTTTTTCGAAAGCAGAGTATACAATGGATAACGACTAACTTTATCCCACCGAGTATCATTTTGCCTGTTTCGGTTAGCACTACTCACTGGCATATACAATCCACCAGCATTTCTAAAAGTAATGATACGAGTTATTTATAGAACGTAAGAGGTCAACAAGGTCAACAACAGCTGCGATCACGTAACAACGAAAGCTTTTTTCGTGAGGGTCAGAAAACGGAACAATGCTGTTAAATCGTCAGAAACAGGTAAAGAACGCTGCCATTTGTAAAAGCGTAACAGGTTTTACGTTATTTGAGCGGAAAATGATGATATAGAAACCATCAAAACGTCTTTAACTCGACCCGGTCCGGATTGTGAAGTCTGTCACGCAATACTTCATAGGTGAAAATAACCAAGATTCGTTTGAACTTTTTTCCTCAAAGACGCATTGTGCCACAATTTTTATTACATTAATCGACAGAATAACTCTTAGTCTAAAAGTAGAATGGCAATTTAGGCCTCGTCTAGGTGCCACAAGTGAAAATTACGGCAAGGTTTGGGAACATATTTTTGAGATGTTTGCATAAATAACAAAAGGTGTTCAATAAATATTGTAGTCGCTTCCGATTTTGAACTGGAAGTTAGCTAAATGATATATTAGCAGTAAGACCTGATAAAAATCAACTGAATTTGTACAAATTTTGGGGCTTTTATAAGCGCGAAGTATTTTTAACGAACGATTGAAATCCTGTATTGCGACACATGAAAAATGGCCGTTTCATCGCTTATTGACACTAGTAATTGATAGATCCTCCAAAGTCGAGAAAAACAAACTCTCTGATCATTGCAACTGTATTTTGGTAGTAAGGATAGATGGTAGTACCTATGGTAAATATATGAAGGAAAACTGTTTTGGAGTCCGAAATCCAGTGGACCGGCCGTAGTGACATCGCCTCTTAACTTCTACACAGAGCTACGCTGTACCATAACTGCTCATAACTTTAAAATGGTTGGGTATTCAATCGACTAACGATTCAAACGATTCAAACCTTTTGTTCAAACGATATGTGCTATGTGTGCAAGATTAACTTTGACATTCAATCCCGAACCGCCAACTAATTGCTTAGATTACAATCCCTCTTTAACCCCACGGTTAATTTAAAAAAAGTTGTCTACACAAAGATAAGAACAATGCTTATACTAGTTACGTTGATATGAAAGCTATATCTGCTATATTCCACGACTGTAATCTCTATAAATACAGTTGTAACAGTAAATATCCTGTTGAAACCTGCACCATTTTCCTACGCGTTGTAAACAGAAATGATTTTCAACTACTTTCCAAAACTCTCAAGATAAAATAATAGATATCAAATGAAAGCACGCTATTCTTTAAATTGGCAAAGTAAAGCTGTTATTCTGATACATCTTACAATTGCACAAATCAAAACTTTACAAGCGACCACAAGACAAGACACTCCAAAGAGATTTTAGAGCTTCATGTTAAAAACTGCTTTTCTCGCTCAATTTAAGTTGCGGTATACTAGCGTTATATGCACAACAACGACAACGAAAACTTTACAGGCAGGTCCATCTACTGACATCTTGTTGATTATTAGACACTTCTGCTTTTCAGATCCGTTCTAAAACTCATCAATATAATTTCTCTCTTTCGGTTAGTACATTGTATTATGCGTTTGTAATAACCTGGTGTATTTCATTCTTCTTTTACGCGTTTTCTGCTTGAGTTACAATTAATTTCATTGATTTTCAGTACAATCTTGTCGCAAAGGTTAGAATGTTATTTTAAGAACGTAAAACATGTCTGTATTTTTCTTGATAACTGCTGACTGCAGCTCAAATATATCCAACATTGAAAAGCGTACAGCTTATTTAAAGAAAAAAAAAATGCGTCACATCTAGAGTTTCATTCATCCACTGAAAAGGCTGTTGTTGTCGTCTATAAAAGTTGTGTTCATTGTAGCGTGGAATTCACAGCAGGATATATGAACCTACATGTAGTACCTCTTGACTCAGGGCAATCTTCGGGTCAAAAAAATACAAAACAATGTATGTTTTGCGCTTTAGATTGACATTTCTGCTCTTCAATCCTAAGAAAACTCCTCAAATATAATTTCCCTCTTTCGGTCATACATTGAGTTCTACCTTTACCTCAGAGCCGAGTGTAAACGAGGCTTTGCAAATCGAAAGTGTAAATGTTTCTCTCGATGAATCAGAACCGCCTGAAAAAAGAAAGGCAAGAAAGTACGACTCCAGACTGGCAGAGTTCTTTTTTTGAAATGTGGGAAAAAGTATGGAACAGCACAACGCAAGATTTGAACGATCGGCTGAAATGTTCCGTGACGCCCAGAGCGGCAAATGGAACAAACAAACGCCACAGTTGACATTTTTAAAGATTTGGCATCAAAATAATTGTCTTTATCGAATCGTTTATCTTCTGTTATTAAATTGTTGTTATTCATGCCACAAAGGTCACCCCTTTCAATACAAATGTTTTGCAAAAGTCACGTAGCAATCATAGTCTTTTTTAGGATGCTCGTTTTTTGTTCAACCTTTTTCAACACAATTCTCCAACGAACTTTCAACATGCCAAATGCTCGTTCCACTACAGATCGTAGCGCACCGAACTTTAGGTTTTAAACTTTCTCTGCTCCTGAGTCAGGCGTCCTCTGTCCGGTTAGGGTTTCACTAGCCAGTTCGTTAGCGGATAGGCACTGTTGCCAGCTAAAAGGGGCCTTATTTCTGTTCCATTTTTATTGCCTGTTGGACCACTTAAAATTTGCTCGTTTGCTGCAAGTTCAGAAAAAACGTCATCTCTTTTTAGCGTGCCTGTATTTTTACATAATAAGCCCTTTACAATAAATACTCCTAACCTACTGTTTGATAAACCAGCGCGTTAGTTGCGACCTTTGTAAAGAAACATTATCTGTTCTTTGATATGAAATTCCGGCGGCCTCAGATCACAAAACAAATGGCGGGAAAATTCCGCGGCCTCACAAAGCAAATGTTGACATGGCGGGAAAAATATTGACATGGCGGGAAAATTCGGCGGCCTCAGAAAGCAAACACGCATGGAATGCACCTTTCCCCCTGTAGAATTATCTCGTGTCGTCATGACAACGTCATGACGTCACGAGACAAAAAGCATTGCCCTATATTTCGGTTTGCAACTTGCAATACAAACCCTTCTCAGGGACTAGGCGAAAAAAATGTGAGAAAAGTAAGAGGATTGTTACAAACAAAAAAAAAGATTAAAATAACTTACTAAACAATGATTGGTTCTAAGAACTTATTAACAAGTGTCAATGACGTGTTTCGTCACGCCTGTTTATTCCAAGGGGATTTACTAGCTTTCCTAACTGAGTCACGTTTGCAAGATAAGTTCAAGCGGGATGAGGTGAACGTCCTTGATTAAATGGCCAGGTTGGTTGAAATGAATCGATACTGGAGTAGGTTCGCATAGTTGATGGTTAAGACTAGTGGTAACCACAGGTTAGAAAGTGTGGGTCTAGATATCAGAGCTGATCGGACAGCTAAATACATTTTATTGCCCAATATTTCGGTTAGACAAAACTAACCTTCTACAGGGGCTGAAAAAGCTAAGTAAAAATGGAAATGGACGGTTACAATATTTGAAACAATAAAAACTAAAAGGTGAAGTATGATTGGTTGACAAATATAATGTGCATAAATTGCACGCGATGCATACAGAAGCGATGACGTTTCACGAGGGGTCTTGCATAATTTTGAGGAAATTTGTCAAAAACTTAATGTAAATGAAAGTAGCTGGCACCTTGTTCGTGAAAAAGACTGTTATCCAACTGCAGCTTACAATTTTTTTAAACATAAGAAGCAATGTTAGTGATTGTATAAATAGCATAGCTAGCTATAGGATCTGATTGAATTCAAATAAATACAGTTCTTACGGATTCACAGACCAAGGATGTAAATAATACATTTTCTTCGTAGATTTCCTCAATTGAACAATAGTAATATTTCCGCATTCTCGTCGCTTAGTGGTTTAATTAACTCGTTTTTGGAGAAATCGTTGCTCTCTGGTGTTTCTGTATTAATAATACTTGACGTATATAAAGATCTATAGAATTTCTTCTCCTCCTCTTTTAGTATTTTTTCCTGGTCTTCGATTTCAGTACCATCGTTCAATTTCAACTTGATGATATTTTTCTTCTCGCCTCTTCTCTTTTCTAGGTTGAGAAAATATCTAGTGTTTTTCTCCCAATAATCGACCCATCTTGCTTTGCTACGTGTGATTGTACCTTTTACTTTTTGTTCTGTTATTCGTTTTAAGCGCATCTGTAGAATTTGTATATTTGTTCGCAGGTGTGAATTATTTTTACACTGTGTAGACTGAGATAATAGCTCGTTTAATTGTGCTTGCACATCTACATTCTACATTTTATTAAGTCGGTAAAAGTCCATTCGGATATCACACCAACGTCTTAACATAATTACAGTGATTAAAAATAGGTAAGATACAATATATACTACTTATTAACCTCGTCCGTTCGGTCATTACAGGGGAATCTCAGACCGAGGCCTTGATGTATTGACCTCGCTGTCGCTCGGTCAATACATCAAGGTCGAGGTCTGAGATTCCCCTGTAATGACCGAACGGACGAGGTTAATAAGTTATTTATTATATGGCCTTTAAGCACTATTCAAAAAAAGAGTATAATCAAGGGAAAAAACACTGGAGGTAAAACTCGCTCTCGCTCTCTGTGGCTCTCATCGTCGCTCAGACTAAAGAAGTATCGGTATACTTATATTTTTCTTTCAGTTATTGAAAAGATAGTTATATTTTGTCGGCATGTTTTGTTGTTTTTGCCCCCTCGCTAGTAGCTTTCACTCACAACTCTAAATAAATAAAAATAAATAAATGAGCAAACACGCCGCAAGTACTTTCTAATCGCTACCTAGGTAATCGCGCAGTCCAGACGCAAGAGAGTCAGACTCAACAATCGTCGCAGGGAGTGCGTTCCACGCTCTTATCGTCCTCGGAAAAGACGAGTAAGTATACGCGTTTTTCGTCGCTCTATATTGCGTATATTTGAAATTATGGCTGCCGCGAGTTCTGGATTCGTTATGTCTACAATAGGAGTCAACATCTATATCTACATGGTCGTGACTTAATAGCTGTATATGCAGTTTCTTTCACATTCTTGGGGCAATTCCAGAGGTTTCTTTTAATCATTCCCAGAACCTTGCTTGCTTTGCCAGAGATGGATGAGACGTGTTGTTTCCCCTCATTCCTCCTGTTCTTTATCTTCTTTTTTGGTGTATACAATTGTAAAACCTCGCACTTCCATTTTCATGAGATCCCACTTGAGGCCTTCATCTTCTAAATGTTTGTTTCTGTAGATATTGATGTTCTCTTAAATTTGTTGATGTATTCTTCGTCTTCTAGAAACGTTGAATTAAATTTCCAAAACCCTGGCCCAGCCTTTTTATTAAGAGAGTTTGATTGGATAAATAGCTTGACGGCACAATGATCAGAACCTGGTGCATGAATAATGTCGCAATCTTTAGTAAGGTTAGTGAAGTATTGGGATACTAGAAAATAATCCAATCTGCACTGGTCTGCTTTGTCTCTCCAAGTAAATTGTTTCTTATCAACATTTTTTTCACGCCACACGTCTTGCAGCGAATACAGAGCGCACAGAATGGAAATTTTATCAATAACAGGTTTTTTTTTTATTTTCTGCAGGTTTCCCTCCTATCTTATCTGAATCAGTTAGAGGGCAATTAAAATCGCCGCGTATTATAATGTTTTCTTCCGCGTAATTTGAGAGCTTGTTCGTGATCGTTTCGAAGAACTCTATCCGGAGCAAAGATGTTGATTACGGCCAAGTTTGTGTCATTCATTTTTGTATCAAGAATAATTAATCTTCCGTGGTTGTCTTTTTCAAACAGTTTAACACTTCGATGTCATATTTTGGGTTCAATAAGATCATGACACTTTTGCTGTGTTTTGTTCCGTGACTGCAGAAAATCTTTCCGCCCCACTCTGTTTCCCACATGGATTTTGATTTTTCGTCACTATACGTTTCTTGTAAAAGGTTGTTGCATTCATTGCATGTATATAATGAGCCTGATTTCTATCACTTTGTATTTGTAAGAATCCTATTTTAATAGTAAGAAATTTACATAAAATTTGTGTGCAACAATATTTTGTGTTGTAAACTAAATTTGTAGCTCATAATAAATCTGCAAATAAAGAATTTTTTAAGTACACTTTGGTCTGAAGTTTGTAAATTTTTTAAGGGTATTTATTGTTTCTTCCACAAGGTGTTTTATCTTCAAACGGGAAAAAAATGCCGAGGAGTACTAACTAAAACGTCATGAAACATGTTTTCATTTTTTATCGTGGAGTAAGATAGGATGGAAACGCTTTGAGTTGTTAATCGCGACGTTTTACTACAGCCTGATTTACCCACAACAACGCATCTAATCGATTTATGACGCAGTGGATGATAACTTCCAAGTTTTTTACTGTCTCGCCATGATAGGCTGTCTTGTATATCCATAATTTTTTATCTCCTACAAACATGGACATTTTTGGTTGAGACGCTCTTAAAAACATGGATTTATCACCATAGTAACTGTTAAATACCCCCGTTCCCCCTTTCAATGTTGGCAAGTGGTAAGACACTGTCATGTCAGATGAATGTTTTTATCAACATTGCATATGGGTGGGGAGGGGCAAAATGTGTGTGAATAATTATTTTCCAATACTTGTGACCATGGTTGTAGGTACAAAATAATGAACCTTTATTGCGTTGAGTGCAGAGTAAAGTCAGATACGGCTGATGTAGAAGAGAGAAGAGACATCGAAAAACGGTAGACGCTGACCAATGCTTAAAGGCATCCTGTAGAGTCTGCAATACGAAAAAGACTTCATTGATATAAAGATGACAGCTGAAGGGGAAAAAACGATATCCGTTTACTCACCGGAAAGCTTCCAAAACCAAAGGCTGGTTGGACGCCTCCTGGATACTAATACATGGGGCCTATTAATCCCTTAGACCGACAGCAAGAATATGATACTTACAGTGGCGAGGAATGTAAAACCAAAGAACCGGGTTGATGAAATAGCTGCGCATCACGATATCTGCTATTAGCATTAGATGGATTTTTTCCTGCTTTTTGATTGGTCGAGAGCCCAACTCGTAATCTGCAAATAATTGCCTACAAATAATAGTCTGCTCATGCGCATTAGCGTCTGACAGTGATTTTGCATTCTCGTCCCCAGAGGCCGTGATCCTTTTGGTCAGCACCAGGGATCGACCAAGAAAGAACGCGCCCTCTGGGGACGACAATGGTGATTTTGCTGCGAATAATATTCTGCCCATGCGTAGTTGTGTCCACTTCAAAAAAAATGGCAGCTCGTTTTCCAGAGATGTAGAAGGGCGTATGGATTTGTCTATTAGGACCGAAAACAGCAAAAAATAAAAAGAGGGCAATGGAAATTCCGCTTATTGTTAATACTGTGGATATGTTTACAAAGATTCGAAGAAATGGAAAGGAATCTTCTTTAGATTCCTAAATATTACTGGCGCCAACTGCAAACCGCAATTACCTTATTATAGGAATATAACGAGGCATTTTAACAACGCGAACAAAATTTACGCATAATAAAATTAACGCGAATTAAGGAAAAGTTCTGATTAAATGCTTATAGTAAAAAAGTTGAAATACATAAAATTAACGCGAATTTTTGAAATTCGCGTTAATAACATGTATCGTTAATTTCCTATAATAAGGTAATTTAACAAGTCTCTTGAGCGTCTTGCTAAATTCACCAAAAGTGGCCTTTGAGTTTGTACCTTTAAAAGATCTCGTTCAAACATTTAATGGACCAGTATAGGTATTAAATTTGCTGTTAAAAGCAACTACGATCGATAGCAAAAACAGAATAAGAGTGTGCCATTCCGTGACAATTTGATAGCATAATTAGTTCTTGTTTGTTGAATGGATATTTACGTTGTGAATGAACCAAAATCTATGTTGAACAGTTCTGACAGGAAACAAATACTCCAGGTGTACTGCGCTTTAAAGAACTATCCCGAAGAGAAGGTTTTTGATTTGATTCGTTTATTACTTCAGTTATTACTTTTCGTTCAATGACTATTGAGTGTGTAAAATGGAGACATGGCTTTTTCGAGAAAAACCAAAAGTTAAGTATCATGTTACAAAAGTGAGAAAAACAATAATATCATGTTACAGTGTTTGACAAAAAGCCAAACGTATACTGTAACAAACAAATGTATCATGTTACGGTTGTTAAAGAGCTAGCAGCTAAATAAGCGCTTTAAACTTGCCATTTCGTGACATTTTGATAATTAAATTAGTTCTTGTTTTCAATTAAATGATGAAAATTTACGTACTGAATAAAACAGTTCTGAAGTATCAAAGTGCACGTAAAAATTTTTTTGCTTGAAAGCAAATTTTGTGCAAAAAAGTGAGTCCGTGGGCTGCCTTACACAAATAGCTCAACCCATGACATAAACCGTCCCAACAGGACAATCACCCAGTCTCATCCCAAGCCACCCTAAAAATTGAAAAAATAACTCCTGCACGCTTAGCGTGCCTATGTTTAACAAATGCGCGCGTTGCCCATATATGGTCAGACTGTTATTGTTATCTGTCATCCGTACATATTGGAAATCCTGCTATTTTATATCCCATATTTTAATACGGCTGTCATTGGTGAACGCTTATAAAGAAAGTTGGATTTGTTACGTTCGACGAAAGAGAATTTGCGCTTGAGTGGCTTCTGCTGCAGTAGTAAAGGAGGCAGGAATGTAAAAGGTGTAAATGGCTGATTGGGTCCCCCATTTACCTTGATTTCGCCGCCGTGAAGACCCTGGGGACTAGACTGTCTTCAGGGTGCCTCCCATTCTCGTCCCCATAGCCCTTTCGATTCTCTTAGCCGGCTGGGCAAGCTATGGGAACGAGAATGGGTGCCTCCCATCGTCCCCACAAGCGCTTGTCACTCTTAGCCGGCGAAACAAACTGGTTTGTTGAAGACGGAAAGCTGGGATGGATTCGCACAGTCACTTTAAAATTTGTACTCAATTACTGCGCATATATTTGTGGTGTTTTATTAGGGGACTGAGGGGTGGTGCAGTGGTGAGAGCGCTCACCTCTCACCAATGAAGCCGGGTTTGATTCCGGCCCGGTGCCATATGTAGCTATATGTGGGTTGAGAGTGTTGTTGGTCCTCGCCTTGCTCCGTGGGGTTTTCTCAAGGTCTCCGGTTTTCCTTCCTCCACAAACCCAACGCTACATATTCCAACTTGTCTCACATAAGCTAAGCGTATTTACACGATAATCAAGTATCTTATCTAATTCGGTCTTTGATGGTCTTTGATGCACGTACACGTCCTAACGGGCTCCTGGGATCTCTTCTGTGTTATGTGGGTAAATAAATTACATAACAATAAATTATATTACATAAACTTGGAAATATCTTCATTTTGGTTATGTCACGCTAGCATTTTTTGTGGTTTCGGTTAATTGTTAGCAAATAATTTAAAGAATCTTGTCGACTTTCGGTACGATTAGCACTATTAGTAGCATAATATGCCCTTTTTAAGCACAATCAACCGACAATCAACCTCGTTCCCAGTGCTTTTCCCTTGGTAACCCATTCCAAATTACCAAGAGAAAAGCCCTGAAAACGAGGTTGGAGCACAATACTACAAGCTCAGGAGCGGGAACAGGGTGGGAAATGGAAGAAAAATGTAGACCTACCCTTTTTTCCCGTTTGTGAAGCGTGAAATCGCCATTTTATTTTCCGCGAAAAGGGAATTGTCCTTTTATGATATAGGACTACCTGTCCACGAGAATTGTGCAAAGACCAGGGGCGTAGCCAGCCTATAGGCCCGTAGGCCCGGGCCTACAAGTTTTTCAACCCACTTGTATTTTTAACTTGAATGTGTGATAGAAAAAAATCAGACTGAAACTCTTTCAAGATAACTTGAAAGCAATTTGAAACGTACCTTAGCATTCTATATTTCACAACTACCCTTTCGATGAGATCAAGGCTCATCTAGAAAGTGCAAACTCGGGAACCTTCTAGACTAGCCAGGTGACAGACAAACGTACAATGTCATGCGCCGTAAGCGACAAGTGCGTTTATTTTGGAATGAGTGAAAACTGGCGCAATTCTTTCCTATGAACAGATGAAGTGTTATAATTTAGTTGCTGTGAAATACACAGAACATCAGCAGAAAGTAAAGGAGAAAGCTTTTTTGCAGGGATTTCAATAAAAGCCAGTTATCGGCAGTCTATCGCCGCCTATAGGGCCTCTTACTTCCGCTGTTAAGATTTCATTTATAAGATTTGCATCTAGAAAAGTAGTTTGTTTAAAAAACCTGTTCTGTGGTCAATAAAAGTACCCTATTACAGGAAATTTTCGCAACACTTTAATTTCGCGATTTTAAAAATATCGCGAAATTTAAATTGTCGCGAAAAATAAGTGTCGCGAACATAAGATGACGCGAAAATTGAGTGACCGTCATTGTGTCCATTATTGAAGAAAGGATGAATTTATTACTTATAAAACGTCTAGAAAAGGAAGAAAATTAAAAGGAAGTTCGTAAGCACTGCTGCCTTCCATGTCCAAGAAACACTTCTTTGGTGCATTCAACAAACTGTCTATTCACTGGTTCTAGATTCCACGTTCTTTGTGGATGTATCAATTCTCACCTTTGTCTCTACTTTCTTGTATCTCTAAATGTATAAATGGTGGCCGTATTACAGTTACGAAGACTTCAGCGCCTCTTGAAATCTTGTAAAGCCGTGATCTCACATTGTCAAGAAAGTAATCAAACTTGTAACGTTATTGGTAAAATCGCGAAATTAAAGTGATTTTGGATACGACATTTTCGAAAAATAGCGAAATATCTGATCTCCGAAATCGCGAAGTCGCGAAAATTTCATATAATAAGGTAATCATCAACAGCACTTTCTTTTAATGCCCAGAATGCTGAAAATTGCATTTCCGAGCTTCTACATTTCAAATTTTTCTGGGGGAGCATTCCCCCAGACCCTCCAAGGGAATAGGGGCCTTACGGCCCCTTTTGTGGTTACCGTCGCGTATTACACCATCGAAAGCCGCTTATGAAAAATGTTCTTCAAACCCCTGATTCTTGAAGAGTCTCGATCCGAAAAAACTTCCCCGGCGGACCTCCTCCGTCCCAACCCCCTCGAAAAGCATCCCTTATGGGCCGATTCACCAGGCCTACGGCTCTTCAAAAAGCTGGCTACGCCCCTGAAGACAGTCACTGGTGTTCCCATAGAACTTTAAAGTACAAGTGCATGTTCATACCAAACAAAATGGCCTTTTCAGGATAAATACAGTTTTTATTCTATCTTACACACAAATTACTGGTCAGAGTAGCAAAACTCAGGAAACTGCAAATTGCAGACAAGCCGTTCTAGAAAAGGATTGGAATACGATACACAGGACGAGACTAGCATTGTTAAGGCCTGGCAAAACGATGAAACATGTTTCCATAAATGTTTTCTCGATTTGCCATGTTTCCATGCCGCTCGGAAACACGGATTGTTTCTGCCGTGTAGCAGAAGTAGTTTTTGCTTCTTGGAAACAAAAATTGACGCTGGAAACAATGCTTTCCGTATGGCAAAACTGGGAAACATGCACGCGCGATGAGTGTTCCTGGAAACATGTTTCCTCGTTTTAACCGTGTTAACTGAGAAAGAATATCTTGCTCGTGTTCTATGCATAAAATAAGGATTGGAACCGTCACATGTACCCACCAAAACGTCTAAATTGATTTCAGGTACATATTGTTTATTTTTTCACAGAATATTTCTCTCTCTTAAGTTAGATTTTGATCGTTTAATGCATGATATCTTTTACAACACACTACCGTAAATAAAAACTGCAATATTGCTCGACTCGCCTACGCTGACGTTTTTATTTGTGTCTTTATTAATGATGAAGTGCCAATCCAACCAGCGCCTTCGTTGGCTAAAACGTGTCATTAAGGAGGGATTCCATTGACAAAATATTAGAATCAAATTTTTTGGAAACTTTGCATAGTTTTAAATTAAGTCCAGTGTATCCAAAAAATTTTAAGTTAAAAATAAAAAGAGGGGGTCTCCACGATCCATGCCCGTTTTCCCGCTACACGGTCATAATTTATGGTACATTTGGGGCTTTACAATATCCTACAATATCCTCCGGTAATTAGGTTAAAATTGCTAAACATTAAAAGTAAAAGAAAATTACGATTCACTACACGTTCTGCGCGTATCTGGCGACAGGCATAAAAAAGGATTTTGCATTAAAGATTTTGTATCATAATAATCAACAATGTAGTAGTCATTTTTTTCAAACTTACATATATTATAGCCAAACACTGTCTAAAGTTTGGGCTATTTTGGTGTTACGCGCTTAAATATGGATAAATTTAACCTAAAATCAACTTTTAGTAGAGAGGTTTACTTTTTCCATTCTGTTAGCGTAACATCCGTCTGCTATTGCAGTAAAAGCATTGTTTTTACGTTTCAATGTGTTGTTGTTATAATTATAAAAAGCGGCCTTTTCGACATTATGCACAGTAGATGTGCGTAGTGGAAAACAAGAGAATAATCTGAGCACAAAGCACGGAGCTTACGAATTGCTCTTCTAATCATTTGGTGTTTTGTGTTGCTTTTAAATAGTTACAGATTTCAATTTTTATCGCAAAACAAAAAGAAATTTCACGATAAAAGATAATACTAGTAAACGAAAATTAATAAAAAAACCGGGAGTGGTGCATGTTATTTCTGTTTGAATCCAATACTTCATAAAGATTATTATAAGTGTAAGTGAAGATTATTATTACAGGTGTGAGAAAACTTTATTATAAAAAGCCTTACCGTGCTTTGTTCTGTCATAAAGCACACACGAAGTGACGAGAACACGTTTGAAGTGTAGGATAAAACGCGAGCCAGGGATGGGGGAAAGGGTACTCCCGGAAATACCTATACGGGTATGAGCCGCCCAACGCAGTCGCGATTTTGGGCTCCCGATATAGAACGGGGTATGCATTTTAGAGACGATTCCTAGAACGGGGTATGATATTTGGAACGCACGAAAGTTTCAAATTAGCAGCAGCCAACACAGGGTGTTTAAAAATCGAACAGTTTCTACAATGTGGGTATTATTTTGATTTCAATTTTGTTCCTAAGCGGTGTGCTACTTTGGAAACCCGGGCAGCACATACCCACCCAAAACATACCTGAGTACACCCCCCCGGAAACACGCGCCTCAGGCGAGTGTTCCTCCCTACTTCTAGAGTTAATTAGATGAAACCTTACTATTCTATACTATACTATGAACTGTTCAAGATAAGTTAGAAGTTGACTTGTTAGACGTGTGACTTTAAACATACCACGCATACACATCAACACATGTTGTGCCACTGTTGTTATCTTCAGTGCAGTCAATCAAATCCTGTCCGTACCATATCTGCAATTCCTGGTTGCGTGACACAGACAGCGGAATGGAAAGGTCGGCGAAAACGAGTTCTGGAGATGTGTGGTGAGTTCCGTCAAGATTGTAAAAGTGCTTTTTGTTGCCGCACCCAGTCTGTAAGTCTCCAGCAGGCGGAAGAACGGATTCTTTATTGGCATTTGTGATGATAGTCAGTAGGCCGTTATTGCCATACGCTTCCGAATTTCTACAGCCCCAGTAGGATGCACTGTAATGTGGGCTGCATTGGACCGACCCTGATATGTGGACGAGCTTTATTGTCTTAAGACGTCCACTCTTTGTGATGTTGAAGGCACCATACTGGTTACCTCGCGCTCCAAAGCAAACAGGTTCAGTGTTTATCTTCTGCCAGTTATCTTAAATTTTAACCAAAAAATTTTAACCAAAAAATTCGTAAAATTCAAGGTTATCAGAACAAAATACTTATTAAATATGAAGCTAAAAAGAAAATTAATAAGAAAAGATATTTCGAAAAGAAGTGGATATATTCTCCCAGGTAATAAGTAAGGAATTATAGTGCAAGGTTTGCTTATTTTTTTCGTGTGTTTGTTGCTGTTGTTGTTTCTTTCTTTTTGTTGCTTGTTAAATTTCGATTATTAAAAAGTTCAAACTACTGATGTAAACTTGCTATATGAAAATTGTTATCATCTGTTACTTTTTTTGCTGTTACTTAATTGTAAATTTAACACTTGTTACTTTTTTTTATTCCAATCACCTATGTAATGTTAAGCGTGTAAATATCAATAAAGGAAAAAAAAAACTTTAACCAAACGAAAACACCACATCACTTCTAACGTAAGTTGTGATCTCCAAATCTAGTTGAAAGCTCAGTCCAATTCACTATCACTTGAAAGAATTGAAAACAAAGAGTTCCGAAAAGCAGGTAAGGGTTAGCCGGTAGAGAATAATATATAGTTAGATGCCTAGTAAAGATTAAGAAGTAAGGAGGGCAGTGTAGCCGAGTGGTTTAGGGCGCTGGTGTTGTAATCCGGAGGTCCCGGGCTCAACCCCTCAACCCTGCCACTAATTGGATTTTTTCTCGGTCGTCCCGAGTTCAAATCCTCGGTCATGCTTTCTATATAGCCAACTCCAGTTGTCTGCCTTCTGCTAGTTGGGATTTTTAACTATGTAAAAGTTCATTTAAAAAATTTGTTTTCTCTGTTTTAGTGGCATGCCTGTAAACTAGCTATCTCGAAGAGATATGAAGCAAAACTTGTGCCTGACCACTATAAACAACATTTACATTTACAAAGAATAGCCGTATGTTTGATGCTAATAACATTTCTGCAAGAAGTTATACACCAGACACTTGCAACTGATACCCCAGTACATTCGAAAATGGAAATGCCATTCGCTATAATCTAAGAACATTCACAAGGATATTTTCAGCCTAAAAACGCAGGAAAAATAAGAATATTCAGTCTGGGAAGAAAATTTTCCTCTTAGAAAAAGAGTAGAGTGTATAATGTGTTTTCTCTGAGGACTCTGAGACATTGGTCCTCCTGCATTATTGTCATCTCCTAGAGTAATTTACACCAGAAATAGAACACTTTCTTCGTCTTCGTGTACAAACACAAAGAATGCCTCGTAGACTGCGAGCAATTGCTGACAAGCCCTTTTCGAAAGACCCAACGGGCGGGTATACATTTCATGATAGTAATTCAATTCATTTATACATATTAATTATATTAGTTATGGAGGCGTTAAAGGGTTATGCCATACCTTCACAAAGCGCCATGATTGTCTGACCATTCCCATCAGAGTATAACCAGTAATCCCCGTTAACCATCTCATTTCCTTCACTGGCCTTGATCTCACTGCAAGATTGGGCAGGAAGCTCCGGAATAGAACCAAGAGGAACTACGTGATTTAAAAAAAGCTCGTAAAAATCGAGAGGAATTAGAAACTTTGCAAGATCATTCTGGATTAAATGAAAGCACGAAGAATATAGTTATATCAGATATACTTTGTAGTTCAGGGAACAATTACTACTCCCTCAGAATCGGTGTTAATTTATATTTTAGCAGAGGTCTAATTCTCGCGCGTTACTTTGTCACTGCAGGACATGGATATGAGAGCTAGGTTGCAAATAGCGATCAAACAAGATGTGATCGTTAGTGGGATGCACAATTTCCCTCAAGGAGTGCCGGGCCCACTGACGGATTTCTCGCGCGTTGCTAAGGTGCTAAAAGAGCGCGCGCTGTATTGCGTGTACGGGTTACTCACGCTATCTGTACGCGCCAGATGTGCAAAAAAATTTCCTTTCGAGCACTTCTTCAAACTCGCCAAATAAGATGAAACAATAAGAACTACCGAAAAACTTCCTGACTAATAGTTGACTTCACATCTGAGAATCAGTCAGATTAAATTGAACCAGGAAAAGCAGTTTTTTAACACATGCAAATAATCTCAAAAGCGTACGCGTACAACTAGTGCGCGCACTGTTCTCTTGTCAGATGAATTACGCATGCGTTAACAAAATGATTTCCGGTTTGCAGAAAAAATCTAAATACTTGGCGGTCTTTAATTTGATTCACTTTTTTTCGACGTTATATTTTTCCGACCTGGGTCGGGAACATAACTAAGTATTCATTTGCTTAAATCATTTTTAATAAAAATTTTATGGACAAATCAATATTTTAAATCTCTCTAAAAAAATTATTTTTAATCGGGCGTGGCCGATTTAAGGTTTACCCTTTGGTCGTCCTAGAGCGTAGTCTCCTGGCGCGGCCAAAAAGACGGGGATAGCTCGGGGTTGCTACAAAACCGCTACGGGTGACGCATACCGCAATGGTTTTCATTTTAGTTTTGACAGGAAATCGTTGCAGGCACACTTGGTCGACTTTTGGGTTAATGTGTAATCAGGTTGTGTTTTTTTGCTTCGGCGGAAGGACAGAGAAAAAAGCTTACGGTGCAAAGTACAGTATGGGGCCCAGTTCTCGGCCACTTTTGACGTAAACTTGTATTTCTTACCTCAGAAGAACCGCAGGAACTTGAAATTTCTCCCAGAGCTAGCTACATTATTCAGCTTTTTGGTGTAAAGCTATCGACCGGTCAAAAATTAATTTGCCCGAGCAATAATAAAAATAAAAGCTCCATTTGTGGGCCCAGTTCTCGGCCACCTTGGCCCAGTTCTCGGCCACTTTTGACGTAAACTTGTATTTCTTACCTCAGAAGAACCGCAGGAACTTGAAATTTCTCCCAGAGCTAGCTACATTATTCAGCTTTTTGGTGTAAAGCTATCGACCGGTCAAAAATTAATTTGCCCGAGCAATAATAAAAATAAAAGCTCCATTTGTGGGCCCAGTTCTCGGCCACCTTGGCCCAGTTCTCGGCCACTTTTGACGTAAACTTGTATTTCTTACCTCAGAAGAACCGCAGGAACTTGAAATTTCTCCCAGAGCTAGCTACATTATTCAGCTTTTTGGTGTAAAGCTATCGATCGGTCAAAAATTAATTTGCCCGAGCAATAATAAAAATAAAAGCTCCATTTGTGGGCCCAGTTCTCGGCCACCTTGGCCCAGTTCTCGGCCACTTTTGACGTAAACTTGTATTTCTTACCTCAGAAGAACCGCAGGAACTTGAAATTTCTCCCAGAGCTAGCTACATTATTCAGCTTTTTGGTGTAAAGCTATCGACCGGTCAAAAATTAATTTGCCCGAGCAATAATAAAAATAAAAGCTCCATTTGTGGGCCCAGTTCTCGGCCACCTTGGCCCAGCTCTCGGCCACTAAAAAGCTTGTGCGTAATTATCTGTAAAAGAATGCTCAATTAATTTTCACAGTCATAAAATCACTCTGTAAACCTATTTATACTATATCGATCCCAAATTATTTTTATGATGCTTTGTTTTACTTTAGAAAAGAAGGATTTTAACGCGCCTAGTTGCCTATGTGCAGGTTCTGGCAAAACCGCATTGTGTGACCCGTGCGTTTAGATGGTTTATTTTGCAGTGAAAAGGTCTTGAAAGATTTAGGTGTTGTAGAAATAATAGACAAGACAAGAGTCAGCTCAAAACTTAGAGATAAGATTGAACTTTATTTTTAAAACATTTATTTCTTTCATTCTGGCAGCAGCAGATGAAATTATATTAAAAACCAAGCGCTAAGCTGTGATAGCGAGCAGGGTGGCCGAGAACTGGCAAATACGCAAACGTCGCAAGAAAAAATTTCGAAGTAAATTAAGACCAAAAAATACAACGGTTCAACGAAAAGTTAACTAAAGCAGAAAGGTGAATTATTCTACGTTTCACATGCCAAAAATTAGCTCGTATGGTGGGGGCTTTTGGATAAAATACGAATTTAACTACATCCATGAATTTGGAGCCGTAAATAAACAACTTTTTCGGGAATGCAAATTCACCTACCTCCGCGTAAACTCGACGTGTGAGCTTTCTATATCGAATTGAACGATCAAACTCAAGATACTTAAAGCACATGAATCAGTCTATCGTTTGAAGGAAATACCTTTTTCTTTTGATTCAACTGGAGTGTGAAAAATGCGTTAAACACAAAGTGGCCGAGAACTGGGCCCCATACTGTACTGATATTCACCATTGTGAAATTGCACTTACTTTGACAAGTTAAAGTTATTTTTGTAAATGAAAAAGGTAACTTCATTGATGTCACGCAGTGTTTTTTTTAGCAAACTAGATGGTTTGCTGGTTTCTGACTATGAATGGGGGTGTGATCTTGCGGTATATTTTTTGAGCCTGACTCCGCCGTAAAACTTTTTTTTTATTTAGCAAGAACTGTGTCGATTTTCATTTCTGAACAATTGGTCGTCAAGTCGTTTGTCACAAAGAGTAGAATGTTTGTACAGCATGTTTTGGAATTATTTTAGATTTGGTTAGTAAGACGCTTCTGAAGACCTGAGAAAAACATTGGGAATGTACAGTATTAATAGGAACTTGAATGGAATTTTTCACAAGTTGGATAAAGGTATCAACTGAAAAAAATGGAATTCAAAATGAGAATTTGGATTTTGTTGTAATTAAATTTTATCGCGGATTGGATGCATAATATCACGGCTTTGAAAGTCTTCAAATAATTAGAAAGGTTCCTTTCTTCCTTTTGATCTTATTTTTATTTTCATGTATTGATTATTCGAAAGTGGTTTTCGTTGATACGAAAAAAAAACGGGTTTTCACTGAATTGCTTGAAGTATTTTTAGACGTGATAATATTGGCTTAATCAAATTACATTGTGCACGAAATATTTGTTATTCTTTTGTCTTGAAACTTTGAGGAAATTGAAATTTTTGTTTGACAGTAGTGTATGAAAGGAATTTTATAGAACTGAATAAAAAATAAGAAACATTGATAAAGGTTATTTCAAAGATTTATTTTGCCTGATTTTTGAAGGGTTTCAGGAGTTTTAAAGAGTGCTGGTAAACGGCTGTATGTTGTTTGTGATTACGGATCTTATTTAGTTTCGAACGCTCTAATTTTTGAAAGGTTAAAACAGGTTAAAACCGGGCGGTTTCATGAGTTTTTTGGGTAGAAAGGTACGGTGGTGGTAAAAAAAAATGTTTAGAAAGGAATGACTGTAGTAGCACGTAAGTCGGAGGTTTGCGTGAGTCACGGGGTATAGTATGCGTGAGCTGGATTTCCGGCGTCATAACGGCATGTTTTGTTTACTGAAAGATACACTCGACGTTTAGTTAGCTTAGTCGGCTTGGGAAACTATTTTAAAAATGAATGTTGTAATAGTTAATTAATATTAATCTAGTTAACCCACTCTCGATTGGAGTCTGTTCTGGATTCGCGCTACCTTTTCGCCGCGAAGGAATTTTGTAAAATTTCGCTAGTGGAAAGAGGTACTGTAAGAACAGTATCAATAACTCAAAAGGAGGAACTTCTTTGTAGCTCTGAATTAAGACGTATGATAAAATTTTAGAATAAGAATCTTTCGATATATGGTTTTCATATTGTTTTTGTCAATTTCCTTTTGTGGCAGATTTTTTGAGAATCAGCTTTTCTTTCGTGTGATGACAGACACAGGACAGAACGAGAGGTGGATGAGAAAGATGCCGAAGATGAATAGGCACCGAAAAACGACAAGAACCGTCAAGGACTTATCTTTAGAGGGCGGGGAGTTTTGGCATACTGTATTTCGAGGACTGGACTGGACTAGTAAAACGCGGACTAGTAAAATGCGGACTTGTAAAACGCGGACTAGTATAACGCGGACTAGTAAAACGCGGACTTGTAAAACGCGGACTAGTAAAACGCGGACTCAGGTAAAACGCGGACTTGTAAAAGGCGGACTAGTAAAACGCGGACTAGTAAAACGCGGACTTGTAAAACGAGGACTAGTAAAACGCGGACTTGTAAAACGAGGGCTTGTTAAGCACGGACTTGTAGAACGCGGACTTGTAAAACAAGCGCTTGTAAATCGGATAAAACTAAACGGTTTAGCGAGCGAAACAATTTGTGTTTGAAGCTCTTGTGTGTTTCTTCGACGGCATATTTCTAGCTTTTTTGAGCACTCTATGGTCTGTTTTAGCGTGGAGATGTTTTTGCAGTATAGCACATGTTCGTTCTGCAAACCCCTACTAAAACAACGGGATTGATGCTATGAGTTGTGTGCATATATTTCTTTCTTTCCACTACTTGACGTCTGTTGAGTGCAGTCGTTCAGTCGTTCAAATTCGGTCTTTCGACCTTATTTGCTTCTGACTTCTTTCTGAGGTTACTGTTTTTTTTTAGACATTATGTATTGAAGAGAGCCGTAAGATGATTGTGGCCAACGAATTCGAAGTGTCTAGAGGCGTTTTACAAGTCCGCGTTTTACTAGTCCGCGTTTTACTAGTCCAGTCCAGTCTACAAGTTAAAGACACATCAAGACCACCCCACTGTGAATTGCCATAGCACAGACAAAATTATAGTCAATATCTTATGTGTTTTTAAGAGAATTACATAAGAACCAAGGCATGTCTTGTCTTGCCTTACATTGACATGCAATAATTTGGAAATACTAAGCTCGTAACAGTTTAAGACAGAATCCATCAGGAATTTGAGTAACATTAATTTTAGTTACGCAAAAATTGAGCACCAGAATAATTTAAATCCTTGTGTTCTTTCATACCTTGTTAAAGGCTTGACATGTGATAACACCAACATAACACCAACAACAGTTCTTTATCAGTGGGGATTGAAGAAAAAAATGGAAACATCATCACACAGTTGACCCCCATGCAAAAACACTCCAGGATGTCACGGGACTGTTTGGTGTCCGTCTGCCAATTTCTAACTTTAAATTCCAATGTTAAATTCACATTAAATTTTCAATATTTCTTAGTTGTCTAAATTTTACTAATTCTTTTAAAAAACCTATCACCTGCCAAACATCCCCAAAAATCACTCAAAAAATTACAAAATACCGCAATACATAGATACATGGGATGAGTGAAGTTTCCTTGGATTCCTTGAAACACCAACAAGATATTTTCGTTTAAGGTGGCTGATAATGGGTTTCAGTATTTCCCAGTCCTTATACTTTGGTTCAGGACTAAAAGCCTTCATCAATTGCTATTACAGTAATGGTATGAAACAAATGTTCAATCATTCATCAACAAGTTGTGATCATTTTCTTGACAATAGTAGTTCCCCGGTAAACAGTTGTAGTACTGTCCCATCAAAGTGCAATGCCTGGAAAATACCGAAAAGCACACGACCTTCAGGTGAAACCGCACCTTACAGTATTACCAATACACTGCACTTTTCTAAGTCTTAAAACTTTACATTGTCTAGTCGTCTACTTCAATCGTTTATTTGTATTGTGTGAGATACATTTATAAATTGAAACCATCATGTCATTAAGTAATAATGCAATCTCGACAACGTTCTAGATATTATATTATGCACACTAATAGAGCTCATGCAAGCCCTGTGACTTACACAAACACAGTCGGACTGAGTGCTACTTAAGTAACTGCTTCGTGGTTTCTGCTGTACTGAACCCTGCCTTTCAAGGCAAAGCGCCCGATTTTAAGCTTCTCAAGCTTCTCAATGTTCTTGTTCATAATGAAATGAAACCCATACTTACCGAGATGCAAAAACAAATAAAGATCATGACACCATGAATGATTTTCTGATAGCACGCAAAACATAAAAAATTTTAGTCTTTTTCTTTATTGGTCACGTGATCATGGGCGTGGCCCGATGACGTCATATTTACGTTATGGACTGAGTAAAAGATTCAACCATAATTAAACAAGAAAAATTGCTAAAACTATATAACCGTGAATGTCCCTAGCAACGGGTCCAAATATATACGTCAGTGGGCCCTTAATGTCGCTTCTTCGCATTCATGTAACGTGACACTAAGGTGTCATCTAAAAACAAACTCCAGTTTTTTGGAGCCTTCAAAAAGGCTGAGTCGCCGCGTTGGATAAGATAAGTAAACATGTAAAATTAAGCTTACCTCTGTTGTTTGCCCGTTTGACATAGTACCTTGTCCGATCGGGCAAAAAATCTTCCGGTCTTGCTTCCTTGGTTCGGTTATTTAGTTCACAAACATTTTGACCAATGACGACGTTGTAGCTTTGACACGTGACTTCTTCAGCGCACTTGAAATAGCAACCTTCGTGCCATCCAATCTTGCACGTTTTAAACGTGTGACCTCGGAGGAACATTCCTCTTATGGAATATGTCGCTGAATTACCACATTGGCCAACAGCTTCAACTATACCAATCCGGGACATCAGGAACGCAAGTGAAAGCCAGAACTTTGGATTCATATTGGATTGAGTGCGTCAGTGTCTTTGCTACGAGGCAAAAACAAATACAGCTTAACAACAATGTTTAAAAGGGGATGTTATTGATATTTGTTAACACTGCTATTGACATTAAAGGTGTGTTTTTCTTAGCTTGGTCTTCTTCAGAAATTGACCAAAGTAGCTAAAAAAACTCAGTTATGTAAGGCGACTGTTTGAAGTAACTTCAAACATATACATTTGGTATACTTCATTTTCAAGGCAGAGCCTAAAAGAACCCGATACCAGATATTCTCATCGTCTTACGTACTGTTTTTGTTAACAAAGGGAACTCGAATTTAGTTTCCCCTTCCCAGTTATCTCATTAGTTATTAATGATGTTGCAAGAATTAGGTATCGTCCAGCACGTAATTTACGATTGCCGAATATTTGTGTTCGATAATGTGTTGGTGTAAAATTCAGCAATCGTATGGCATTAAGAGGAACATGGTCTATCGAAGTCTGATTTGGAAGACAAAGAATCCTCTGTTTTAAAAACATGCAGATCGAAAGTTTGATTTTTTTTATCGATGTCATGCTTTGAATTAATTATAATAAATTGAACCCTGAATTTAATACTCAAAAAGACTCTTTTCGCGCCAAACTCTTTACGTGACTTTGCGTAAAAGTACCTTATTGCGTAATCAAAGTCTCAGGACTTCTTTTTACATTTGCATTCGTACCCAATTTTAGTCATTTTGAGTTGATAATGACGTTAAACGAACATCGAAAAGTCGTCGCATTTAAAATGTTTAACCAAGTTGGTTTTGAGCTTTTTAATTTTATCGCAATGTTTTATCGTTAATTTTTTTAAACCAGTCCTTTGTTTCAAATTATGATAATGATACGAAACAAAGGGCAGAAGAAATCAAACTAGTTTGAAAACAATTTTAACCAAAGATAAATTTAATTTAACAATACCATATACAAGTTCATTCTGCTCCTAATCAAATTTCCTTTATCTTTTTTGGCTTTGTTATTTTTCCTAAGATAAACAAACAATAGGCAAAGTTTGAGTAAAAATCTATGGGAAGTTCTGTTTTGATGAAATTGCTTTAATTAAAAGTTTTCGCTGTTATCTAGAAATGGCTCATAAAGTAAACGAAAAATATTTTTTTAAGCGACAACTTCAGTCTCATTGCGCCTCTTGGCTCAATATACTAGCCAGAAAGTTTATTTCAAATTTTGAGGTGTCCGCTATTAAAAACGGCGTTTGTATAAGAACGCTCTGTCGATAGCAGAAGTTTTGTAAAAGTGAAAATGATTCGAAAACACCGGTCCGACAAAGATATGTATTCTTTACATACAGCAGGAAATAAACCCTTCATTTCCACGTCTGTATAGAAAGATCCAATTGCATGAGGTGATTTTTTCTTACCTTTTTGCGAATCAGTTATCCCAAATCCGGAGAGTTTCTTTCTTTTGATGTCTTCAGATTATTGTTAAAAATGAAACTCGAAATAAACATGCTGCTACGCGCCACTGTTTCTATATCATTATTATTACTTTTTCTTTTGACATTTCATAATCTGTCAATCAATCAAATGACGGAAGTTTGAAAAAGATCTCAAACTTTCCAGCAGGTCAAATCCGCAATGTCGGTTAAAACAAAAAAGTTAGTCAAATTCCTGACGCGGTTTTTATCCAGTGCATTAGTTTTGCTGTAAGCGAATAAAATCAATTGTGAAAAGTCGACTATTCGTGAAATGCTTCATAAAAGTACCTCATTTCTAAGGCAGAAAGTCTCAAGGTGAAGTTAAAAAAATGCTTAGCAAAGAGATATTAAAATTGATTTATTTCTTTCCACATTCTTTAATCTTATTGGCTTTGTTGGTCATTTATACAGCAATATATTTTTACAATCAACATGTTTTTTGTTATTGAATAATTAAATTTACATTTGCATGATTTCTGTTTTGGCAGAATGTCTTTTAACAGAAAAGAATCTAGAGAATTGGAAAATATAACACTTGCCTCCTGTTGTTGCTCTAGCTGCTTTAATTTAGTTTTAATATTTTATATGGATACATCAGGTCTTAGCGCGTTGCGGTTGTTCTCAAATCGTTGCGTGGGTTGGTAACAAAGTTATAATGATGTTAAAAACCAATTTTTACTTAGGGAAAATTATTGGGGATAAAGTTATGTGAAAATGTAGAAAACACCATTCTGCTGCATTATGAAGGTCGTGTTGCCATAAGACTAACACGTATAGAGTACTTTGCGTTTGCTTTGGTTTTGCGTTCACTACGCTTAGTGATTGGTTTAAAAATTTCGCGCCACTTTCCCGGCCAATCAGGAGTAAAACCAAAACCAATCGCGACTCGCTCGCGCACGTTTTCCCGCGCTTCGTGACAGCTACATGTATTTGCTTCGAGTTTTGATTGGTTCACTGGATTGTTTGTGTCGTTTGTGATTGGTTAGAGTAATTACTTTGGTTTTGGTTTTGGTTTTGGTTTTACGACACTCAATTGAAAACTGCTCTATTGTCGAACAGTTTAGCAATCACCCTATAGAAATTGAGAGTAAATATTGAAATTGTTTTAGTAGAATTTTTATTCATGCTTACAGTGTAAGGGCCTGATTACATGGCGAATTTCAGCCCGGTCTGAAATTTGAGCACGATTACATGAGGTTTTAAAAACCGGGCTGAAACTTTCTTTTTAAGAAAAATAGTTTGGAAGCCGAGCCAAAATCATAGCCGCGCAAACCGGGTTGCCACGTAATCAAACCCTAAGAAAATAAGAAATAAAGAAAAAAAACCCAATTTTATTAAATAACGATTTCCAGCTATTTCTTTAACTTGTAATTTTTTGCGAAATCGTGCTGAATTATCCGTTGAAATAAACAGCTGCATGTGTTCACACGGCCATCAGTTCATTTGTTTTCATGTCATCAGAAAAGAAAATGAATCCATCACCAAGAACAGCACTACACTGGTGCATAGCCACCTGGCAGGCGTCCAGCTTGGCAGGCCCAAGAATGCCAAGAATGCATGGCAGCCTTCTATAGAGACAGAAAATAGAGGCTTACACCACAGATGGACACAAGCCAAAAGCAGACCAAAGACAGACAGCTTCGGTGGAATACCTTTGTTGTTGACCTACATGCTACTGTGCATAATGGATAGTAAGTAAGTGTCTGTCGGAAATCGATAATAATAGAGAATTTATATCGATTGATATCGATTATTAACGATTATCGGTTAATTATGCCTGCGATAAAAGAAGTGAAAACCGCTTTACACCTCAACACTTTTTGGAAACAGTAAAAAATATTTTCTAAGAATGAGTTAAGAGCTGAAATATCTCTCGTGAAATCAATCCATCACTACAAAACTAAAAAAATTCTAAGTAATTTTTCAAAGTAATTTTCTCTCAATAGTGGTCTTTTCCAATGCGACAGGCAAAAGTATAAAAACTGTTACCGATTTTTACTTATTTCGGTAAATTTAAAACCTTTCAAAAAATTGAAAATATAGACGGCAAACTGATCCTGACGGCTAAAATAAAGCGGTCAGGAATAATATAATAAGGCGTTTAATTAATAGTTTTTTACCCAGGGTTATATGTCACAAGTCTAAACTGAAGGAAGAAGGATGATGATGTTTATTTGAATGTGGTATTACCTTGATCGTAATATGTCATAACTTCATGCACTTTTCACTACTAAAAGCCTAACGCGGGTTAAACCGTGGTTGCACTTTCCGCCAAAGAAGTCATTACATGATGAGTAAAGGCAGTATTGGAGTAAAAAAAATAGTGTTCCTAGAAAAACCTTTTAAGTAGAGGTTTGATAGAGGTGTACATGTCATATTCATAATTTATATTGACGTTGGAGAAAAAGTACAGGCCAGAGTAGCAAAAATCAGTACAGAAAACTGCTAATAGCAAAAAAGCAAGCGTGCAAAAGTATCAACTGCAATTAATTTACAAAATCTGGTTCCAACATCTACGGTTTACTATTTATCCGTGATTTTTCATACCTTATCAAAACTGAAGATCGAAACGAAGTTAATATCTTTCCCGTACGGATAACAGGCTAAATGTAAAACAAGAAGCTTAAAGCTTAAAGCTTAAAACCGGGCGGTTAATGTTTAACTACTTGATAAGGCAAGTACAGCAAAAACTTTTAAAATAGCATTTAATTAAGTTACACACGATTCTGTGGTTGTTTGTCCATGCTTGGACAAATTCCTGCTTAGTCTTTTAAATTTTTATTTTGTTCTGAATACTGAATAACCTCGGTATTTTTAGATTTTAGTTTTTATCTTTGTATAATGGCAGATTAGCTGAATAGCGCTATATAAATATTATTATTATTATTATTATTATTATTATTATTTTGCACTTAAAATTTTTGAACATAAAATTTTGAACTGCTTCTAAAAAGAGAACCATGAAAAAAAGTCAAAGGTAGCGCGATACAATCAAGCAGATTTTTATTCAACCCCCCCACCTCCCCCTGTTTCCCCTTTTCTTAGCCATTCACCTTCGAATCTCCCCTTACACTCCCCCATCCGCTGCAGGCTTTGACTCTACTCTCTCCCAACATACATTCTACTCCTCACACTTCTCCCCCGCCCTCCTCAGCACTTTGGTGATGGCGCCAGCCGAGCAGCAGTTTGTGGGTGAGTAACTGTGACACACAGATCCGAGGTTTGCATAAGTTATGCAGTTTCCGTGAGTTGTAGTAGTGTGTCAAAATGTCCTTCATCACATTAGCTGCTTTTGTCAACATGCCTGGATAAATGACTGATTAGGTTGAAAACGTTTGGTGTGTTCATAATCTTGAATAAATGAACTCAAACCAGTTGAATGGCATTTACAAATGATCTCCGTGCAAAACCGACAAACAATTAGAAAGAATTCGTTAAAAACAAAGAAGCGTTTAAGGTTTTTAAAAAATTGTATTATACCAAAACAACAAAAAAAGAAATTAAAAAAATTAGAAAGCTTTTAAGCTTTCAAACACGTGAGCTCTTTAAGTCAAGTTGATTTTTTGATCGAAAAGCCTGCCTATCTGCTGCATTTTAGGATGCAGTCACGCAAACGCCAGTTCTAACTTGCGTGATTCATTGCAGATAATTTCTCCATCGCCGATCGGTTCCGACTGAAACTCAGAACCCTTGAAAAAACATAAACTTCTCGCTAAAAAGAGCGGAGTAACCAGAAAAATACAGTATTCGCTACTGGTTGAACAAAGCAGATCACCTAAATATCAAGAAAAAAAAATTATTCAAAACACAATTTCAAATAAAGATAATAAAAAAGGCTAGCATGCATTAGATCACGCGTATCATGCAGATAACACCACACGGTGTGTCTTAAATCTAATAGATGCTGTTCGTTTCAAAACCTTGAAAACCAATAAAACTATTCATTTAAATATCAACAATAACAGAAAATCTTTAAAACAAAATTACAAAAGAAAATAAAAAAGACTAAAAAAGGGCATGCATTAGATCACGCCTAACAGATGCTGTTCGTTTTAAAATCCTAAAAATCCCAACTAAATGTGAAAAAAGAAAAAAAGATTCAAGATGAGGCCAAGAAACATTTGAATGGCATTACCGTAAAATTTTGAATACTTCAAAAGCCGTGAAATTAACATGCCGTGATAAAATTTAATTAACTACCGCGCCAAAGGGCAAGTTTTCATTTTGCCGTCAATTATTTCACTCGATGGCTTTACCGATCCTTTTAAAAACTCCATTCTAGCTTGTAGAAATTATTATATAATTACTTTACATTTCCATTTTGTTTTCTGAGCTCTTGAAAAGTGTGCGAGAAAAGTTTTTACATCAAGAACTAAAATAAGGTTGTTTTGTTGTGCAAACATTCAATTCGTCTGTGACAGACAACTTTGTCGGGCCAACGGTGCATGGATGAAAATGCATGGACAAAATGGACACAATTCTTGCTAAATGGAAAATATCTTCAAAGTGGGGTCTGGCCGAAAAGTTCTTTGGCTACCAGCCGTTTTCAAAAGCAGAAGCTTGCTGCAAAAAAACATTGCGTGACTGACGTAATGGCTTTTCAGGTACAAAAAGTCGAACGCTTGAATAACACAAAAATATATATTTCACGCTTAACAGAAATCAGGGTTAAGATAAAATTTTAAATAGGATAGTGATCAAATAGCTCCTGCTGAGTCAAAAGTGCGTGATTTGAATCCTGGCCAAGAAAGCGGCCGAGTGAACTACTGAGACAAACATGGTAAATACGGTGCCTCAATCTATAAATAGATGTTGTTTGTTTCAAAAGCCTGAAAACCCCAACTTAACGTGAAAAAAATAAATGAAACATGAAAAAAAGTTTCAGATGAGTTTTTATTCAAGATGGGGTCAGGAAAAATTTTGAAAGGAATAAAGAAAAAGAAAATTTCAAAACCGTGAAATTTTGCAGCCGTGGTAGAATTTAATTACATGCAATTACCTAAACCAGGATTTCATTTTGTAGTCCATTTGTTTTACTTGCTGGCTTTCACGGATCCTTTCAAAAATTCCATCATAGTTCGTAGAAATACTATACATTACCATTTTGTTTTCTGAAGTCTTGGGAGGTGTGTAAGAAAAGCTTTTACATCAACAACAAAAATAAGATATTATTTCGCTGTGCAAACATTCAATCGTCTCTGATACGCGACTTTGCCGGCTCAACTGTACACGGATGAAAATGGACACAATTTTTTCTATTAAATGGAGAGCATCTTCAAAGTATTCCGGCTCAAAAATTCTCTGGCTACCAGCCCTTTTTTTTAAAGCAGTTATGCGTGAAGCTTGCTGCAAAATCATTGCGTGACTGACGTAGCAGTTTTCAATAAAAAAAAATAATTGCTTGGACGTGTCAAAAAAATCACCGGTTTCGCAAACCAGTACTCAAACGCTTGAATAACTAAAAAATATATATTTCACGCTTAAGAGAATTGAGGGTATTAGATAAAATTTAAACGAGAATGACGTAGTGGTTTTCATCTATAAATAGTTTGGAGTCAAGCTTGGACATGTCAAAACAGTCCGTGTCCGGTTTCGCAATATGAATATTCAGTATTCAGTCTCGTTCCGAGTCAAACCCTCGAATAACACAAAAATATATATATTTCATACTAAACAGAAAGCAGAGTTTTCGTGATATCTTTGGAACGATTTACCGAAAAATCTACTTCTAAACAAAGAATTCGAAAAAGCAGCCATCTCAAAAAAAAAAACAGTGTTTAGTTTCTGGTTCGCTGAACGATAGGCGTAATGGTGTAATTGATAAGAAGCGGAAAGTTTGAGGAGAAATGATTTGAAGAACATGTTTTTACTAGGTTGTTTGCTTTGCTGAGACGTGTCAACATTGTGGTTACAAGCGTTCTTCTGATTGGATAGTAGTCCCCCGCTGTGTAAATAGTTCACATCCAACTCAAAACAACATCGTGAGAAACGAAACTAAATCAAAGTGCCCGTTGGGCTGTCTCGTGTTACAGATCAGTAAAGTAGCACCCGTTGCTAACAATCATATAAGCTCAGAAAAACCATCTCCGGATTCTACAATATTAATTCTCAAATTTCATTCTCAAGCATTTGAATACACAGCTGACATTTGCAACAGCTTGTGCTATACCAGCATCGCACCATGTGCCCTTTCTTCACATTCTACTCAAATAGTCAAACCTGTCCAACTGTCCTTCTAAAAAACTCAACAAAATCTTCGCAATGATTTCTAAGGTATTCAACAACTGCAAAACGCACTATCAAATGACTTGCTAATTACATACTTAATTACCTACTTCCCTATTCGCCATCGGCCCTGAGGGCAGCAAATGACTTGCTACCGAGTTAAAGATCTGATGACTAACACTTCGAAAAACGAAAACAGTCTCCATTTCCACCACAATCATAGACTGCAAAACAGTTAACAGTCTATCTCCGGAAGTGTGGAAATGTGGAAATCTGGCGGATTGGAAGAAAGACTCGTTGCTCCTCATATTTGTTTTATGCAGTTATTACCAAGTTCATAGGAATAGGAATCATGAAATCTTGCAATTTGTAATCTACTGAAGCTTTTAACCTACTTCTGAAATATACAGAGCCAGGAGCACTCAGCTGTGTAAAATCTGCATATTTAAATGGCAAAATGATAGTTGTATTTACATGTACAGTATTATAAATGGATTGTACTGTAATGCTTCCGTCTGTAATGCTCATATTACAATGTAAGTAAATGGAACTGAGAGACTTACATGTAATTTTCAGGCAAGTCACTTGGTTGAGTTTTTTTCTACAATTACATGTACATTTGCCAGGAGCGCATTACTAGTAATGGCTCCTGACAAAGCCCCATTCTGATGACTTAGTGTCTTCAAAATGTCATATAACGTTCTAGAAATCGTCCTTTAAATAAATATTCTATTTTACATAACTTGTTCAAAAATCACAACTCCGTCGTGCGCCACTAGTGAGCATATGAAAAAATTAAGGTCAATATTCAACAACTACTTCTGCTCTGCCGCTTAAAGACCGATGATAGCTTCCAATATGTAAAAGAAGTGTTCTATATACACCTCTGCACAAACATGTTACCCTACCGTTCACTCACCTTGCAACTAAAATTATTCTCAGTGAAAATAAACTAGAACTGTGCATGAAAAGCCCTCAGTCACATATAATAACCTTGATTAAATTATTAATTCTCAATACGCTTTTTAGAACTTCCAGCGCAACTTGTTGATACAGCTACCTAATTAGTAAGACATAAGTACACTGAACAAAGCAAATTTGTTTCCCGTTTCGCAGATAACGATATTCGCACTTCCCTTAATGGTTTTATTCTGTATCTACCGCGTATTCAATATACTGCTTTCCTATTATGGCCTGAATGAAGTTTAAACAATCTACCAAAACGCAAAATGAGATACCACTTCAATTTTTCTGTTTTCATGATAACTTCACTTAATATTCTCCTTTTGACACATCATTTGACATATCTGAAAAGTGCTCTGGCGCCAACAACCCTCGACCCGATTGTACACTACCCCCCGACTACCCACTACACAGTATCTTCGACAGATGTTGCCCGAACATTCAGTCTTTGTTTAGCAAGAACGTCACCTGACACTACACTCGAAATCTAAAGCCGAAGTGGTGAAAAGCAAAGCAAATTAGTTTCCTGAGAAGGTTTTTCGACGTAATTTGCTTCTCACTTCTTTCTAATGGGGATCTGTTTTATCTGGAGGCATTATGTATTAAATAGAGCCGTAAGATTGTGGCCAAGGAAATGTCTAGAGGTCATTGCATTTATAGTCTGCGCTGCGTGGTTTCCTGTTTGTTTCACACTTCTTTGCCACATGTTTTGCTAGTTTAGTTTGTTTTTGCTCAAGTCTATTTGTAAAATACGCTTTAAACTCTCGAAATTTACGCCGTGGAAGGACAAGATATATGTTCCGTGAAAACGTTGATTACTTGCATTTTGTTGATACTGTTGCAAGATGTATTGTGTATTATCACTTAATATATCTTGGTCCGGCTTCGCAAGTGACAACCGGAAATGAATTTGATTGCTTGACGCTTAAAAGACTTTATCCCTGGTCCTCTTCGTGCCAAATTTCGAGTTCAGTGCTCGCCTCATTTCATACCAGACCTTTCGTGCTTCTCTTCTCTTCAGGCGATCGAAATTATCAGCCCAAATACGAATTAGCATTTCTGATCATCGTCGGACCCATTTTTCGTAAGTTCTCTTTGCCGGTCCGGATTCGGGAGAAGATGCTGTAGATGTACTTGCAACAGCAACGGGACTCGTCGGGGAGCTCGTTATATCGCTCGATGCGCTCCCTGGCCTGCTTTGACTGCCTTCACCCACGTTTAACTGCGAATGCAGTTCATTCATAAAAGGACCAAACTGCTGTTGCTGATGCTGCTGCTGATCAAAAAAGTAACCGGATAAAATGGTGTTGAACTGAGAAAAAAGCCACCTCCATCCATGATCGAGTGTTCTAGCGAAGTTCCCGCGCTTTGTGATTGCGTGCGATCATGACCTTCAATGTCATTTCCCTGACAGGTTCTGTTATCACTGGAGACGGCTTCCTTTGTTATTAAAGACAAAATTTTGGAAAATCGGTTCGCCTTTTTTTTTAAGTGGAGGTCGCACTTAAAAATCTCGCGTGTTGATAGATTTTCACCGCAAAGTAAACAAATTCTTCCAAATTTTTTTTTAGTGCGACCCGGCCCTAAGAAAAACAAACAAAAAGGAATTATGAATTTGACTTTGTGACCTTAGTGTCTTCAAAATATCATATCACGTTCTGGAAAGCGTATACAATTAACAAAGCAAAGCAAATTAATTTCCTGTTTCTCAGATAACGATAATCGCACTTCCCTTAATCCTTTTATTCTGTTTCTACACTATTCACAATACGCCCTTCCTATTCTTTACTAAATAAAGTTTAAAGAAACGAACAAATCCGAAGATGAGATACCACATCAATATTTTTGTTTGCGTGGTAACTTCACTTAATATTCTCCTTTTGACACATCATTTGACATATCTGAAAACTGCTCTGACCTCAACAACCCTCGACCCTAACACGCACCAAAATGGCTTTCTTGTAACGCAAACAGAAATTTAACAACAGCTTTTCAGCCAGCCGCATACTTTAACAATACCCACCGCAAATATAATATCAAAACACAAACCTACCGTAAAGATAAATTCATTTTCCATGTAAAAAACTACCTATTTAAGCAACATATGTGAGATAAAATCTCCTTATCAGATTTGGCGGTATTACTAAAGATGATACTTCATGTAATATATTACATTATTCACATAACTTAGTAATCCAAACATTTACACCATGTCTCACACGTGTAAATAAGCACGTTTAAAACTCGACAAGAGAAAACGCGCAATACGAAGAACAGCATCCCGATGCATCTTATCAGCAAAATGTATCTATGTAAATATGTCTATTTCTTACCTTGTTTCCTTGCTACTTTATCACTTCGTTACCTTACGAGAGGTCTTACACAAAGCACTATCCTGAGCTACCAAGTCCCCTCGGATAATCTCGTGTTACGTCACGGTCACGTCGTTCACGACGTGACCGCGACGTAACACGAGACAAAAAGAGAAGCGTTCAAGCTTCGCTCGAAAAACCATGAATGGTAAAAAGGCACATTTATCCATGAAAAAACAAAGTTATCCGCTGCTTTCGGAAAGCACTCACACAAGTCATGCAAACGCCAGTGCTTGCTTACGTGACTCAATCATATGGCGGGTTCCCAATCGCCGTTCGGTTCCAATTAGCTCAAAACGCATGAATAAAATAATAATAATAATAATAATAATAATAATAATAATACTCTTCCGCTAAAAATAGCGGAGCATCCAGAAAATTGCAGGGATTGGCTCCTGGCCGAATAAAACGAGTCAGATAAACGTACATCAAGAATAAAAGAAAATGTGTATCAAAAACATCACACGGTGCCTCAATCTATAAATAGATGTTGTTCATTTCAAAAGCCTAAAAATCGCAACTCAACGTAAACAAATGAAAGAAACATGAAAAAAAAAAAAATTTCAGATGAATTTGTATTCAAGATTGGGTCAAGAAACATTTTGAAAGGCATTAAAATTTCGAAAATTTCAAAACCGTGATTTTGCATGGCGTGTAGAGTAGAATTTTATTTAATTACATGTAATTACCCGCACCAAGATTTCATTTTGCAGACCATTTGTTTTACTCCATGGCCTTACGGATCGTTTCAAAAATTCCATCATAGTTCGTAGAAATACTATACATTACCATTTTGTTTTCTGAAGTCTTGGAAAGTGTGTAAGTAAACACTGAAGTAAAGCTGTTACATCAAGAATCAAAATAAGATTATTTTGCTGTGCAAACATTGAATCGTCTCTGATACGCGACTTTGCCGGCTCAAAAATGAAATGAAAATGGACATAATTTGGAAAGCATCTTCAAAGTATTCTGGAGATTAAATTCTAAATAGAAGAGTGATTTAATAGCTCCTGCCGAGTAAATATCAAAAGTGCGTGTTTTGAATCCTGGCCAAGGAAGCGGCCGAGCAGGTCTGGAACGATTTACCGACAAGACTACTACTACGACGAAAAAATTCCGGGCGATTTATGAACCGGGCCCAGTCCCCGCCCGGTTAATTACTAGAAAATTGCTGTCATTCAAATTGACCCATAACTTTTAAAGGCGGCAGAAATTACAGAAATTGACAAGACGATAGTTTTATCGCCTTGGTAGGGTTACATGATATGATCGGCGCAACTAGCTTAAACGGTTTTAAACATTTCATAAGGTTACTGTCTTTTTACATTTTATGTTACGTTACAACTATGTTATCCAATACAATTGATATGAGGCGCGTTTAAATTGATGTCAGTGTTTTTGTTTAAATTAAACGTAAATTGATTGTATACTCCAAAATGGTTCTAATAAGCCAGAGGCTCGTGCGACTTTAAGCATACCACGCATACACATCAACACATGTTGTTCCACTGTTGCCAACTTCACTGCAGTCAATCCAATCCTGTCCGTACCATATCTGCAATTCCTGGTTGCGTGACACATTCAGCTGATTGGACAGGACGGGGAAAACAAGCTCTGGAGATGTGTGGTCAGTTCCATCAAGACTGTAAAAGTGATTTTTGCTGCCACAATCACTGTGTGCTTTCAAGTCTCCGGCAGGAGGCAGAACGGCGTCTTTATTGGCATTTGTGATGATGGTCAATAAACCGTTATTGCCATACACTGCTGAATTTCTACAGCTCCAGTAGGATGCACTATAAGCTGAGTTGCATTTGATCGACCCCGATTTGTGGATGAGCTTCATTGTCTTAAGACGTCCACTCTTTGTGGTGTTGAAGGCACCATACTGGTTACGTCGCGCTCCAAAGGAAACAGGCTCAGTGTTTATCTTCTGCCAGTTATCTGAAATTTTAACCAAACGAAAACACCACATCACTCCTAATTAAGTTGTGATCTCCAAATCTAGTTGAAAGCTCAGTCCAATTCACTATCACTTGAAACAATTGAAAACAAAAAGTGCCCGAAAGCTGGCTAGCCGGGTAGAGAATAATATATAGTTCGATGCCCAGTAAAGAGTAAGAAGTGAGGAGGGCAGTGTAGCCGAGTGGTTTAGGGCGCTGGTGATGTAATCGGGAGGTCCCTGGTTCAACCCCTAAACCCTGCCACTAACTGGATTTTTTTCTCGGTCGTCCCGAGTTCACATCCTCGGTCATGCTTTGTATATAGCCAACTGGTTTGCCTCCTGCTAGTTGGGATTTTTAACTATGTTAAGTTCATTTAAAATATTTGTTTTCTCTGTTTTAGTGGCATGCCTGTAAACTAGCTATCTTGAAGAGATATGAAGCTAAATGCATGACCACTATAAACAACATTTACATTTACAAGTAGCCGTATGTTTGATGCTAATAGCATTTCTGCAAGAAGTTATACACCAGACACTGATACGCCAATACATTCGAAAATGGAAATGCCATACGCTATAATCTAAGAACATTTACAAGAATATTTTCAGCCTAAAAACGTAGGAAAAATAAGAATATTCAGTTTGGGCAGAAAATTTTCCTCTTAGAAAAAAAGAGTAGAGTGTATAATGTGTTTACTCTGAGACATTGGTCCTCCTGCATTATGGTCATCTCCTAGAGTAATTTATACCAGAAATAAAACACTTTCTTCGTCTTCGTGTACGAACACAAAGAATGCCTCGTAGACTACAAGCTATCGCTGTCAGGCTCTTTTCGCCTTATGGAGGCGTTAAAAGGTTATGCCGTACCTTCACAGCGAACCAGGATTGTCTGTCCATTCCCATCAGAGTATATCCAGTAATCCGCGTTAACCATCGCATTTCCTTCACTGGCCTTGATCTCACTGCAAGATTCGGCAGGAAGCTCCGGAATAGAACCAAGACGGACTGCGTGATTAAAAAATAAACCTCCGTAAAAGCAGTTGTAAAATTTGCAAGATCATGCTTTATTAAATGCAAGCGAGAAGAAAATAAGTTACATAAGATATACTTTGTAGTTCAGGGAACAAATACGACTCCCTCAGAATCGGTGTTAATTTAGTTTATAGCAGGGGTCTAATTCTCGCGCCTTACTTTGTTACTGCAGACATGGATATGAGAGCGAGGTTCCAATGGCGATCAGACAAGATGTGACCGTTAGTGGGATGCACAAAATTTTGCCTCAAGGAATGCTACAAATGTTAATAACCCTTAATGTCGCTTCTTCGCATTCATGTAACGTGACACCAAGGTGTCATCTAAAAACAAACTCCAGTTTTTTGGGGCCTTCAAAATGGCTGAGTCGCCGCGTTTGATAAGATAAGTAAACAAATAAAATTAAGCGTACCTCTGTTTTTTGCCTGTTTCACGTAGTACCTTATCCGATCCGGCATAAAATCTTCTGGTCTTGCTTCCTTGGTTCGATTATTCAGTTCACAGACGTTTTGACCAATGACGACGTTGTAGCTTTGACACGTGACGTCTTCAGCGCACTTGAAATAGCAACCTTTGTGCCATCCAATCTTGCATGTTTTAAACGTGTGACCTCTGAGGAACATTCCTCTTACGGAATATGTCGCTGAATCACCGCATTGGCCAACAGCTTCAACTATACCAATCCGGGACATCAGGAACGCAATTGAGAGCCAGAACTTTGGATTCATATTGGAATGAGTACGTCAGTGCCTTAGCTACGAGCAAAAATAAATACAGCTTAACAACAATGTTTAAAAGGGGATGTTATTCATCGGGCGTGGCCGATTTATAGTTTACCCTTTGGTCGTCCTAGAGCATAGTCTCCTGTCGGCCAAAAAGACGGGGATAGCTAGGGGTTGCTACAAAACCGCTACGGGTGACGCATACCGCAATGGTTTTCATTTTAGTTTTGACAGGAAATCGTTGCAGGCACACTTGGTCGACTTTTGGGTTAATGTGTAATCAGGTTGTGTTTTTTTGCTTCGGCGGAAGGACAGAGAAAAAAGCTTACGGGGCAAAGTACAGTATGGGGCCCAGTTCTCGGCCACTTTTGACGTAAACTTGTATTTCTTACCTCAGAAGAACCGCAGGAACTTGAAATTTCTCCCAGAGCTAGCTACATTATTCAGCTTTTTGGTGTAAAGCTATCGACCGGTCAAAAATTAATTTGCCCGAGCAATAAAAAAAATAAAAGCTCCATTTGTGGGCCCAGTTCTCGGCCACCTTGGCCCAGTTCTCGGCCACTAAAAAGCTTGTGCGTAATTATCTTTAAAAAAAAAAGCTCAATTAATTTTCACAGTCATAAAATCACTCTGTAAACCTATTTATGTTATATCGATCCCAAATTATTTTTATGAGGCTTTGTTTTACTTTAGAAAAGAAGGATTTTAACGCGCCTAGTTGCCTATGTGCAGGTTCTGGCAAAACCGCATTGTGTGACCCGTGCATTTAGATGGTTTATTTTGCAGTGAAAAGGTTTTGAAAGATTTAGGTGTTGTAGAAATAATAGACAAGACAAGAGTCAGCTTAAAACTTAGAGATAAGATTGAACTTTGATGTAATGTATATGAAATGATTCATATATGAACTGCGGATGTATATGAGAGTGATAAATGATCGTCGCAGTGAATTTCCAATTTAAGCAATTGGAATAAAGAAGCCTGAAAAAAAATTCAGGGCTTCAACGGCATTCGAACCCGTGACCTCCGCGTTACCGGTGCGATGCTCTACCAACTGAGCTATTGAAGCCACACATTGGGAGCGAGGTCAATTGTGAGTTCATATTTTCCCGTGAGAGGAGTGAAATGATGTAATGTATATGAAATGATTCATATATGAACTGCGGATGTATATGAGAGTGATAAATGATCGTCGCAGTGAATTTCCAATTTAAGCAATTGGAATAAAGAAGCCTCTCAGTAGCCTCTTGGTAGAGCATCGCACCGGTAACGCGGAGGTCACGGGTTCGAATCCCGTTGAAGCCCTGAATTTTTTTTCAGGCTTCTTTATTCCAATTGCTTAAATTGGAAATTCACTGCGACGATCATTTATCACTCTCAAGATTGAACTTTATTTTTAAAACATTTATTTCTTTCATTCTGGCAGCAGCAGATGAAATTATATTAAAAACCAAGCGCTAAGCTGTGATAGCGAGCAGGGTGGCCGAGAACTGGCAAATACGCAAACGTCGCAAGAAAAAATTTCGAAGTAAATTAAGACCAAAAAATACAACGGTTCAACGAAAAGTTAACTAAAGCAGAAAGCTGAATTATTCTACGTTTCACATGCAAAAATTTACTCGTATGGTGGGGGCTTTTGGATAAAATACGAATTTAACTACATCCATGAATTTTAAGGAGCCGTAAACAAACAAATTTTTTGGGAATGCAAATTCACCTACCTACGCGTAAACTCGACGTGTGAGCTTTCTATATCGAATTGAACGATCAAACTCAAGATACTTAAAGCACATGAATCAGTCTATCGTTTGAAGGAAATACCTTTTTCTTTTAATTCAACTGGAGTGTGAAAAAACGCGTTAAACACAAAGTGGCCGAGAACTGGACCCGGCCGAGAACTGGGCCCCATACTGTACTGATATTCACCATTGTGAAATTGCACTTACTTTGACAAGTTAAAGTTATTTTTGTAAATGAAAAAGGTAACGTCATTGATGTCACGCAGTGTTTTTTTAGCAAACTAGATGGTTTGCTGGTTTCTGACTATGAATTGGGGTGTGATCTTGCGGTATATTTTTTGAGCTGACTCCGCCGTAAAACTTTTTTATTTATTTAGCAAGAACTGTGTCGTCAAGTCGTTTGTCACAAAGAGTAGAATGTTTGTACAGCATGTTTTGGAATTATTTTAGATTTGGTTAGTAAGACGCTTCTGAAGACCTGAGCAAAACATTGGGAATGTACAGTATTAATAGCATACTATTCGCGACAGTCCCTTTCACGCTCGCTAATAAGAGATGGAGATATGCGACCGCGCTTTGGTAAGTTGGAAGCGGAAATGGAAAGGGTGAGGGAGGGTGGGAAAAGAAAAAGCACGGTAGCATAGAGAGGCAAGCGCGAAAGGAATAACAACAGGTCTTGGCCACAACAGCCCGGATTCTTACGCGAACAGGGCCGAAATGAGATGCAGGGCTCTTATTTATACTCGCTCTTGTAAGGGACTGGTGCGAATAGCATACTATTCGCGACAGTCCCTTTCACGCTCGCTAATAAGAGATGGAGATATGCTCCCGCGCTCAGAAGTCTGCGCATTACATGGCGCAAAACCAGATGACCCAAGACATCGCCAATACTCAAACCCAAAGACCCAAAACTCAAACCATAAAAATCCTTCCCAGCAACCCATAACTGAAGACGAAAGGCTAGCAAGACACTAACCAATCTAGCTGACAAGGTCTAAACTAGGTTCCAGGGGCTAAAGTTCGCTATCCACGGCCTAAGGCTGATACTTTTTCACACAAACAAAACATACAACAACTGAGGCTAGACTGCCTTCCCTTGGGTGGCAGAACTTGAAGTACTGAAAATCCAGGATAAATAAGATGGCACAGGACAAAAAGATCTGGCGCTGGAAATACACGAGAGAACCCACCCAAGGGATGGCAGCCTGAGCGTCAGTAATCCGACTAGGGCATTAGACACCCTTTCAGGCTACCATGGGAAGAAAAGGAAAGAAAAATGGCCCGGGACAGGACGCGCAGTTATCTAAGCAAAAGTTCGCTATCCCCCGTTTGTGAGGCAAAGCACACTAACACACTAAGAACACACTAAGAAGGCACTGCACAAACCCGATGTTTGCGAGGCGAAGCACACTAACAACAATAAACGTGTGCAAACGGAAAGCACTGCACAAACCCGATGTTTGCGAGGCAAAGCACACTAACATAACAGATAAACGTGTGCAAAAAAAAGCACTGCACAAACCCGATGTTTGCGAGGCAAAGCACACTACCATAACAAATATTCGTGTGCAAAAGGAAAGCACTGCACAAACCCGATGTTTGCGAGGCAAAGCACACTAACATAACAAATATTCGTGTGAAAAAGAAAAGCACTGCACAAACCCGATGTTTGTGAGGCGAAGCACACCAACATAACAAATATTCGTGTGCAAAAGGAAAGCACTGCACAAACCCGATGTTTGCGAGGCGAAGCACACCAACATAACAGATAAACGTGTGCAAACTGAAAACGAAGGAAGGCACTGCACAAACCCGATGTTTGCGAGGCGAAGCACACTAACAACAATAAACGTGTGCAAACGGAAAGCACTGCACAAATCCGATGTTTGCGAGGCGAAGCACACTAACATAACAAAATAAACGTGTGCAAACGGAAAGCACTACACAAACCCGATGTTTGTGAGGCGAAGCACACCAACATAACAAATATTCGTGTGCAAAAGGAAAGCACTGCACAAACCCGATGTTTGCGAGGCGAAGCACACCAACATAACAGATAAACGTGTGCAAAAACGAAGGAAGGCACTGCACAAACCCGAAGTTTGCGAGGCGAAGCACACTGACAACAATAAACGTGTGCAAACGGAAAGCACTGCACAAATCCGATGTTTGCGAGGCGAAGCACACTAACATAACAAAATAAACGTGTGCAAACGGAAAGCACTACACAAACCCGATGTTTGTGAGGCGAAGCACACCAACATAACAAATATTCGTGTGCAAAAGGAAAGCACTGCACAAACCCGATGTTTGCGAGGCGAAGCACACCAACATAACAGATAAACGTGTGCAAAAATGAAGGAAGGCACTGCACAAACCCGATGTTTGCGAGGCGAAGCACACTAACAACAATAAACGTGTGCACTGAAACGGAAAGCACTGCACAAACCCGATGTTTGCGAGGCGAAGCACACTAACATAACAAAATAAACGTGTGCAAACGGAAAGCACTGCACAAACCCGATGTTTGTGAGGCGAAGCACACTAACATAACAGATAAACGTGTGCAAAAATGAAGGAAGGCACTGCACAAACCCGATGTTTGCGAGGCGAAGCACACCAACATAACAAATATTCGTGTGCAAAAGGAAAGCACTGCACAAACCCGATGTTTGCGAGGCGAAGCACACCAACATAACAGATAAACGTGTGCAAAAATGAAGGAAGGCACTGCACAAACCCGATGTTTGCGAGGCGAAGCACACTAACAACAATAAACGTGTACACTGAAACGGAAAGCACTACACAAACCCGATGTTTGCGAGGCGAAGCACACTAACATAACAAAATAAACGTGTGCAAACGGAAAGCACTGCACAAACCCGATGTTTGTGAGGCGAAGCACACTAACATAACAAAATAAACGTGTGCAAACGGAAAGCACTGCACAAACCCGATGTTTGCGAGGCGAAGCACACTGACATAACAAATACACTGAATAAACGTGTGCAAAATGTGTTGGAAGCCGACCGACGGGAAAAGCACTTCACAAACCCGGAGTTTGCTAGGCGAAGCACGCATAAAATAAACATTCACAACAGTGCAAGCGTGCAAACTTTAAGCGAGGGAACCGAGGAAAAAGCGCTGCACAAACAAGAGCTAACTAGGGAACACGTGGTATTAAAAAACAAGCCAGTAAATGACAAAAACAGATAAATACACAACGCTACTTAACCAGATAGTGCCGGACTTGGGACTGGATAGCTGCAGAAGTGTAAAGGCGTCGAAGAAATGCTTAAGCTTGAAAGACAGCGGCCAAAACGGAGTTTAACATTTGCTTTTACAACACATAGGTAACAGAAGCTAAGGATTCTTACGCGAACTTCAAAATGAGAACTTGGATTTTGTTGTAATTAAATTTTATCGCGGATTGGATGCATAATATCACGGCTTTGAAAGTCTTCAAATAATTAGAAAGGTTCCTTTCTTCCTTTTGATCTTATTGTTATTTTCATTTATTTTCATGTATTGATTATTCGAAAGTGGTTTTCGTTGATACGAAAAAAAAAAACGGGTTTTCACTGAATTGCTTGAAGTATTTTTAGACGTGATAATATTGGCTTAATCAAATTACATTGTGCACGAAATATTTGTTATTCTTTTGTCTTGAAACTTTGAGGAAATTGAAATTTTTGTTTGACAGTAGTGTATGAAAGGCATTTTATAGAACTGAATAAAAAATAAGAAACATTGATAAAGGTTATTTCAAAGATTTATTTTGCCTGATTTTGAAGGGTTTCAGGAGTTTTAAAGAGTGCTGGTAAACGGCTGTATCTTGTTTGTGATTACGGACCTTATTTAGTTTCGAACGCTCTAATTTTTGAAAGGTTAAAACAGGTTAAAACCGGGCGGTTTCATGAGTTTTTGGGTAGAAAGGTACGGTGGTGGTCAAAAAAAATGTTTAGAAAGGAATGACTGTAGTAGCACGTAAGTCGGAGGTTTGCGTGAGTCACGGGGTATAGTATGCGTGCCGAGCTGGATTTCCGGCGTCATAACGGCATGTTTTGTTAATCGGGCGTGGCCGATTTATAGTTTACCCTTTGGTCGTCCTAGACGATAGTCTCCTGTCGGCTAAAAATTACTGGGATAGCCTGGACCAATTGGTTTCATTTCAGTTTTGACAGTAAATCGTTGTAGGAATACTGGGTCGACTTTTGGGCTAATCTGCAATCTGGTTTTCTTCTTTGCTTCGGCGGGAGGACAGAGGAAAAAGCTTAAGGGGTAAAGTACTAATAATCACCATTGTGAAACTGTAGTTGCTTTGACAAGTTGAAGCTATTTTTGTAAATAAAAGGGGTAACGTCATTGATGTCACGCAATGTTTTTGTGGGAAACTTTTGAAACTAGACGCTTTGCAGGTTTGTACAAGTAGCAGTGTGATCTGGCGGTACATTTTTTTGAGGCGGACTCCACTTTAAAACTATTTTTTATATATTTAGCAAGAAGTATGTCGATTTTCATTTCCGCACAGTTGGGCGTCAAAGTCACCTGTCACAAAGATTAGAATGTTTGCACAACTTGGTTTGGATATATTTTAGATTTGACTAGTGACGTTAGTAAGACACTTCTCAAGACATCAGCAAAACATTGGCAGTGTACAGTATTGGTGTGAACTTGAATGAATTTTTTACGAGATCAGTAAAGCTATCGAATAAAAAGATGACTTGAAAATGAAAACTTCGAATAATTATAATTAAATACCAATTGAATTTTAGATGAGAAATTCCGAAAGTGACATCTGTGTTTAAAATAGGAATTTTTGTACAACTTAAAGTTCCTAAAAAAAGACCACATGTTTGGTAAAAATCACAGACAAACATGATCAGGAAAACAAAACAGGCCAATTGGTTTTATTCACGAAAATACAACTTTCTTGAGAATGAGTTTGTAAACAAGACGATGAAATCGAATTACATTTTACACGAAATTTGCATACATTTGAACTTGCAAAAAAGAAGTATCTCTGCCGAGACATAATAGCTATAATTGTTATTTTTTATGCATTAACTATTTGAAAGTGGTTCTCATCGATGAAAACAAAACGGTTTTTCATTCACTGCTTGATGTATTTAATAGACGTGAAAACATTCGCTTAATCAAACAAGACGCTAGCAGAGCGTTCACGCCGGCCCTGGAAGTGACATAGGGGTGGAGGATTAGGGAGGGGATTGGGTACGTATCGGAACACCCGGGTATAAGAGGCTAAAATAAAACATAAAATACACACCTATTGTTTTTAATGTGCCAACCAGAGACCTATTGGCTAGTGAAAAAAAGAGTTATTTTGTTTAACTTGTTGGACATTTATCGAACATTTAAATAACAAAGACAATGTTTGTAAACAAATATCTTCCCTATAAAGAATAAAGAAAAGCTGCCTAGATAAAACTAGGAATATAGACGTGTGTATATAGACGTATACAGTGTGAAGACTTAAATGCAAACAAATAAACAAAATGACCAGTAAACTTAGACAATACTGTGGAACCCGGATATATAAACGATGTACCAAGGGACTGGCGAAACCATATCGTTATATCGGGGAATCGTTAAACGTCTTAAACCGGGATTTCGTTCCGCTGTAGTAGGACTCGCTAATGAAGACTTGTCAAAATATGAAACCATCTCAATGTGGTACTTCTTGGTGCAGAAAAGCGTTTTTCGGGAGTTATTTATGAATCACGGAAGCGTTGCGTGACCACCAGATAGTGGCTGCGAAGGAGACTAGAATATTGTTTACACAACTCTGAAACTACATGGTTCCTTCCAAAAACTGAATTGGTAATACTTTCTTCATTTACTTAACTATTAATGAAACTACTTGTTTGCATTTTTCTGGAGTACTGGAGTAATTTTTTAAATCTTTTATAAAACACAAAACCAAAGTCTGGTTGCCGTTGAAAGATGATCAGATAACACCGCGTCTGTCTCGAAAACAAAGATCGATGACCCTTCAAAACCTAAAATACCGAACTAAAGATGGACAAATGAAAGAAACTTGAAAGAAACATTATTTCAGATTAATTTTCATAGAAGATGAAGCAACGAAATGTATTCAAAAGGTCTCAAAAGCGTCAATTTTAAAACTCGTGAAACAACCATTGCACGCTTAAATTAAATTTATTCACGCAAAAGCATTTCTTGTACTGCAGCGGACGGCTTTTGCATTATAATTTTTTACTTGACTACTTTTACTGATCCTTCTAAAAATGCCATCTAAAATTCAAAGCAATAATATACATAACATTTGCTTTCTAAAGTCTCGAGATGCCGCAGAAAGTCCTTGATCAAGTCCATGATTTGTATTCAAAACACACTGCGTCGCGACACAGTCTTCGCGGCCCCGAAAGAAAGATGGATTTCTTAACACTAGCATAGCATAACAAACAAGACCTTGAAAGTTTGTAATCCGTTCCGTGGAACAAAAGACTCCGCATCAAGGACTTCACTTGCAATGGCGACTTTTCCCTGTCGAGGTCAAGCAGATGGTACGCAAAGCACAATGGGATTACGTCACTCGATTGCGCAATTTTGCAGATTTGTGACTACGAAAGAAATCAAGCCCATTTTACTACTCCTGGCCTCCAGCCGGAGTAATTACATTCTGCACGAAATATTTTGTATCCATTTGTCCCGAAACTTTGAGGAAATTGAAATCTTTGTGGACAGTACTGCATAAAAGCAGTTTATAGAATTGAATAAAAAGATAAGAACCATATTGATAAAGGAAATTTTAAAACTTTATTTTGGTTCATTTTGACGAAATTCAGGATTTTCAAAGACTGCCAGTAAACGGCTGTATGGTAGCGGGCAGAAGTCGGTTTGTTCTGAATTTTTCAATACGGTATACAAGTTACAGGTCAATAAACAGACCCTCTGTACAGTAAAAAACGTTTTGGGAACAAACCATTGTGAACTCATTTTCTATGTTGATCAGTAAAAATCCTTAGTACGACATGGGGTTTGTTATCAAGTTTGTTAGTACGTTAATACTGCAAGGTGTATAACCTCAGAGAATTATTATCAGTGTGTTTTGTTTTATTAGCGGTTTATACTCTAGGTCTTGGAATGGGAGATCAAAATTAAGGCAAATTTCTGATATTATCTGATTGCTTGGCACAGATTAGTACGATACTGAATTGGTTAGGAAATTTAAACAAACATTAAATTGAATGAGAGTAGAAAGGGAGGGACAGGTGGGGGTGAAAGGCTAAGGAGATGGAAAGGGAGGGAAAATTAAAATCCATGCTTGGTTATATCACGCAACCTTTGACTTCTGTTGTTTTCTCACAAGAACAAAAATTAAGATGGGGTTCTACCTGGCTTTGAATGGAACTTTAAGAGATTTAAAGAAGGGATTGAAGAAAAGAATGGAAACACCTTCAAACAGTTGACCCCCTCGCAAGAGCACTCCGGGTTGTCAAGAGACTGTTTGGTGTCCGTCCACCAATTTTAACTTCAAATTCAAATTTTAAAATCACATTAAATCTTCAATATTTCTTATTTGTCTACATTTTACTAATCCTTTGAGAAAAACTATCGCCTCCCAGACATCCCCCAAAATCGTTCAAAAATTAACAAAATACTGCAAAAAAAAAATATATGGGATAAGTAAAGCTTTTTTGGATTCCTTGAAACGCGGCTGAAATGGTTTTCAGTGTTTTCCAGCCCTTATACTTTGGGTCAGTACTACTATTCTTCACCAGTTTCTATTACAGTTATGGTATGAAACAAATACCTAATCAATGGTCAATAAGTTGTGATCATTTTCTTGACAATAGTACCTGATTAGGAGTTGTATACTGTTCCATTAAAGTGTAAGGACTGGAAAATACTGAAATGCGTCAGCCACCTAAAGCGTTGGCAAAATTGGTCTTCAGGTAAAACCCCGCCTTTATTAAAAGGCTGCACTTTGCTAAGTGTTACAAATTTATATTTTCTAGACGTCTAGTTCAATCGTTTATTTGTATTGTGCGAAATATATTTTTATAAATTGAGATAATTTATGTCATTAAGTAATAATGCAATCTTGAAAACATTCCAGATTTTCATTATTAAATAGAAACACGAAAAATTCAAATTTGGGTAAACAAGCCTGTCAAAATGACGTTGCCATGGTGATTTCAAGTTACTGGCACAATAACTAATCCTACCAAATTATTGCGAGATAAATTTTCGATAAACGCGCAAAGTTTGGCAGCGTTTGGTTGAATCTTGAAAAAGTTATAAGCGTCAAAAGTCAACGAGGGCCTCAAAAGCCCCCCCCGGCCTGAATAGGTTTAAGTGACTGTTTTTGCAGTGATTTTTACTGTACTGTACCCTGCCTTTCAAGTCAAAACAGATAGCTAATTATTAAGCGCCCGATTTTAAGCTTCTCAAGCTTCTTGTTGATATTTGTTATCACTGCTATCGACATTAAAGGTGTGTTTTTCAGGGACTGCGTAGGTGGAGGGGCTGGTAGGGCTATAGCCCTACCACTTTTTTGGTTGGGTTAATGTTTTAGGGCTCCGGATGAAAAGGATAATGTAAATTATTGATTTAGCTGTTTAGGCAAGCCTAAAAGCGGAGCTCCCCATTTTTAAAAAATCTTAACCTTGCCTACACGGAATCTATCGAAACTGCGTTAAGAAAGTAAAAACATCATGAAATTGTCTGTCATAAAATCAGGCTGACCAATTCAGTATAGGTTGTTAGCTTGTATCAGGGTCCTGTCTCTTTCTTCAGCGGACTTGATCTATGCAGTGGCTAGCTTTGTTTTAACACAAACATTTGCTAAAGTTAAGCCCATTGTATTCTTGATAATAACAGCCGCAGATTCAACAGCGAACAACAAAAACACGCAAACTGGACTTGCACAAGGAATATCATTCGCATTTATTTCGGGTCTCCTCGTAAACCGTTTTAGTCTTCCGTTATTTGGAAAAAAATTGTGTAAGAAAGTTCTCTGTCGCTCTATTTACTCGCGGTTTCATTTAGCCTACACAGTGAACACCGCACAACAAATTTTCCCGCGTATTCATATCACAACTTCGTTTAGATCTAACTGAAACGTCCACATCATCCAGTCGATAGAAGATAACGTCAATTGCTCGTTTTACAGTTACAAAATATGCGACCAGAGACCAATAAAATTAAAATTTAACCGTGTAGCAATTGAACGAGAGCCACATTTTTTGCGTAAAGGCGCATCAAGGTTTCGATACACTTACACATGAAAAAGACAAACAAAATAGAGCAATTGGATAATAAACCTCTCAGATGTTTGCTGTGTATTGTCGCTGAGTAATTTTACCCATTGTCTATATTTTGTCTTGCCCTGCGAGCTTTATTTGCTGTTTGAAAATTCCCCTCCTTTTCTTTAGCCACGGGCGGGAAACCTCCTCACTCCCAGACCTAATCCGTGCGTATGTACGGGGTTGGCGGAGACCCCCAAAATTTCTCGGTTCGATGGATAACCATTATGGATTATCCATCAGGAATTGACGAAAGTAGCTAAAAATACTCAGTTATTGTAAGGCGACTGTTTGAAGTATACATCAAACATATACATTTGGTATACTTCATTTTCAAGGCAGAATCTGATACCAGATATTCCATCGTCTTACGTACTGTATTTATTAACAAAGGGAACTCGAATTTAGTTTCCCCTTCCCAGTTACCCAATTAGTTATTAATGATGTTGCAAGAATTAGGTATCGTCCTGTACGTAGTTTACGATTGCCGAATATTTGTGTTCGCCTGATAATGCGTTGGTGTAAAATTTAGCAATCGGGTGGCATTTAGAGGAACACGGTCTATCGAAGTCTGATTTGGAAGACAAACAATCCTCTGTTTTGAAAACATGCAGATCGAAGTTTGGTTTTTTAATGATGTGATGCTTTGCATTAAGGAATTGAAACCTGAGTTTAATACTCAGAAAGACTCTATTCGCGCCAAACTTTTTACGTGACTTTGCGTGCAAGTATCTTATTGCGTAATCAGAGTCTTAGGAATTCTTTTTACATTTGCATTCGTACCCAATTTTAGTCATTCTGAGTTGATAATGACTTTAAACAAACATCGAAAAGTCTTCGCATTTAAAATGTTTAACTAAGTTGGTTTGAAGCTTTTTAATTTATCGTAATGTTTTATAGTTATTTTGTTTTTTAAATCAGTTCTTTGTTTCAAATTATGATATTGATACGAAAGAAAGGAAAGAAGAAATCAAACTAGTTAACGTTTGAAAACATTTTTAACCAAGGATAAATTTAATTTATCCACACTATATACAAGTTCATTCTGCTCCTAATCAAATTCCCTTTATCTTTTTTGGCTTTGTTATTTTCCCTAAGATAAAGATTCAATAGGCAAAGTTCGAGTTAAAATCTATGGGAAGTTCTTGTTTTAATGAAATTGTTTTTCTCTTAACATTTTCGCTGTTCTCTAGAAATGGGTATAAAGTAAACGAATACTATTTTTTAAGCGACAACTCGTCTCTTTGCGCCTCTTGGCTCAATATACTAGTCAGAAAGTTTATTTCAATTTTTTGAGGTGTCCGCTATTAAAAACGGCGTTTGTATAAGAACGCTCTTTCGATAGCAGAAGTTTTGTAAAAGTAAAAATGATTCGAAAACACCGGTCCGACAAAGATATGTATTCTTTACATACAGCAGGAAATAAACCCTTCATTTCCACGTCTGTATAGAAAGATCCAATTGCATGAGGTGATTTTTTCTTACCTTTTTGCGAATCAGTTATCCCAAATCCGGAGAGTTTCTTTCTTTTGATGTCTTCAGATTATTGTTAAAAATGAAACTCGAAATAAACATGCTGCTACGCGCCACTGTTTCTTTATCATTATTATTACTTTTTCTCTTGACATTTTATAATCTGTCAATCAATCAAATGCCGGAAGTTTGAAAAGGATCTCAAACTTCCCAGCAGGTCAAATCCGCAATGTCGGTTAAAACAAAAAAGTTAGTCAAATTCCTGACGCGGTTTTTATCCAGTGCATTAGTTTTGCTGTACGCGAATAAAATCAATTGTGAAAACGGGCGACTATTCGTGAAATGCTTCATAAAAGTACTTCATTTTAAAGGCAGAAAGTCTCAAAGTGAAGTCAAAAAAATGCTCAGCAAAGAGATATTAAAATTGATGTATTGATTTCCACATTCTTTAATCTTATTGGCTTTGTTGGTCATTTATACAGCAATATATTTTTTCAATCGACATGTTACTTTGTTATTGAATAATTAACAATTATTCTTTGAAATCGAGGTGAATAGTTTACAGAATCTTCAAACATGGCAAATCTAGTTAATCTTCGATAAAATTCTCGTCACAATCTAGCAAAATGGTCCTTTAACACCACTCAAACCTGCAATCTGAATAAAAAACCTGCTTGCAAAACATTTTGACCGTTGAATCAAAGCTTTTGAAGTTCACTTGAATTGAAAATTGAAAGAGCAGTTGGCGAAGGATCCACCTGAAAGTTTGGATTATACTGAATGTGTGCAGAACTGTGGTGAAAACTGGATGTTTTCTTGCACAAAGACGTTTTCCTGAATATTCGTGGAGGATCTTGGTTCAATAACACTTGTTGTTGCTGCCGATAAATCTGCGGTATTCATTTCTGCCGATGCCGGGCGAATAGCGACTTGACGGTAAGCAATTGTTTATCGTTTTAGTACTCGAGTTGTATGGACGTTGTGCTGCAAATTGCGAAATATGTAGTCTTCTCTTACTTTGAAAACCATCAAGCCAAATTTCTTAGCCTTTTTTGTCTTTTCTGGTTCAGCATCTTCTTGTATTCTTAGTATTTGCGATTCAGAAACGCCGGCGAAACGCGAGTTTACGCCGGCCATTTTGTTTCAGTTTGGATCAAGCATTATTCACTCCGTAGGGAGTGAATAATGCTCATTAGCTCGAGATAGCGAACCAATCAGATTGCTTGAAACACCAAGATCACTGAGAGTGTATATACTAATTAAATTTATATTTGCATGATTTCTGTTTTGGTGGAATATCTTTAAACAGAGAAGAAGCTGGAAAATTGGAAAATATAACACCTGTCTTCTGTTTTTGCTCTAGCTGTTTCAATTTAATATATAATATAATTTAATATATATATCTTGTTGAAGGTTTTTAGCTAGATAGCATTCGCCGTCTTTATGATAGAGCATTTTGAATTTCGGAGTTTCACCCCAAACGAGATCAAGATGGCCGCCAGAAGGTTATCACGTTTTCTTAAAAAAATGCCTTATATTCTGCTATTTTAAACAATCTGAACAGCTGTGGTTTTACGAGAAGTGTTTATGTGAATGTTTACTTGTTCATGATGGTGATGTGACTGCTATTTGTAGCAGAATTTAATGCGAGAAGTTTTCATTGATTTTCGGAGTAACGTACAGACCTGAGACTTGGGCAAGTAGTTTATATAGTAGTTTTGTACGATATTCTTGATTTTTTTGACTCAATAGTTTTGGATTCATTTTTTCGCGGCGTGACAGTGAAAACTACCTATTGTGGATAAAGTTTTGCGGAAATGTAGAAAACATCATTCTGCTGCATTATGAAGGTCGTGTTGCCATAAGACTAACACGTATATTGTCGAACAGCTTAGCAATTATATAATTCACTCTCGATTTCTATGGGGTGATCGTTGATTCGGCCTATCACCCCATAGAAATTGAGAGTAAATATTGAAATTGTTTTAGTAGAATTTTTATTCATGCTTGCATGCAGTGTAAGGGCCTGAAATTTGAGCCCGATTACATGAGGTTTTAAAAACCGGGCTGGAAAGTTTAGCCCCGGCTGAAATTCGGCCCGGGATCAAATTTTCTTCGTGTGAACGCAAAAATCTTTTTAAGAAAATTTGTTTTGGAAGCCGAGCTAAAATCTCAGCCGCGCAAACCGGGTTGAAATTTCAGCCTGGGCTTAAATTCTCCATGTAATCAAACCCTAAGAAAATGTAATCAGACCCTAAGAAAATAAGAAATAAAGAAAAAAACTCAACTTATTAAATAACGATTTCCAGTTTTTTTCTTTAACTTGTAGTTTTTTAGCGAAATCGTGCTGAATTATCCGTTGAAATAAACAGCTGCATGTGTTCACACGCTCATCAGTTCATTTATTTTCATGTCATCAGAAAAGAAAATTAACCATCACCAAGAACAGCAGGCGTCCAGCTTGGCAGGCACAAGAATGTATGGCAGCCTACTATAGAGACAGAAATGAGGGGCTTACACCACAGATGGAACACAATCCAAAGCTGGCCAAAGACAGACAGCTGCGGTGGAAGACCTTTATGCCACTGTGCATAATGGGTAGTGAGTGAGTGTCTGTCGGAAATCGATAATAATATAAAATTTATATCGATTGGTATCGATTATCGGTTAATCGATTGATTACGCAGGAGATAAAAGAAGTGCAAACAGCTTTCCCCCTCAAGGTTTAACAGTAATAAAATAACTTCTAAGAATGAGTAAAGTGCCGAATTAGCACAATCCATTCCTACGAAACTCAAACACTTCCCAAGTGGGTCTTCAAAGTAATATTCTCTCAACTATAGTCTTTTCCGATATGACAGGCAAAAGAAAAAAACTGTTTGGAAAATTCATTCATTACCAATTTGTTGTTATTGTGGATAATTTAAAACTTTCAAAAAATTGATGTCCAAGGTAATAGTTTCGCACTTCGGGTAACAAATCCCATTGGAATTGCGGGCTCAGATTTGTTTTCCTTTTTGTGGCTTTGCCTTTGAGGGCTGCTCAAAAAAGGAATTAAAAGTAAAAAATCACGTGTCATATATTGGCGTGGCTCTTACATCCGGTGGAAACTTCCAACAGTTCTGGGCTCCCTTGAAACGTTCCCTCACAATACAACAATCCTCGACCACGCTTTGTATATAGCCAACTGGTCTGCCTCCTGCCAGTTGGGATTTGTAACCTTGTTATATTCATTGATAAATTATTTGTTTCCTCTGTTTCAGTGGCATGCCTGTAAACTAGCTATCTCGTTGAGATATGAAGCTAACTGCATGGCCACTATAAACACATATTTATTTATTTATTTTACAATGAACCATGGCCAAGCACATGTCATCAAGATATGAGAAAATTTACATCTTTATTCTTGTACTACCTTTCCGTGCTGTCTGTACCGAGCCTTCAACATGGCGCCGTAAACAGTTGCACAGCAACGATGTGAGATTGAGCCCTCGGCTTACGCGACATGCACAGCGGATAACATGCCTTTCGAGTTACTGCGCACGTATCCTGTTTTGTTGTCGCTGACTGTAAAGTACTCTTTGAGAGCAGAAGGATTTTTTTGTAAAGTCCCATATGATGCCATGGATCGACGGAATCTTGGAATAAAAATAACAAATTATTATCAAACTTTTATTACTATCATGTGTTTAATCAATATTTTTTACCCAGGGTTTTATATCACAAGTCAAAACTGAAGGAGGAAGGATGATGTTTATTTTGTTTGCATTTGGTATTACCTTGATCGTAATATGTCACAATTCCCCGCACTTTTCATACTAACGCGGGTTAACCGTGGTTGCACTTTTCGCCAAAAAAGTCCGTTCATGGTGAGAAAAGGCAGTATTGGAGTAAAGAAATCAGTGTTCTAAATAAAACTTTAAAGTAGAGGTGTAAATGTCATATTTATTAATTTATATTAATGTTGAAGAAAGAGCCAAACATGCAAAAATGTCAATTAAAGTTAATTTTTAAAATCTGGTTCCGGGCACCATGGATTATTATTTAACAGTTATTTTTTTATATCGTATCGGCAATGAAGTCTGGAACGAAGCTAATACCTTTCCCGTACGGATAACAGGATGAATGAAGAATTACAAGAATATTGCTGTCATTTAAATTGACCAATGACTTTTAAAGACGGGAGAGATTACAAAAAATGACAAAGACAATAGTTTTGTTCACCCTGGTTAGGTTACATGTTATTGGCGCCACGTGGTTAAACTGTTTTCTACATTTCACTTAATTACTGTCTTTTTTTTATGTTACGTTACAACTATGTCATCTAATACGATTAATATGTCAAATATGAGGCGTGATTAAATTGATTTCAGTGTCTTTGTTTAAATTAAACGTTAATTGATTGTCTACTCCAAAATGTTCCTGATAAGCCAGAGGCTCGCGTGACTTTAAGCACACCACGCATACACATCAACACATGTTGTGCCACTGTTGCCATCTTCACTGCAGTCAATCCAATCCTGTCCGTACCATATCTGCAATTCCTGGTTGCGTGACACATTCAGCTGATTGGACAGGACGGGGAAAACAAGCTCTGGAGATGTGTGGTCAGTGCCATCAAGACTGTAAAAGTGATTTTTGCTGCCACAAACACTGCGTGCTTTCAAGTCTCCAGCAGGAGGCAGAACGGCTTCTTTATTGGCATTTGTGATGATAGTCAGTAGATCGTTATTGCCATACGCTGCCGAATTTCTACAGACCCAGTAGGATGCACTATCAACTGGGTTGCATTTGATCGACCCTGATTTGTGGACGAGCTTCATTGTCTTAAGACGTCCACTCTTTGTGATGTTGAAGGCACCATACTGGTTGTCTCGCGCTCCAAAGCAAACAGGCTCAGTGTTTATCTTCTGCCAGTTATCTTAAATTTTAACCAAACGAAAACACCACATCACTCCTAACTAAAGTTGTGATCTCCAAATCTAGTTGAAAGCTCAGTCCAATTCACTATCACTTGAAAGAATTGAAAACAAAAAGTTCCCGAAAGAAGGCTAGCCGGGTAAAGAATAATATATAGTTAGATGCCCAGTAAAGAGTAAGAATTAAGGAGGGCAGCGTAGCCGAGTGGTTTAGGGCGCTGGTGATGTAATCGGGAGGTCTCGGGTTCAACCCCTCAACCCTGCCACTAACTGGATTTTTTTCTCGGTCGTCCCGAGTTTACATCGTCGGTCACGCTCTGTATAAAGCGAACTTCAGTTGTCTGCCTCCTGCTAGTTTGGATTTTTAACTATGTAAAGTTCATTAAAAATATTTGTTTTCTCTGTTTCAGTGGCATGCCTATAAACTAGCTATCTTGAAGAGATATTAGGCTAAATGCATGACCACTATAAACAACATTTACATTTGCAAAGAATAGCCGTATGTTTGATGTTAATAACATTTCTGCAAGAAGTTATACACCAGACACTGATACCCCAATACATTCGAAAATGGAAATGCTACACGCTAAATCTAAGAAAATTCAAAATAATATTTTCAGCCTAAAATCGTCGAAAAAATAAGAATATTCAGTCTGTTCCTCTTAGAAAAAAAGAGTAAAGTGTATAATGTGTTTACTCTGAGACATTGGCCCTGCTGCATTATGGTCATCCCCTAGAGTAATTTATACCAGAAATAAAACACTTTTTCCGTCTTCGTGTACGAACACAAAGAATGCCTCGTAGACTACGGGCAATCGCGCGCTGTCAGGCTCTTTTCGCCATTATGGAGGCGTTGAAGGGTTATGCCATACCTTCACAGCGAGCCATGATTGTCTGACCATTCCCATCAGAGTATATCCAGTAATCCCCGTTAACCATCTCATTTCCTTCACTGGCCTTGATCTCACTGCAAGATTGGGCAGGAAGCTCCGGAATAGAACCAAGAGGAACTGCGTGATTAGAAAATAAAGCTCCGTAAAAATCGATGGCAATTATAAAATTTGCAAGATCATGCTGGATTAAATGCAAGCAAGAAAAATATACAGTTAAATCAGATATACTTTCTAGTTTAGGGTACAATTACTACTACCTTAGAGTCGTGTTAATTTATATTTTAGCAGGGGTCTAATTCTCGCGCCTTTGTCACTGCAGACTTGGATATGAGAGCGAGGTTGCAAATAGCGATCACACAAGATGTGACCGTTAGTGGGATGCACAAAACTTGGCCTCAAGGAATACTACAAATGTGATTAAAAACCCTTAATGTCGCTTCTTCGCATTCATGTAGCGTGACACTAAGGTGTCATCTAAAGACAAACTCCAGTTTTTTGGGGCCTTCAAAATGGCTGAGTCGCCGCGTTGGATAAAATAAGTAAACAAGTAAAATTAAGCGTACCTCTGTTTTTTGCCTGTTTTACGTAGTACCTTGTGCGATCCGGCAAAAAATCTTCCGGTCTTGCTTCCTTGGTTCGATTATTCAGTTCGCAAACGTTTTGACCAATGATGACGTTGTAGCTTTGACACGTGACTTCTTCAGCGCACTTGAAATAGCAACCTTCGTGCCATCCAATCTTGCACGTTTTAAACGTGTGACCTCTGAGGAACATTCCTCTTATGGAATATGTCGCTGAATTACCACATTGGCTAGCAGATTCAAATATACCAATCCGGGACATCAGGAACGCAAGTGAAAGCCAACACTTTGGATTCATATTGGATTGAGTGCGTCAGTGTCTTTGCTACGAGCAAAAACAAATACAGCTTAACAACAATGTTTAAAAGGGGATGTTATTGATATTTGTTAACACTGCTATTGACATTAAAGGTGTGTTTTTCTTAGCTTGGTCTTCTTCAGAAATTGACCAAAGTAGCTAAAAAACTCAGTTATTGTAAGGCGACTGTTTGAAGTAACTTCAAACATATACATTTGGTATACTTCATTTTCAAGGCAGAGCCTAAAAGAACCCGATACCAGATATTCTCATCGTCTTACGTACTGTTTTTGTTAACAAAGGGAACTTGAATTTAGTTTCCCCTTCCCAGTTATCTCATTAGTTATTAATGATGTTGCAAGAATTAGGTATCGTCCAGCACGTAATTTACGATTGCCGAATATTTGTGTTCGGTAATGTGTTGGTGTAAAATTCAGCAATCGTATGGCATTTAGAGGAACATGGTCTATCGAAGTCTGATTTGGAAGACAAACAATCCTCTGTTTTAAAAACATGCAGATCGAAGTTTGATTTTTTAGTTGATGTCATGCTTTGCATTAAGCAATTGACCCCTGAGTTTAATACTTAGAAAGATTCATTTCGCGCCAAACTCTTTACGTGACTTTGCGTGCAAGTACCTTATTGCTTAATCAGAGTCTTAGGAATATTCTTTTACATTTGCATTGGTACCCAATTTTAGTCATTTTGAGTTGATAATGACGTTAAACAAACATCGAAAAGTCAGGCATTTAAAATGTTTAACCAAATTGGTTTTAAGCTTTTTAATATTATCGCAATGTTTTATAGTTAATTTTTTTTAAACCAGTCCTTTGTTTCAAATTATGATAACGAATACGAAACAAAGGAAAGAAGGAATCAATCTAGTTTGAAAACATTTTAAACCAAGGATAAATTTAATTTAACCACACCAAATACAAGTTCATTCTGTTCCTAATCAAAATCCCTTTTTCTTTTTTTGGCTTTGTTTTTTCCCCTAAGATAAACAAACAATATGTTTTTATTTTTAATTTTTAAAAAAAAAAAAAAAAAAAAAATTTTTTGAGCGACAACTCCAGTCTCATTACGCCTCTTGGTTCAATATACTAGCCAGCAAGTTTACTTCAATTTTTTGAGGTGTCCGCTTTAAAAACGGCGTTTGTATAAGAACACTCTGTCGGTAGCAGAGGTTTTGTAAAAGTGAAAATGATTCGAAGACACCGGTCCGACATTAATATGTATTCTTTACATACATCAGGAAATAAACCCTTCATTTCCACGTCTGTATAGAAAGATCCAATTACACGAGGTGATTTTTTCTTACCTTTTTGCGAATCAGTGATTCCAAATCCGGAGAGTTTCTTTCTTTTGATATCTTTAGATTATTGTTAAAAATGAAACTTGAAATAAACATGCTGCTACGCGCCACTGTTTCTTTATCATTATTATTACTTTTTCTTTTGACATTTCATAATCTGTCAATCAATCAAATGACGGAAGTTTAAAAAGGATCTCAAACTTCCCAGCAGGTCAAATCCGCAATGTCGGTTAAAAAAAAAAGTTAGTCAAATTCCTGACGCGGTTTTTTATCCAGTGCATTAGTTTTGCTGTAAGCGAATAAAATCAATTGTGAAAAGGCGACTATTTGTGAAATGCTTCATAAAAGTACCTCATTTCAAAGGCAGAAAGTCTCAAGGTGAAGTTAAAAAAGTGCTCAGCAAAGAGATATTAAAATTGATGTATTGATTTCCACATTCTTTAATCTTATTGGCTTTGTTGGTCATTTATACAGCAATATATTTTTCCAATCAACATGTTCTTTGTTATTGAATTATTAAATTACTTTTGTATAATTTCTGTTTTGACAGAATGTCTTTTACCAGAGAAGAAGCTGGAGAATTGGAAAATATAACACTTGCCTCCTGTTTTTGCTCTAGCTGCTTTAATTTAGTTTTAATATTTTATACCGATACATCAGGTCTTAGCGCGTTGCGGTTGTTCTCAAATCGTTGCGTGGGTTGGTAACAAAGTTATAATGATGTTAAAAACCAGTTTTTACTTAGGGAAAATTATTGGGGATAAAGTTATGTGGAAATGTAGAAAACACCATTCTGCTGCATTATGAAGGTCGTGTTGCCATAAGACTAACACGTATATTGTCGAACAGTTTAGCAATTAAATAATTCACCATCGATTTCTATAGGGTGATCGTTGATTCCTCGGCCTTATTAACAATCACCCTATAGAAATTGAGAGTAAATATTGAAATTGTTTTACTAGAATTTTTATTCATGCTTACAGTGTAAGGGCCTGATTACATGGCGAATTTCAGCCGGTCTGAAATTTGAGCACGATTACACGAAGTTTTAAAAACCGGGCTGAAATTCGGCCCGGGATGAAACTTTCTTCGTGTGAACGCAAAAATCTTTTTAAGAAAAATAGTTTGGAAGCTGAGCCAAAATCATAGCCGCGCAAACCGGGTTGAAATTTCAGCCTGGGCTTAAATTCGCCACGTAATCAGACCCTAAGAAAATAAGAAATAAAGAAAAAAAAACTCAATTTTATTAAATAACGATTTCCAGTTATTTCTTTAACTTGTATTTTCTTAGCGAAATCGTGCTGAATTATCCGTTGGAATAAGCAGCTGCATGTGTACACACGCTCATCAGTTCATTCATTTTCATGTCATCAGAAAAGAAAATGAATCCATCACCAAGAACAGCACTACACTGGCCACCTGGCAGGCGTCCAGCTTGGCAGGCCCAAGAATGTATGGCAGCCTTCTATAGAGACAGAAAATAGAGGCTTACACCACCGATGGAACACAATTCTAAAGCTGGCCAAAGACAGACAGCTGCGGTGGAAGACCTTTGTTGTTGCCCCACATGCTACTGTGCATAATGGGTGGTGAGTGAGTGTCTGTCGGAAATCGATAATAATCGAAAAATTTATGTCGATTGATTTATCGATTATCGGTTAATTATGCCTGCGATAAAAGAAGTGAAAACCGCTTTTCACCTCAACACTTTTTGTCAACAGTAAAAAAATATCCTCTAAGAATGATTAAAAAGCTAAAATATCTTTCGTGAAATCAATCCATTCCTACAGAACTAATAAAAACTTCTAAGCAATTTTTCAAAGTAATTTTCTCTCAATGATAGTCTTTTATAATGTGACAGGCAAAAGAAAAAACTGTTTGGAAACTTCATTGCCAATTTGTAGTCATTGAGGTTAACATTGACATTTTTCAAAAAATTGATGTCCAAGGTGATAATTCGCGCTTCTGGTAACAAAATCCCACTGGAATTGCGGTCTCAGACATCTTCTTTTTCCTTTTTGTGGCCTTGCCTTCGAATTTAAAGTAAAAAATCACGTGTCATATATTGGCGTGGCTCTTACATCCGGAGGAAACTTCCAACAGTTCTGGGCTCCCTTGAAACGTTCCCTCACAATACAACAATGAACCATGGCCAAGCACATGTCATCCAGATATGAGAAAATTTACATCTTTATTCTTGTACTACCTTTCCGTGCTGTCTGTACCTGCCCTTCAACACGGCGCCGTAAACAGTTGCACAGCAACAATGTGAAATTGTGCCATAGGCTTACGGACATGCACAGCGGATAACATGCCTTTCGAGTTACTGCGCACGTATGCTGTACTGTTGTCGCTGACTGTAAAGTACCCTTTGAGCGTAGAAGGATTTTTTGTAAGGTCCCTTATGATGCCATGGTCGGCGAAATCTCGGAGTAAAATTAAGTTAAACAAAATACAGTAGCTTAAAGCCTCGCTCTACTCATTTTGTCATAATCAAACTTTCATTAATATTAGGTGGTTAATCAATATTTTTTTACCCAGGGTTATATATCACAAGTCTAAACTGAAGGAAGAAGGATGATGTTTATTTTATTTGCATGTGGTATTACCTTGATCGTAATATGTCATAATTTCATGCACTTTTCATACTAAAAGCCTAACGCGGGTTAAACCGTGTTTGCACTTTCCGCCAAAGAAATAAATAATGGCAGTATTGTAGTAAAGAAATCAGTGTTCTTAATAAAAGAGTAGAGGCGTAAACGTCATGTTTATTAATTTAAATTAATGTGGTAGAAAAATTACAGGTCAGAGTAGCAAAACTACAGAAACATTTTTTTTAACTACAGAAAACTGCAAATAACAGAAAAAGCCAAACATGCAAAAATGTCAAGTACAGTTAATTTACCAAATCTGGTTCCTAGCACCATGGTTTATTATTTAACAGTTATTTTTCATATCTTATGGATACTGAAGTTCGGAACGAAGCTAAAACCTTTCCCGTACGGATAACAGGATGAATGAAGAATTACTAGAATATTGCTGTCATTTTAAGGGACACTGTCACGGGGATATTAATGCTTTTCGGTAAAAAGTACTAAAATTGGCAAGTAGGTCTTCTCGTACATGAAATGCACCTAGTACATCAAGCTGAAGATATAAAATTAATTGTTGTTGAAGGAAGAAGGGAGCCATAATAATTTTAAGGTGTTTTTCAAGTCCACAAGGACAAAACTTGAAAAAATCAGCCTGATTTTTTCAAGTTGAGAGCTAAAGTTCCTGATGGCATCACAATAATATCACTTGTTTATCGCTTCAGTACACTTGCGTCGTTATTTTTAACAAAATTAGACCACTATTCGTAATGTCCATGTCTTAGGCTCTTGAGGTTTTGAAGTGAAACTGGCGACAGTGTCCCTTCAAATTGACCAATGAATTATAAAAGACGGCAGAGATTACAGAAAATGACAAGACAATAGTTTTTTGTTTCACTTTGGTAAGGTTACATATGATGGGCGCCACGTGGTTAAACTGTTTTCAACATTTCACTAAGTTACTGTCTTTACATTTTATGTTACGTGTTAACTTTTATCCAATACGATTTTGTCAATATGAGGCGTGTTAAAATCGGTTTCAGTGTCTTTGTTTAAATTAAACTTAAATTGATTGTATACTCCAAAATGTTCCTGATAAGCCAGAGGCTCGTGTGACTTGCTTTAAGCATACCACACATACACATCAACACATGTCGTGCCACTGTTGTTTTCTTCACTGCAGTCAACCAAGTCCTGTCCGTACCATATCTGCAATTCCTGGTTGCGTGACACAGATAACTGATTGGACAGGTCTCGGAAAACGAGCTCTGGAGATGTGTGGTGAGTTCCATCAAGACTGTAATAGTATCTTTTGTTGACACACGCACCATTCGTCTGAATCATCAAGTCTCCAGCAGGTGGCAGGACGGCTTCTTTATTGGCATTTGAGATGATAGTCATTAAACCGTTATTGCCTTTGTATGCCGAATTTCTGCAGCCCCAGTAGGATGCACTGAGATCTGGGCTGCATTTGATCGACCCCGATTTGTGGATGAGCTTCATTGTCTTAAGACGTCCACTCTTTGTGATGTTGAAGGCACCATACTTGTTGTCTTGCGCTCCAAAACAAACAGGTTCTGTGTTTATCTTCTGCCAGCTCTCTATAATTTTGTCAGAAAAAGAAAATTTTTAACTTTTTACTTTAAATCGGTGCCATTTGAAACAAGCGCCTGATCGCAGGTTAGCTGGATAGCGAATAAATAATTAGGTGCCTTGTAAAGAATAAGCACCGCTAGGTTTACGGCACAATTACATTGCAATTACAACTAGACAGTGTTTTAGATATCAAAAATAAAACATGCAAGTTAAAAGTGAACGGAACATTATACTAAGTATAATACGTATCCTGTGACATATTGGTTCTCTTGCGTAATGGTCATCTGCCACTTTAGAGATATATCTTTTCTTATCTTGTGCATTAGTGTGGTCTAATTTCCAATTAGTTATGGAGGCGTTACAGGGTAATAAAACACTCTATCAATTTGATTAAATGGGCCAACCTTCACATGGAGCCAGGATTTTCTGGCCTTTTCCATCAGAGTATATCCAGTAATCCCCGTTAACCATCTCATTTCCTTCACTGGCCTTGATCTCACTGCAAGATTCGGCAGGAAGCTCCGGAATGGAACCAAGGGGGACTGCGTGATTAAAAAGATAAAACTCCTTAGACATCGATTTCTGCAAGATCATGATCATGTGTCGTGTTAATTTAGATTTTCGTAGAGCTCCAAATCTCAGGCGTAACTTTGTTTCTGCCGAAATGGTCACGAGTACGAGGTTGCAAATCGCGGTCAGATAAGACATCACTGTAAGTCTGTTTTGCCTGAAGAAATAGTACAAATTTGACGAAAAGCTTAAATGCCTTTACCTTGCTACTTTGCATTCATACAACGTATAACGTAAGAGTTTTTATCCTAAGTTGCGATACAGTTCATAGTCGACATCCTGCTCCCATAAATGGTTGTGGGAACAATCGATTGTGGCTTATTCTATCTCCTCACTGCCTGTCGGGAGAGGAAGATCAATGATATCATTCTTCTAGAAACGGAGATTTTGTTTTACAAGCAAAAATAACTCGTGATCGATACTGAATAGCATGTAATGTAACGTGAGAAAGTGATTATTGGCCCAAGATGTTTACCACCTAATGTATTTCATACGATGTTGGAACGATATTTATTGTTAACTGGATGCATGTATTTCTTTCGAATGTTTGCTATAGTTGTTGTGGCTTCCTCTCTAAATAAAGCGTTTTTTTTTAACACAGCAAGATTTTTTTTACTTCAACTCATTACTTAATTGGCTTAAACACATAAACTGTCATTAGGGGCCAAAATGTAGCTGTAACTTTCAAGCTGGCCCTGTTTTCGCGTTGCAAAAGAGAAAAAAAAACAAGGTTTATAAAACTGTACCTCTGTTATTTGTCCTCTTCATGTAGTACCTTGTCCGATCGGGCAAAAAATCTTCCGGTCTTGCTTCCTTGGTTCGGTTATTTAGTTCACAAACATTTTGACCAATGACGACGTTGTAGCTTTGACACGTGACTTCTTCAGCGCACTTGAAATAGCAACCTTCGTGCCATCCAATCTTGTACGTTTTAAACGTGTGACCTCTGAGGAACATTCCCCCAACAGAATATGTCGCTGAATTACCGCACTGGCCAGCAGCTTCAAATATACCAATCCGGGACATCAGGAACGCAACTAAGAGCCAGAACGTTGGATTCATATTGGATCGAGTGCGTCAGGGTCTTTGCTCTAGGCGATAAAAGAGCTTATGTTAAAAATAAGATGTTTAATAATAATATTTTTTAGTATTGTTGTCGAAATTGAAGGTGTGTTTTTCTTAGCTTGGTCTCTTTAAGATGGAGCAAAATGAACGAAGTGATTAAAATGTTTAAAAATTGTGTAATTGTAATCAGGGGATGACATAGTTTGTTTGTTGTTTGACGCTGACTGTGTTTTGATGTTACTTTTCAGGAAGTTTTGGATATTGTTCAAGCCTTCATCAGTTGAAGTTGGAAATCTCTTCTTGGATTATATGGTCTCTGTGTCTGGAACGTGTCCAGAGTTTCAAGGTTCTAACCTTTGCGCTTACAGCAGTAAACTGCCTTCAACTCCATTATCGCTCTTGGGAGCCGTGTAAGACTCAAGCTTTGTGTCCAGACTATGATAAGCTAACATTTCCAAATGATAAGCTAAGGTTTTCAAATGTAATGGCAAATTTTTCAAAGAACCTTAAAATTGTTGTTAAAATTGAGAAATATGACAATTTGACTGGTTGGGGTACTTGGTGTTATAACCAGTCTGCTAGTGGCAGGTGGCCTTCAGGTGAAGTGCAATATTGCATTATTTACCTGGAAATTTTGGCAGCCTTTCATGCTCTAAAGTGTTTTGTTTGTTATATGAAATCCATCCATTACTCTTGATAATTCTACTGCGGTAGCTTATATCAATAGCGGGGGAGGAAAACCAAAGTCTTTCCTTTTCGATTTGTTATCTAGATCTATTTAGGAATGATGTATGTGAAGGGACATTTATTTTTTTGTCCCAACATATCTCTGGCAAATTTTTACAAATCCACCATTTTGTCACGTGGATTTGGAGTGGCCCCTTCATAACAAGGTTTTTCGCAGGATTATTTCTCAACTTTTGTTCCAAAGACAGACTTATTTACAACTAGGCTAAATGTAAAGACTGATAAATATATCTCTTGGCATCCAGATACAGTTGCTATGGACTTTGATGCTTTTAATGTGATCGCATGGTTTAATATGAGTGGTTATGTCTTCACTTAATTTAGCCTGCTGCTTCGAGTGCTGGCCAAGATTATCAAAAACAAGGCATTTTTTTGCTAATGCCTAGTTTGGCCTACTCAGAGTTGGTATCTCGTTTGCTGCAGTTTTCAATAGATCAAGCATCTTTGAGGAACAAACTGGGATTAATGCTTGCACTGTAGCGTTTAGAGTTTTAGATAATGGCATGGATTAAAGGCCCATAATACGGGCATCTTTTTTTCAACTTGCGAAGTAGACATGAGTTCAACTTTGTGCAGCATGTTACCGCCACTTGCAATACGGGTAGTAATACGTGCAACAACAACACTTAACAACATGCAATGCAACAATGTTAAGAGACAAGTTAAAAGAAAAGGGCTGCCCCTATTACAGGGCCTTAAGTCAATGTTACAAACTGCAAGGATTGTCGAATCAGTATTTAAGGCCCAATGTGACAGATGTTCCAGATTATTAAATTTTTTTTAGATGGCGAATTGGTTTAGCGCGCGTACTTCTCGCAAACATTATCTAAGGGTTCACGAGAAGGATGTATTGAAGAGCCAAGTTCAATGTTGGGCCTATGTTAAAACTGCCGCCATTAATGTTATATTCTTGTACTTGTTATACAAGGGTCTTTGTTAGCCCCGGTTTTTTAAAATAGCATACCTATACCGTAATCAAATGCGGATGATATCGAAAGAAAAGAAGAAAATGAGACAAGAGGTACTTACCTTGAAGTGTAATTGCAGTTTCTTAGATATGTGGAGCATTACAGAATAATGATTTCCACCCTTGCTGACATGATAGTTTCTATTATTTTTTTCCTACCTTGCTGCTCGTAGAAATTGGCTAATTTTTTTCACTCCAGGAAAAACTGGTTCGCCAGACGAGATTCTGAGGCTTTTTGTTATCACTGATTTGCATTTGAATGGCTCTTTGAAATGCGACCGCTGAGCAGTTAGTTGGAATGAAGAGATGTAGAAGCATTACGGAGGCTGTTCATAAAACTTCCCCACATTTTCGGTATTAGTCTTTGCACTTCGTGAATACAATTGTATAATTGTTATTTTATAAAGATGAGCGGAGGCCGTCTCCCTGTAACCCCATTGACCACAACAACACAGAAATAATAAACCACGAGGGTTTGCCGGGAACGGAATCTTGGCAAGAAAAGTCAGCCTAACCTTTAGTCCTTAATTGTTCACATCGTAAGAACGAAACATGCTGAAACTTTTGGTATGGACCTAAACTATGTATGGAAAAGTATGGACCTTAGATATATTCTGTATGGTATGGTATGGATCTTAGATATATTCTGTATGGTATGGTATGGACCTTAGATATATTTTGTATGGTATGGTCTTAGATGTATTCTGTATGGTATGGTATGGACCTTAGATACATCTTGTTCTTGCTTGAGGTTCAAATCCATGCAAAGAAAATCCAAAAATGTTTAGAAAGTTGAAATTATACCATTCGTTTAATTTTCTCAATAATGGAAGTTTCCGATCTTTTAATTTTAGATATTTTTCACTGAAGTTTTAAGTGATATCAAGTATGACGCGAGTTTAGGCATAATATTTTTGCGGTAATCAGACAGACGGAGGAATAGATCAGTTTTACGAGCAAAGTTAATTGGGAAATCTGCACTTTGAAATCAGTATCAACAATCAATGACAAAAGTGTTGACACATAATCAATTAAGGCCCCATTTTATTGTTATTTGGATTAATTTTATCCTTTTACCCCACTTTTCCAACCCCTTTCCCCCAATCAATGTTGTAGTCTGTTTTAAGTGGCTCTTTGCCACAATTTTACAACATTGGATGGGGGGGAAGGGGGGTATCTTAGCAGACAGTCATGAAATTTAAAAACTAGTGGTAAATTTGCCATAAAACCAGCAGTGCGAAGTCAATGTGTCAACTCACTTTTTTCAAAGATTGTCTGAGGTCTATTTGCGTGAAAATAAAGGATATCCGTTACCTATCTTAGCTCTAACAGGGCTATTTTTTGAAAGCACGCTAAATGTGTGGCGTAAGAGTATTTTTGATTATTTGGAGTAAAAAATAATGTGTTAAGTTGAGAAAATAAAGACAAAACGGGTTCAGAACCCGTCCATGGTTCTTAGTACGTGGCTCTCTCGGGTCGTATTATTCATTTTCTTGTTTAAGAGCGTTAAGCGGGGCTTTTGTAGTGATACTCCAGTTGACTATGTTCGTATCAGTGTTACAAAGCAGCCGGCTCTGGCTGCTTCAATTTAATTTTAATATTTTATATGGATACATCAACTCAACTCCAGTTGATGCCGTAGAGAAAACTTGAAATTGTCACGAGCGAACTCCGCCACGCACCATTGACACAGACGATACGGTCGTTTCTTTCCCCGTTTTTACACAGTTTCGAACTTCTCTTACATAAACATCGCTAATATTTACCTTCCAAATGTTGCTGTCACAACCACTCAAGTTCAAAACGGATGCAATTGAAATTAATTGAAAATTCAGCGCCGCCATACGGCCAAAGTTTGTATCGATCTGTTTTCGTGGCAAACGAAAAAGTTGAAATTTCTTTGTTCTGTACTCGACATTTCATTGGCTGAAGCTAAAAATGTAGAAATCTTTTGTTTCAGTTCTGCTTTGTGATTGGTTAACTTTGTCTGGGTGACCCCGGTAGCCGCACTGTAAATAATGTTAATAAGAACAGTTACAGCTATAATTTTAATTTTCTAAAGCTAGATTGTGTTCTATAAATATTCTAAAGGTACCATGCAGCAACCAAATTGTGACTCGTTTGTCGTGGCGCTCCACGAGATACAACATTGGAACTGTCCCGCGTGTATTGCGTCATCCGGGATTCGGGATTCCCGAGAACACGTGCGATAAGAAAAGGGATTCGAGCCGCCATATTGGCATGATGTTGTGTTTATAAAGGAAAGAAAGTAAAAACTCGCCCAACGCGACATGGTAGCAGAGCGAGCGGATTGAAGACGAAAACAAAAACAAAGAAAGCCGTACCTATCGTTTGAAGCCGTTCATTTCATCCTCAGCCGAATAATTCTTTCCTCGCCGCCGTTATAGTGTTGTCAACAACATCAGCCTCGAATCTAGCCTGCGAGCAGGCTCTCTATTTGGGGGCAACGTGAATATTGAACTCTTCGAGCGCCGAAGGCGCAAGTCGGCGAGCGAAGCGAGCCGCTGGGCGTGCCCGCTTCGCCCACGCACTCGCGCGTTCGGCACTCGCGGGATCGCGCCTTTGGCGCTCGAGCAGTTCAATATTCACGTTGCCCCCGAATAGAGAGCCTGCTCGCAGGCTACCTCGAATCAGCCGAGTTGACGAATTGCCTTGAAACCTAGCCGCATCCTTCAGAGACATGACAGACTTGGGATCCATAAAGAGACAAATCGGAGCAAGGAAAAGACATGTTGTTCTTAACGTTGACACAGCAAAGGAAGTCAAACAGCGACCCATTGATGGCGATCTTGAAATAATCCTGGACGAAACTCGTGACAAACGCGATCAATTGCAGCAGCATTTAAGAGTGTATGAAAGTCTCCGAACGCAACTCGAAGACGCTGCAAAAGCCGTAGGAAAACGAGAGTATGAAAAAGTTATGGAGGATTATGAAGAATACTCCAATCTTGCCTTCGAAGCCGAACAACTTGTTGTGAGACTTTCGTCGAAACTGGACATGATTAAAGACAGAATGGAATTCAAACTTATAGACGAGGAAGTGTGAAAGTAAACATCGAACTGGAGGAGAAGATGCTTCAAATAGAGCAACAGAAAGCCGAGATCGAGCACCGAAAGTTGCAAATAGAAGCAGAGAGGCTCAACCTAGAGAAAGAAAAACTGAAGAAGAAAATTGAGATTGAAACAGCAAAAACAGGTACGAGCCTAACACTGTCAAATTACCAAAGCTCGATTTTAGCAAATTTAGCGGGAAATTATTGAAATGGCAGGAGTTTTGGGATTCCTTTGACTCAGCAATACACTCCAATGAATCTCTCAGCCCAGTAGAGAAAATGAATTACCTTAGAGCTAAATTTAAAGAGGGAGAAGCTCCAGAAGTAATCTCGGGGATAACCTTGACGAATGCTATTTATCAGGAAGCAATCAGACTGTTACAAAAACGCTTTGGTCAAAATGAGTATATCATCAATGCTCATTATACTAGTCTCATGGAGTTACCTGCCTCCTCAAGCCATACATCAGCCTTACGCACGAGCTATGACACAATAGAGAAACACCTAAGATTACTACAAGCCCTGGGGGAGGAAGTAAACACAAAAATGCTCGTATCCCTGATTATGTCAAAGCTACCCAAAGATGTGATTACTCACCTGACTGACCACAAAACAGATGATCACGAATGGTCAGTGCAGCTACTGAGAGATAAGTTGCATAGATACATCACCAATCGTGAAAATGCTGAGAGACAGTGTGGGACTCCCAAAGATGAAAGTAAACACCCTATTGGAAACATGTGGCCCACACTTCAGGACAGTGAACGTAAAACTACTACCGAAGCATTGTTTTCTGTTCCCAAACCTCTCAAAGATCAGAAAGTCAGAAGAAATGTCTGTATCTATTGCAATGGAAAACACTGGAGTGACGAATGTAGAAAGTACCCCACTGTGGCAGCCAGGAAAGAAAAGATAAAGGGACACTGTTTCATATGCCTAAAACAAGGTCATAATCAGAAAGATTGCACGTCTAACAAGGTGTGTGCTCATTGTCAGCAGAAGAAACGTCATCACAGAAGTCTTTGCATCAACAATTTTCCAGAGAAACCGGCAGCAACTGTTAACACAGTGACTGAACCGATCTCCACCACCATCACAGCAGAGAATACCCTGCTAGCTTCTGATGAGCATGTACTAATGCAAACAGCCACTGCTGAAGTAGAAGATCTACAAAAATCAAGAAAAGAGACTGTCCGATTACTTCTGGATACAGGTAGCCAAAGAACCTACATCACTGAACAGCTGGCAGAAAGACTTCAGTTGCCAATCAAAGTATCTGAGACCCTGACAGTCTACACATTCAGCTCATCCAAACCCAGACAGCTACAGACTCCTGTTACTGAACTCAGGCTGTTAACCAAAGATGGATCATCCCTGCATTTGAGAGTCGAGTCAGTGTTGTACCCAAAATAACTGGTACCCTGCAAAGAGCAAGCTTTGATACAAAGAACATTGAACACCTTCTTAAGGACATTACACTTGCTGATTCAATCCCCACTTCCAAAGAAGCCGCCAGCATAGAGCTACTGCCTGGAAATGACTATTATTGTGACATTTTCTCTGGTTACATATCAATGAAACAAGTTATTCCAGGATTGAATCTCATGGCATCCAAGTTGAGATGGATTCTGACAGGCAGAGTTAAGTCTCAAGAAGCTCAATTTGCTCCTTCTGTGTCAATGCTCACATACACATCCAGTCCAATCAGAGCACATCTTGCTGCACAAGAACTACCTATTGAACATACAACAACATTGGAAGAATTCTGGAAACTTGAAACACTCGGAATCAGTGAACCTGTGTGTGTGACTGATGATGATGAAGCCCTGCAGAAATTTAATGACACTGTCAGATTTGAAGATGGGCGTTACCAAGTAACCTGGCCCTGGGAAGAAGAGTCCCCCTCGTTGCCAACCAATTATGAACTGGCAATGGGAAGATCGAGATCTCTTGTCAATAGACTTGTGAGAAACCCAGAACACCTGACAAAATATGATGCAGTCATTCAGGACCAATTACAAAAGGGCATCATTGAAGTTGTACCTGATGAAGATTCCGCAAACACATTGAAGCATTACATCCCACATCATGAGATAGTGACACCCGAGAAGACCACCACAAAGATACGCATTGTCTTTGATGCCTCCGCAAAAACCAGAAAGGGAAGTCAAAGCCTGAATGAAAGCTTACACCGTGGCCCAATAATACTAGAAGATTTGTGCGGACTTCTGATGAGGTTTAGACTTAACAAAGTCGCCCTAGTTGCTGATGTCGAAAAAGCTTTTCATCAAGTGGGACTTCAATCTGAAGACAGAGACGTAACCAGATTTGTTTGGTTAAAAGATGCCACAAAGCCTACCCTGGAAAACAATGTTCAGGTACTGAGATTTACCAGAGTTCCATTTGGAATGATATCTAGCCCATTCCTGCTGGCTGCAACAGTCAAGTACCACCTGAACAGAGCAGATACTCCAGTAGCCAAGAAGATTTCAGACAACATGTACGTGGACAACATGATCACAGGAGTTGCCACATCAGAAGAAGCAGACGAATTCTACAAAGAAGCAAAGTGCCTTTTCCAGTCCTCATCAATGAATCTCCGTGAGTGGGCATCAAACTCTCAAGACTTCCTCCAGAGCATCCCAGAAAGTGACCGAACAAGTGGAGACACTATGAAAGTCCTTGGAACCACCTGGAACATGAAAAGTGACACAATTATTATCAATGGATCTCATCACACTTCATCCTTTCAAGTCACTTCCAAAAGAGAAGCATTGCAGTCTATCAGCAGAATTTATGATCCATTAGGTTTCTTCTCTCCAGCCACACTCAATGGAAAACTATTCATTCAAGAACTATGGAAACAAGAGTTAGACTGGGATGAAACACTCAATGAATCACAACAGCAAGAGTGGTACAAGCTGCATGAAGACCTTAGCCCACTGTCCTCCCTATCCATACCAAGATACATCGAAGGAAATGAATACAAACTGTTCTGTTTCACTGATGCTTCAGCCAAGGCATACTCAGCAGCTGTATACCTGTACTCCGCAGTGGGCAAAACCGCCAATGTTAACCTGGTATTCGATTCGCAGTGTGTTCTCTACTGGATGAAAAGCCACAAACCCCTACCCGTATTTGTCCAGAACAGGCTGAAAGAGATAACCTCTCACAAAGATATCAAGTTCAGATATGTCACCACAACCCAGAATCCAGCTGACTTAGCCACCAGAGGTGTTTCCACAGAAGAACTTATTAACAATCAATTGTGGTGGCATGGACCATCTTGGCTCGGTGATCAAGAGACCAAGTGGCCTTCGTGGGACTTTCAGCAAATTGACGAAAACACATTGCAAAAGATGGCCAAACAGCCTGCTGGTCCGCAGATTATGTATGAGACCTCATCCCTGAATGGAATAGATCGCCCGAAAGAGCAACCTGACAAGCCATTTTCCCCGTTTGGACTGAGTGAAAACACTTATTCATCCCTAACAAGACTTCTCAGAGTGACTGCATGGTGCTGGCGATTTATTCACAAACTTCAAAAGAAGAGCACAGAGAAAGGAGAACTTAAAGCTGAAGAAATCAACCAAGCGAAAACCATGTGGGAAAGACATGTCCAGAACAGCAGTTTTGCATCAGAGATCAAAGCAATCAAGAATAATACAAGAAACAATCTGAAGAGTCAACTAGGACTGAAAGTAGATGAAAATGGAATCCTTCGTTGTCATGACAGGTTGATCAGAGAAAACCTCCCAGAAAGTACCTTCTACCCCAAGCTTCTACCGAAGAACCACGCCTTTACAAGCTTAGTCATCAACAGCTTTCATGAAAAGTTGATGCATGCTGGAGTATCCCATACATTGTCAGCTATCAGAAGAGAATTCTGGATACCACAAGGACGCGCAACAGTGAGAAAAGTTCTCCTGAACTGTCGAAGATGTAGAAGACATCAAGGAGGCCCATACAGAATGCCCCAGATGGCTCCATACCCAGTCTCAAGAATAGAAGAATCATCACCCTTTACATATACAGGCCTTGACTATCTGGGACCCTTGTATGTGAAAATGAATGGCCAATCAGCAACACAAAAGGTGTGGGTCTGCCTATTTACCTGCTTAGCAGTCAGAGTTGTTCATTTAGAAATCATTAATGACATGTCTGCAGAAGAATTCCTCTTGTGCCTTAGAAGATTTATCTCCAGGCGTGGCAAGCCGAAAGAGATTATATCGGACAATGCCTCACAATTCAAGCTAGCGAAGTCCACTGTTGATGAAGCATGGAAGTTTGCCACCACTAGCCCTGACATGCAAAGCTATCTTGCCAATGAAGAAATCAAATGGAGCTTCATCATTGAACTGGCCCCCTGGATGGGTGGCTTCTATGAACGTCTTGTGGGACTTGTGAAGCAGGCTCTTCGAAAGAGTATTGGAAAGATCTGTTTGAACATTGTCCAATTAGAAACCATTCTTACAGAAGTCACAGCTGTTCACCAAGAGGAACCTGGAAGTTAGGAATGATCGAAGAACTACTTACAAGCAATGATAATGAAGTACGAGCAGCTACAGTCCGAACAGCATCAGGAAAGTTGCTGAACAGACCATTGAACTTTCTGTACCCTTTAGAATGCTCGGAAGTGAGTGAAAAACCAACAGAATCAGACGAACCTGTTGTTGACGGAAAAGCAGATGAGACAAGCAAGCAGAAGAGTACAGATGAAACTACTGAGAAACGCCCTAAACGCAGATCTGCAATCAAAGCAAGACAAAAACTAAACGAACTATTGAACACTTAGTCAGATGCATGTTTAAGTCCGTATATTTATTTTTGTTGAGTTTTCTTCACTGTATATATTTAAGATAGGCTTCAGAAAGACATTGTCAGTTTTCGTTCGATGTGCCATACAACAAAACTTGCCTCGGGAGTGTCGTGGCGCTCCACGAGATACAACATTGGAACTGTCCCGCGTGTATTGCGTCATTCGGGATTCGGGATTCCCGAGAACACGTGCGATAAGAAAAGGGATTCGAGCCGCCATATTGGCATGATGTTGTGTTTATAAAGAAAAGAAAGTAAAAACTCGCCCAACGCGACATCGTTTGCTTACTTTGTGAACTCAATGAAGAATGGGCAAGCAAGCAAACATGATTCTATGTTTCGAACGACACTAAGATTGAGACTCACAAACAATATTCTAGCTTCCCAGAATTTTTTTTCTGTAAGCGAAGCGAAACCCCCTTAAGAGGAAGGAGAGTCAAAAAGACATTTTAAAGTGTAAAAGGTACTATCATATTTTTTATTCTTTTTTATTTTTTTATTGTCTGGAACAGAGTACCCATTTTGCAATGTTTGTCTGGAACAGGGTCGCAAATTCAGCCTTTTAAGTCTCAGCGACACCCCCGTGGAATATTTTGGGGATTACCCCCGCCCCTCATCCCCGGTAAAAAAGAATAAGGAACTATATTTATATTTATAAAAAATGATTCATTTTTTTCTGCGTAATCAAATAATCAGATTGAGACTCAAACAATACCTGGTACAACTACACGAAGCCCGAGCATTTTACATTTCACCCTTTATGGTTACTTTTTTACACGGTGGCAGTAGGTTTAGCACTAGCCCCCCTCCCCCCCCCCCCCGCGGGGGATACCCAAAGAAGTTTTGTACGGGGAGGCTCCGCCCCGAGCTCTTACCCCTTACCCTTTTATCTACCATTTTGCCAGAAATTGTACCCCTTTCGTATACCTTTTAAAGAAAAAAGGTACCCCTTTTATATACCTGAAAGTCATGGTATAGACTTAAAACATGTATTTTCTACTGGTATGCAGTCAATACAGTTCATTAACAGGTTTTTGGTTATTTATTTCGCTGTGTATGACACGCCGCTTGGGCGTGTCCCTTGGGTATCTCTGATTGGTTTGATAAGGTATTTATAGACTGTTCAGAGTTGTTCAGTCCTCTCGCTTTCGCATTCCATGCTGACATTGAAGTTGTAAACCCGAAGTTTTGAGTAATCCTATGGTTGCAGCAAGAGTCTTCAAATCCAGAGTTAGTCAATTAAGTGTCCTCCCTGTTCAAGAATTACCTCTCGCGTAGGTTGGATTGCCTGAGCATCCAACCATCATTCCCTTGGTGTGTATTTTTTGCAGTATTGAAGAAGAAAATAATTTACGTTCGTTTGAGCGTAGCGAATTAGAACGTAAATGACATTTTCTTGTCATTTACAAGTAGCGCTTCATAGATTGAAATAATACAGCCAAAAATTGCATCTGTTTTAAATGTTTTAATTAAAGGCTCTTTCAAAAACCTAAATGATAGATTTCCATACCCTTTCGTATACCTAAAATTGTGAAATCCCTGCCCTTTTATATACCTGAAGCCTGAAAAAGGGACCCCTTTCGGGCGGAGCCTCCCCGTATAGGCCATTATAGGGAGTAACCCCCCCGGGCACTAGCCAAAAATGTGGAAAAAACTCACCTTTTTCGCCACTCTCGATTTCTGCTTGTTAAAAAGCTGGAATGGATCTGTTTAGCTGTACCATACTGTACGATTAAGTAGAGAACACGTTCCACTTGAAATTGAATCTAAAAGATTTCTCGATGTCTAGAAAAGGTCAGAAAACCAAGAGGCTAACATCCTTCAACCGGCGGACATTTCTCTCCCTTCTCGAGGAGCTCCTCGACAGGTATCCGGTCACCTCGCCACCAAAACTCAGGGTGTATTCCTCGTTCTTTAATCCACGAGCTGAGGCGACTTCGTTTAATTTGGTGGCGAGTTGTTTGGTCTGGTTGGTGGTAGCCTGCGTGGCAGGCGCCGTTAATTTCTAGCGCGCGTATGGGAGAAACGCGAAAGGTATCTAGTACCTTCCTCGCGCGGCCTTCTCGCGATCGCGCACTCTTTTACGCGCGCTAAAAAACTACAGACGTGTACAGGCCCGCAAATGATCCCGACCCGCAAAAAATCCTGGGACCGCAAATGATCCCAAATTGGACCGCAAATGATCCCAGTGCCGGAAATGATTTGTGTAAATGATACAACAGAATACTTGGAATGGCGTGGACTTTGAATAGTCTCTGGATGTATATTTATAAAAGACAAGTGCCTCGGGCATAAAAGCAACGATAAAAAGCGGCGAAAGTAACGCGCGAAATAACATGTGACTATCTAAATAAACATGAATCTTTGAAGACGCCTCGCCTCTGTTGTTTAATTAACCACTTAGAATGTTTTTCCTGTACAATGCTGCCTAGGTAGACGAGCTTTCTTTTCCTTGGAAGCGCACAAGATTTCTATATGCGAATTTTGGAGATTATGACAGATTTGTAGTTTATTTTGAAACCATTATTTGTAAACACATTTTCCTTCACAATTCGTTCTTGCAAATATTAAATGAAATACGATTGAATTATTACCACCACAGCGTTTATGGCTAGATTTATTTGCATACCGCACGCGTAGAGCTGTCAACTTTTGCACGTGCAAATTTCTTACTGTCAATCAATCTGTACTGAAAGCTACGCGAAAATGAAGTCAGTTTTTTAGAAAAAATTTTCAGTTGCCTTTAAGCTCCAGAACATTGTGAAAATCCTGTGTCATAATTTATTTCAGTGACTTGATAAAGACATTCAAAGAAGAAAAATAAACCACAGATTTCGGAAGAGAGCTCAGTAACAAGAGTCGGAGATCGATATGATTGAAATCAGCAACAAAACTCAACTTTCTTCCAGACTTTTCGTCAAGACATTGTCGCTATGAACGCGGCGTGACTGCGTGTAAATGAATGGCTATCAGCTAAAAACATTGCCGCAAATAAATCATCCCTTGATAAGAGTTCATATTTCTGTTGGTTGGTGCCACGTTTTAGGTGTATATTTATCAGCTATCAGTCGATAAAGTTGTGGTTTTGAATTTAAATCGTTCAAATACGGTACATTCTCTCGCGTTAATTGTTTTTCTTATTGTTGTGTTGTATTATTCAAATAAAGAAATGGATTAAATAAATTTAAATCCCCTGTCCAAATTCTTTAGTCCGCGCATATCCATGATTTACGGTTAGGCGACTGTTTCCGGTCCGGTGATCATATTTTGTGGTTCAGTTTGGGGATCATTTCTGGTCCTGGGATCATTTGCGGTCCAATTTGGGGATCATTTGCGGGCCTGTACAGACGCCTGCTACGCAGGCTAGGTTGGTGGCGAGGTGACCGACATTCTCCGAAAATCGCCACGTGATAATTTAATTAATTTAGCGTCGCCTGCGCAGACAGTGAAGAACGAAGACCCTGGGTACTAGATGCGTAGGACAGCGGGAGTTTTTAAAATTGTGGCTAAACAAACCCTACCTTCACGCATCACAGGTAATATTAAACGTCTCTATAAAAACTCCTATCATGCCTTTCATTTCAAGACTGTTCAATTTTGACGTGTATGCCTCGTGTCCCCAGGAAATCGCTATTTCAGGGAGTTCTGGTATGCCTTGGTCATTTTGGGGAGCAAGCTCTGCCAAGTATGTAAGCTTTAATACGTGTTTTGAAAGCTAAATGTGATCTTTCTAAGATTTAAATAAAATAGCTTGTTTTATTTTACATTTTATTTAATGAAGTTCATGTCGACACCAGTCACTTGAGCCAAGATCAGTGATCCCACCCTTTAAGTAAAATTCTTAAACAAGGCTAAAAAATCCTTGTTTTAAGTTCCTGAGGTAAGACTTTAAAATGCTTAAAATGAGCCACCCTGAGACTCAAAACAATACACAAGCATCTTGAAATAAGACATTTATTTCTTATTTTGAGTAACCATAACAAGAATTTTAAATCTTAAAACAAGAGTCTTTAAACATGAAACTAGAACATAAGTTCTTGGTCTATGAAAATTGTTTAGGTTAAACAATCCTTAAAATCAGCAAACCATTCCTGATACGAGGTTTAAAATATCAATAACAATCTAGAAGTAAGGAATTACATGCCTTATCACTGAATGAAAACATAACATATACCTGAAAGTGATAAATGATCATCGCAGTGAATTTCCAATTTAAGCAATTGGAATAAAGAAGCCTGAAAAAAAATCAGGGCTTCAACGGGATTCGAACCCGTGACCTCCGAGATACCGGTGCGATGCTCTACCAACTGAGCTATTGAAGCCACACATTGGGAGCGAGGTCAATAGCTCAGTTGGTAGAGCATCGCACCGGAATCGCGGAGGTCACGGGTTCGAATCCCGTTGAAGCCCTGAATTTTTTTTTCAGGCTTCTTTATTCCAATTGCTTAAATTGGAAATTCACTGCGATGATCATTTTTCACTTTCATATCCATCCGCAGTTCATATATGAATTATTTCATATACATTACATCATAACATATACCTATAGAACCAGTACATATATGCTAAATTATATAATCACAGCTTCTCTGCTAGTCCACTGACTTGTCTGAGCCCAGTTAAACTCTGCATATATAAATGTAGGGCTAGTTGAAAACAGGCTACCAGTCAGGGAGTAGGCAAGCTTAAGTTAAGGTTTTGGTGCCAAATTTTTTTCCACCTGTTAGAGATCATATAATCGGCAGATAGTTCCCTTAGCTTGATAAAATCATTCTGAAAGTGATAAAAAAATTAATATTGTCATCTTGATATTGTTTTTTTTCTTCAATGGAAAGAATTTTGAAGTACACTGTACCTAAATACAAACACTAACTACTATTTTTATTCTACCTAGCCTTATAACAGCAGTGTATGGCAATATTAAGTGCCCTGAGTGTATAAAATAGTGTAAACTTTAAAAAGGACCCAAGAAGTGACACTATGTTCAAGTCAAGTCTGACAGTGGGTTCAAAATGCACCATGCATAGAAACACATATGTATGCATCAAGTTAAACAAATTATTTTGTTATATTGAAAAGAAACCAATCTTGCTATGAAGACTAATAACACAACAAAAATTAAGTTAAACAGTGATCTAAAATTGTATTCCCAACACTAACAGTGCACATTAATATAATGCCGAGACTCTTACGTAACTGCCATACAGAATTTCTTAAGCCCCATTTACACGGCAGAAAATTTGTGACACGGCTCGGATAAAATTGGTACGCGTACCAGAAAAAATGGTTCGGCATGGATGAATTTTGTCATGTAAACACTTTTCCTTACCCATGCCGAACCAAAATTTTACCCGTGCTCAGACCTAGTCGCGAGGTAGTCTGAACGTGGATAAAATTGGTACACATTCTTGAAAATCTAACCCGTCTCGAATAAAATGTGTAGTGTAAACTATTAGCTGCGCTGAACCAACTCTTTTCTTACATTACTTCATTCGATAAATTTGCAGAAATTCCACTCGGCGGTGTGTTAGACATGTATTTTATGAAAAACAGTTGCCAAGAAAATCACATGAACATTCATGGAAGAACTAGCATGACTTTCAGCAGGCTTCTCTGGTTACTTTCTCCTGAGTTCGTGTTCGTTAGTGTCCAGAGTCAAAAGCTAAAAATAATACTACCTTGGAAGAGCATGATGTAAGGAGTTGAACCAAATAATGTGAGAAGAATAAAATAATAATAATTTTTATACATTGTAGTCACTAGCTGTCTACTCATTGGCTAAGAGCCTACAGCTAATTCTGGGAATCTGCGCAACCCCGCACAACCTATTCACTAATTCACTAATCTGTACGTTGCGTGCGCAATGCATGATTTCCAAGAGCAATGTGTCAGGCATCTGGCGGTGAAGGAAATTCATAGTTGGTCGATTCACTTCTTCAATCGAGAAATAGTTTGACCAAAGTTCAAAAATTGCTGACAATAAAGTCTCGGAAAACACAAAATGACTAACAAAAACTGGGAAGGAACTATTCCACGATTTAGTAGGACGACCAGCTGGAATTAGCACAAGTGCTAGTTTTGAAACTGGTTGTAATCGTTTGTCATTACTTCCTTTTCCAGAAAAACAATGAATAATAAAACAATTATTAGATTCGGTTTGTGTGATATTCGGAATAATCAAGGTCTCTGTAAGTGTTATCAGCCTCAGCCTTCGGCTTCGGCTGATAACACTTACCTCAAACTTGATTATTCTGGATATCACAAAAACTTCATCCAATAATTTATTGTTTATAATCGTCGTCATTAATAGGAGAGGAACAAGCCATCACTGCTGCCATCTGAACAAGAACCATACATGTATATACTTTCACCCTTTTCTAGTCTTCTGGGAAAAAGATGAAAAGATGCACGACTCATCACAGGCAGCCCAAGCTCTCTGTAAGATTACCTTTGGATGTGACTCTTGCTTCTGAGTGGTGTTGTGTTACAAAGGTTCCATTTATAATTTTGTCCAAAATAGCTCATCCGCCCCGGGTATTTATACACATATTCCTCAACATTACACAAATAAGTAAAAAAAAAAACATGTATATTTTGTGAATAAAATTGACTGATTCTTTGTTCCTTTGATTCGTTGTTTGCCAGCTTCTCAGGTTGATCCAACGCGTTTTCGGCGAGTTATCGTTATTTAGGTGTCGACCTGAGAAGCTAGCAAACAACAAAGAATGGCACAAAGAATCGGGGTAAGTCAATTTTATTCACAAAATATACATGCTTTTTTTACTTTTAAAGCAAAACCGTTGTTTCCCATGTACAAACTGTTATAAATCAAATCTTTGTAACACAACACCGCTCATAAGCAAGAGTCACGTCCAAAGGTAATCTGATAGAAGGCTTGGGCTGCCTGTGGACTCATGTGACGTTTAAATGAAATAGTGGCATGCGCACTTAGGAAGAATCGCAAACGCTGGACAAGGTTTTGAGCCTTTTACCCGCACCAAAACATTATTTAATGCAGCTTAGCACGGTAGATATCATAGTCTCTTCGAGATACCGACTTTTTTGCATGAAGTATGAATCAAAGGTTTATTCTGTGCATTGTTCTTCACACTTATCATTACAGTTGCTTTGTAGTGTAGTTTAACAATTTCCTATCTTCACAGAGGAAATGCAGCCATATAATTTTGTCCAAAATGACTCATCCGCCCCGGGTATTTATACACATATTCCTCAACATTACACAAATAAACAGTGCAAATTTCACCGAGATCTGACAATTCCATACTTTAAAATTGCAAGGACCTTTTCAGGCAGTCGATTACGACACCCAAATTAGCAAATGAAACAGCAAAATATGCGTTCGACGTTTTGTTTTTGCGACAACATATTTGAATTGTTATAGGTAGACCGCTGTTCAATGTGTTTAAGGCCGTATCATTACGATTGCTCCACAAAAAAATATGGATATTTCTGACTACTGTCAGAGAAAACATTGCGGCGTAAACAAATCGATACACTCGCGCTGCGTTTTGTCTGGGCTCTGCGAGGGTCGGATATTACGACAGCTTATTCGTGGGCTTACGAAGGATTAAACAAAAGCCATATACCTTATTATAGAAAATTAACGCTTCATGAAATTAACGCGAATTTTTAAAGTTGTGCTAATTTTTGTTAACGTTAATTTCCGCGCCGTTAATTAAGTGGAGCGTTAATTTCCGCGACCTTAATTTCCATCATTTTGGCCCCAATTTTTCGATACAGTCCAGACGTTCTTATCTCCTAGGAAAAAGCATCATTTCATCAGGGTGGACGCTCGAAGGGGTCAGATTCCTTCGCGTAACCCATAAGTTTTGTGTTAAGTATCACGAACATTGTTTCCGTCTCGGATTATACGCCTAGTGTTGAAATAAACTTGTTCTTGTTGTCTCAAATAGTGGTGTACATTGCGCTAATTTCCTTCATTTTGAAATGTTACCCTCTCTTTTGCGTTAATTTCCTTTATTGGGAAGTAATTTTTCCTTCGATTCACCTTAATTTAACCCTTTCACCACCACTGGCCGGTAAACCGGCCAAAAGTAAAAGTCCGTGTAACCCCAGTGGCCGGTAAACCGGCCAAACAAAACGCCTGGAAACGATCTCTTTTGTTTTGGGAAAAACTGGGCACTACTTTCCATATTTGGAAAACTAATTTATACAAATGAAAGCACATGTTTTGAAAACAAAATTGCGGTCTGTTTTCACGAGCTGACGGATGAAGAAAGCATTGTAAAACGAAGAAGAAAACTTCCAGCGCGATTTTTTTCGCCATTTTCAGCAACAACCGAAAGTGAAGACAATACTCAAGAGCAAATTTAACCGTGAATTTCAAAAGTTAAAGTCAAATATCTTCAAAATAGTTCGATCGATTACTAGTGAAGATGTGTAAGACATTTCAAGCGAACTGTAGACCGTAAACAACAAGAAATTCACCTGAATGTGACAGGGATGCTCTCAAACGACTTTTACATAATGCGGTAAGAGTTGTGCAGCATTTTCACTGTTTTTTGTAAATGTTTTGAATGAAATAAATATAACTGTTTTAATGTATTTGTTAGCTGTGAAATTATCTTTGCAGTGATGTATTTTTTAGTTAGATACGATGTCTGTAGTACGCGCTAGCTTCGTTTGAAAAATTTGTGCACCATTCCTTCCTGAGAAATCGCCATTTTCTAAATGGCCAGTGTTAGGGGCACTTTTCTGTCAAAACGTGCGGTGGTAAAAGGGTTAAGTCGCGTTAATTTCAAATACCTTAATTTACACAAGCGTTAATTTCCTATAATAAGGTATACAGTGAATGCTTTCGAATTATATTCGAAGATGAAATACAAAAGAATTTTGCTGTCTTTGACTGAAATTTCACTTGCGTTAGTTACGCAATCTATTGTTAGTGCGACGCTTTTTATAGATTGCCTTTCAGACACACGTGCGTTGAGATAAGAAAGCTGACATGTCACTTTTAAAATTGTTATAGAACGTTTGCAAATTTGACAAGTCACGTTTTTTCTATGAGATTGCAAGTGATAACCCACAGCGGAAAGTAATCCCTTGAGAAGTTAAAATATTCCCTTGAGAAATTAAAGCAGTCTCTTGAGAGTTTACAAGAATGTGGTTCGAGATGAACAACTTGCCCTAAATTCTTCTTTTCTTGCTTGTAAACAAGCAAAAAAGTCGAAAAAAGGTTGTGTAAACAGGGCATCAGTGCTATTTTTTTGGTATGTGTACCAATTTTATGCGAGCCATGCCACAAATTTTTTGCCGTGTAAATGGGGCTTTAGTGTTCAAGTTTAAAAAGGACTCACAAGTCATAATAATCAGTTTTACTTTCTAAAATGTGACACAAGCTAGTAACCCTGAAAATTGTGTGAATGTGATCCTCTCAGTCTTACTTTGAAAAGCTTTTAAAAAGCTTATTCTCAATTTGTTTTAAAATCAGTGTAAAATGTAACTTTTCCGTTTTGGAACAATACCAAGAACATGTTCTTTTCCAGGGTCTCCATATTGCAAATTAAATGCATAGAATACTGCAAGCAGTGTAATAAGAGATGAAGTAAACACCGACTGTTTTGCCTGTGACTTGCACTCACAAAGGACATCCTTATCACAAAAATCTGGGCTGTTCCCGACCTCTTTCTTGTAAATGGCTCTTCTTCCATGTTAAACCCGGGCCAAACGAGGATGGGAGTTGATAAGAGTTCAAACTCTCGCTCTCATTTGACATGGAACTCTCATGCACTTTCATCCCAAGCGCAGCAAACAAAAGTACCCAATAATAAGAGTACCATTAGTCACCACCTTCCACCCCATGAACCAGGACGCCTGCAAAATCATTTCAGGAAACTTCAAGATCCTTCACGATGATAGCACGACCACCAATATCTTCAGAAAACCACCATTGATGGCTTTCAGACGTGCCAAGAATCTGAAGGACTTGTTAGTCAGAAGCAGTCTACCGCAGGACCCACCAAACCATCCAACGGGTACATTTCCCTGCAACAGGACCGTTTGCCGCACATGCCCCCATGGTAACTCATCTAACACAATTTCAACACTCAAGGGGCACGTTAACATCACAGGTCACTTCACCTGTACAACGGAGAACGTAGTATACTGTGTATCATGCGAGAGATGTCCATCGACCGTCTACATTGGGGAGACCGGGCGCAGGATGGCAGACCGTTTCAGGGAACACCGCAGGGATGTGATCAACGGCAGGAATGACCTTCCTGTACCAGCACACTTTAACCAGCCGGATCACTCCCTGCAGGATATGATGGTCGCTGTCCTGAAAGCAGGCCTGACAAACCAACAGTACCGCAAGAAACAGGAGATGAGATACATCTTCCAACACGGAACTCTGGCTCCGAGTGGACTTAATCAAGATTTTAGCTTTACGTGAATTGACTTCTTTGTATTATCGTGCGCTCTCGCGCGCGCGGAAACGTGCGCGAGCATTTATTTAAATGCGCGTGTGATACAACAAACTTTTTAACGGCTAAATAGTTTTGTCCCCCTGAAGAAGGCAGCATTGCCGAAACGTCGGGAATAGTTTTTTTTTTTGACTACAGCGTAGTATTTACATTTTTTTTCATTTATATACCCAATAATAAGGGTGGGCCGATACTCGATACCAAATATTCGATACACCGATATTTTGACAATTTTGAAAAGTATCGATACTTTCGAAAAATATCGCACTTTCGATACGTTTTCGATACTGCACACGTGACCTGAGCCTGCAGTCATCTGGTCAGCACGTGAGGTTTGAAAATGCGATTTTGCTCAAAGAAATATTGATGTTCTTGTCAATATTTGAATTTTTCTTGCCTTGACTTGATGTCCACACATTGCTGATGCAACAGTGAACCGAAAAGACCAAAATCAGCATTCTTGGCTAACATTTATAACGCCAGGTCTGTCCTTTGTATGGTCACGTGACAAACCAATGACGTCAGGACGGAAATGACGTCATAATATCGATATCGATATCGATATCGAGAAAAAAGGCAAGTATCGTATCGATATCGTATCGTTTTGAAAAACCTGTATCGGCCCATCCTTACCCAATATTTCTTTCGAGCAGCGCTTTTGTTAAATCTAACCAGTGACGTTATTGGTTGTGATTTCGCGGGTCTCCTCGGCCAATAAGAAGCGTTGTAATATTCGCTTGTTTGTTTTTCGAATTTTTTGCTTGTTTACAAGCGAAAGTAGGGGAATAGCAGTTATGTTGGGCAAAATTCACATTCTTGTTAACTCTCAAGGGACTGTTTTAATTTCTCAAGGGACTGTTTTAATTTCTCAAGGGATTACTTTCCGCTGTGTGTGATCACTTGCGATCTCGTGGAAAAAACGTGACTTGTCACATTTACAAACGTTATATAACAATTTTAAAAGTGACAGAATGTCAGCTTTCTTATCTCAACGCACGTGTGTCTGAAAGGCGATCTATAAAAAGCGTCGGACAAACAATGGATTGCGTAACTAACGCTAAAACACGAATAAATAATTACTAGCACTTACATCGTTTAAAAATTACAAACGTCAAAAATAAACCATACCAAAAAACTCGCTCTTTTCAAAGATATTGTTGAAGTTAAAACAAATGCAAGAGATGGGGGCTTCTTTTTAGATTCAACTTCTTTTCTTCTATTTAATCTTTTCCCCTTCATGCTAATAATTCACTACTCTACAACTAAATACAATGACCTCAAACTAACCAAACCGTCTCCAATATAGTTAAGGCTGGCACTGCACAATACCTTCACAGGTGTCCTTTGCAATAAAATTCGTACTCGCGTTGTTTTCAAATAAATTACTACAGTTAACTATATATTATCTCAATAAAAAGGTAAAGATTTTGTTCAGTGATTTTAAATAAAATGAAAAACATTGCGCAATATGTTAAACCACTACTGTGATCCTAAAATAACGAAAACCTGTCAAACCGGTTATAACAGCCAGGATAAAAATAGAACACTCACAATTTAATTAAATCCACCGCATTTTATTTATAAGTGTATGACGTCACACCAGTTAATGTATTCTTTCGCAAATGAATGAGATTCCTCCGCAAAAAAGTGAAGTAACCGGTGCCTAATATACTACTTAGTTCAGAACATGATTCTAATGATAACTTTCAACATTTTAATATCAATTATTTTTATTTGTCATCAGATTACCTAAGAAAAAGGAACAACAAACAGGTAAGCCGTTAAGCCGTCGCAATGGAGACAGATTAAAAGCTTGAAATCCATCTGTGTTTGCAGGCTTGTTCTTCGCGGGCCCTAGTCATGGAATAAATTATTTAAAAGTTTACTTAATAGAGTTTTTGACAAACTGTGATCTGTTTGGAAACAAGTTGAAACACTGTCTTGAGTAGTAAATTGTTTGAAACTAGTGTTGTGATTGTCTGGGTGAGGTTAGTTATGACAGAGTCCCCTTTACTTTTTTTTTTCGTGATTCGCAATTTTAAGATCTTTTCATGTGCGTGAGAACGCAATTTTTAATAACTACTTTTTTAGCGAAAGGTCATTCCTCCGAAATATAACTGACAATAGATTTCCGCTCAAACTTTGCCTACTGGTTATTTATCCTAAGAGAACTTTTTTTTTTTAAATAAAAAGGAAGGGTCCCGGTATTCTTTCAGTTGGAGCAGGAAGACTTTGATTATACCCTATAATTCTTTACAATATCAGCAATTATATTACATTTCAGTTAATTATTTTTTTTTTCTACAACAGAAATTTGTTCATATTCATTTTAAAGAAAGAAGGTGATTGCTAGACTCAGAGAAATTAAAAACAAAATTATAGGTGCCTGTACTCGTTTACGAGGAAACGACTATTTATCTCTCTTGCGAGCCAAGCTGTATAAAAAAGGCGCCATTTTCTTATTGTGTGCGCGCTAATCACGCATAAAATTATGCGCAGTATGGGATGCGCAATGCAATACATACACCTTATTCGATCGTTTTACATATAATACGTGCGGATATTTTGCGAGTTGGGTAGTAGCAAGTAGCAATGTCCGTTCGTATTATATGTTAAATGATCGAATAAGGGATTTCTTATTCCACTAATTTTTCCACTTTGTTTGGGCCAGTATTCTGTAAGTTTGTCCGCCTGTATTTTTGCCCTGTTCTATTGTGTAATAACGTGGCATATTAAGCGCGTTCTTTTGCCCTAATAATGGTAAAATGGCGCAATAGTGGAATAATAAAGAGGAATTACCTTAAACCCCCGTGAAGAAGAGTTGAATTAGACGTGAATCGTGAATCATCTTCCTTTCTTTAGGCCCGCAGCCCTAATCTTGACAGTGACCAGCGGATTGCGTGTTACGCGTGCGCGCCACGTTTATAAAGGCTATCTGCATACCGGAAGTTGAAAATTTTGTTCTTCCACTAAGAGCGATCGGAATGCAAAAAATGTGTCAATCACGACAGTTTGTCGTAACACCGGAAGAGAAAAATCTTGTTTCCAAGAGCGATAAGAATGCGAAAAATCCGCAGTTTGTCACATTAGATCGAGGATTCTGTCTTGCAGACATTACGTTTTGCAGACGTTGTTTTATAGGTGTTGCTTTTTAGAAGATCTGCTGAGTTGCTCGAAAGTTGCTTCAAAAGATCCAAAACGCTGCTTCTAATCAAGATAATTTCTTTAAATGTATGCTTATTTCCCTTTGATGGTTAGAGTTCTAAACAAAGCAAAGATTTCTAAGCAGTTTTATGCAATTTTACAGCAAAATAAATATCTTAATAACATATCGAGGGGAAAATTTGTAAAATGATGACGTCATGTTTGCTGAAGAGTTTTTGTAATGTTTTAATGCAGAATGAGCCGAAAGTTGAAACGTCTTCAGACGTTTCTCGAAAATCTTCGTAAAACTTCGTAAATCTTCGGAATCGTTCGTTGGCCTTTGAACAACACTGGGATAATCTTCAAAGATGTTCGGTCTTAAAATTGCTCAAAATGCAAACAGTTGTTTGAGAGGAAAAAAGTTGCTCGAAGGGGAAAAAGTTGCTCGAAGGGGAAAAAGTTGCTCGAAACATGAAAAGTTGCCAAAAAGTTGCCGAGCAACTTGTGGAAAACCTTAGATTAACTTCGATTCCTGTACACAAAATTTTAGGAAAATCTGTAAGAGCGTTTTAGAGTAAAGCCTAAAGAATCTCTCGTCAGTACACTCTGTAACAATAGATCATTGCATTGGCCAATATCCTCTGACAATGAAGATTCGCAACAGCTTTTCATCATGTTAAAGGCCCCCCCGGGGGGGGGGTACTCCCTATAATGGCCTATACGGGGAGGCTCCGCCCGCAAGGGGTACCTTTTTCAGGCTTAAGGTATTTGAAAGGGCAGGGATTTTACAAGATTTATTTGGTATACGAAAGGGTATGGAAATCTGTCATTTAGGTATTTAAAAGGGCTTTTAATTAAAATATTTCGAACAGACGCAATTTACGGCTTAAAAAAGGCCCCCGGAAACAAAAAACAAATCAAAAGCAGATACGAGGACGTGAAAATGGAAAAAAAATATTGACTGTAGACCACTGTAGTCTTGACACTGACAGGTTTTTAAAATTGAATGTCTTGTACCTTTTTCCGGTCCACCATTACAAAAACTGTTAAAACTGTTCAGCGGTTCAATACCATTTCATATATGACCGTAACCGAAACTAAACTGAGAACTACCAAAGTACTCAAAATAGCTACAGGTCAGCTAATCTCTCCACAACATTGAGTGACGATCTATAAATACTTCTTTCAATGAAACAGTCTATAAACAGGGTCTGGAAAGTGCATAAACACTGTAAAAACTTTATGACAACAGAAAATCGCATTCAAAAATATCCTCAGACAATGAAACAACGATTAAATCGAACAATAGCACAAACTGTGAAAAAATACATACCTTTACTTCGCAAAAAGGTAGATGACAAGCGACGCGTGGCATTAAACAAATTATACACTGTAGTCTCAAAACACCATCAAAATTGCCTGCCTTGTATCTTTTCTTTTGTTCAAAATTTCCCTTCGAGTAATGAGTGATGACCTAAAAATACTTCTTTCAATAAAAAAAAAATAACACTTAAAATAACACTTATTATAACATAGACGGCAAAATTACTGAATGCTGATTGGCTGAGGCAGAGGGCATTTTCCCTTAATTTTGGTATTTGCCCCGGGCAAAATTACATGATCCTGATTGGAAAAACAGGAAAATTGCTCGTTTCTCATTGGCTGAACAAGACGGCGGGATTTTGAGCAGAATTTTCAAACACAACACTCACTTGTACATAGATCTTTTCGAAATTGGACTTCAGTTTCCGAAGATAAATGAAATGGAAACAGAGTGATAGCTTGAAACGAAGATCCGAAAGCTGAAAAAGAAGATTATTACAGTTGAAAACGGTAAAAAAATTGCATCAGACACTTGCGAGTGTGCGACGATTCAAACTCATTCATAGCGGCCGGCAACTGCCATCTCTGCTTCACTTTTGTCATCTCCTTGTAATAAAGACTCATCACCAGCAACCCAGGATATAAAGAAGGACATATATAGTTTGTTCTGTGAAAGAAGGTCACATTTACCGGACAAATTACTTCTACAAGTTTGAAAAATCTCCTATTTCGAAAATCCCCTATTTTGAAAAATTGGCCGTCCTTAACTTTGAACGGCCGCCTGAATATAAAAGGTTGATGGACATTGTCCTTATATTCTATTTAAATATGTTTATTTTCATTTTTCTGGTTGATCAAGGGGGGTGGCTAGCCACCCAATCCACCCCCCCTGGATCCGCCCCTGTATTCTCTTCCGAACGTCAAGATTTGCTCGATTATGAGGAACGTTTTCGTTTCGCAAGCCAAATTAAGCTTCGCGCTGTACAGTTTTCTTATTAGCATCGACAATTTTCAGAACATTTTGCCCTCTATGTCAAGATCACATGTTTCCTCGTAAAATTAAGGATAAATATCACTTTTGTTTTCAGAAGTTTAGAAATTGCCCTCGTCGCTTCGCGACTCTGGCAATTTCTACAACTTCTGAAAACACGCATGATATTAATCCTTAATTTTACTCGGCCCCATGCGATTACCTATACAAAAATCAGAACTGCTAATGCATTCCTTTCGAACGACGTCTGCTTCACCCACAGCGAAAAGTAATCCTTTGGGAAATTAAAATATTCCCTTGAGAAATTAAAGCAGTCCTTTGAGAGTTTACTACTATTCGGTAAGAGAGTGACAAGCTTGTCCTCATATCATCTATTTTATTTGTAAACAAGCAAATAGCCAAAAAACCCTCTATCAAATTATGGCTCATAGAACTGGCTATCTAAATATTTCATCCATTTAGTGATAAAATAAATTGTTCAATTTTTCACGACGTTTAAATGTGATAGTCGGAATCAGCTATTGACCCGGCTATTGAAAGCTTTAAGTTACAATAGATTTTAAATTTGCTAATTTAATTTGTTCAAGGGGTTCCGTTTTCAAAGCGCTAAAAAAGTGGTCGACGTTTTGTCGTATTCGATCACACTAAACATTTATAGAGCATTTTCTAAGAAGGGCTGAAACTACGTGGATTGATCGTGCAGAAAAGCCGCTCAACACAAGAAAATTAGGGATTTAAAAAAATCGCTGACTTGTTTTTGTTGCTTACATATTAAACTAACTCCTCTGAAAATTTGAGGGCAATTAAATAAAATCGCTTAAAGTTTTAGCCCTTTTAAAGATTCCTTATCAAGAGAAAAATGCTACCAAAGAAAAAACAATCTGTCGCTTTGCAAACAAACACCACCAACAAGCTGCCCACAAACACGTTCTCAGATAACCGGGCAATAAGTGCTTGGCTTGTTTTTGTCCCGTCGTCACCTGGAGGAAATTTTCACGCAATTCTATCTTCACTCAAAGCCTCAAATTTCTGCTAGAAGTGCAAGGACGAAATTCAGGTTTGGGGAATTCAATTTTAGCGGGCGACCGAATTCGACGCGACGAGCTTACAAAGGTCTACAAAGCCATACATGAGCCGGGCTGGCTCGGTTTGCCGAGATGACTTTCAGCTCGGTATTACATGAGCCCCGACATGAGCCCGGTTAGCCGGGCTGGCCCGGTTTGCCGAGATGACTTTCAGCCTGGTTTTAGCCGACGAATGATCTTAATCACCTTTTCCCGGCAATTTGGTGGTTAATGTTTTGCACTTATGCATCTGGATGGGTTACGTTACCTCTACATCCCATTTTAGAAGGAGTAGCATTGATTTTTTTCGTCGGATATTGTGCTCGGAAGAGAAATTTAATGCTGGCCTGCTTAGCCGGGCTGGCCCGGTGAACGCGATTACATGGACAATTTTCAGCCCACCTAGCCGAGATCCCGGCAACGCGATACCGGGATCTAGGCCTACTCTGGGACCCAAAGTCGCTGTAACTTTGGGCGACTGGGATCTCGGCTAACCGGGCTGGCCCGGTTGTCAATGTTATCGCGAAATCGATTTTTGTTGCGTTTAACAGACATGTAATCAGGCCCTTGATCAAACGTTTTCATCAAGTATCGCTTTGGGTGTTTATTCTCGACCTACAAAAGTTTAGATTGTTGTGTGATAATTACATGCAAGTCTGCAGATGTCGAAAAAGATGTCACGTAGGCTCTGCGGTTGAACGACTAAAAAGGTTGTGTTGAAAAAATACGTTTTTGTGGATAACTCACACACATTTCAAGTTTATAAAATAATTTTTTTTTGAAAAATGGATATAAACTGGAAATCTTCCATTTGGCTTGAAAAAAAATATCTTGGAAAAAAATCACCCCTTGAAGGTATACAGTAACCTTAACACATTGGTCTTAGGGCCAAAAACATCACAGCTTAACTGACCAATTTAATAGCTTCAGTGAGCCAAGTTCATTTCATGTGTCACTTGATAATTCAGTTTCTTTTAACTGCAAAGAGTTTAAAAAACTATTATATTATTGGCTCCGATGATGACTTCCGCTCAGGTTGTCAAAACTCTAGCCACTGAGAAGAGTTCTTTTCAGAACTTCTTTACCTGGACAATAATACTAAAAACAAATTACTGTCTTAAGTGTTAAAAACATACATGTAGGGATGGTGAATGGTCCTCCCAAAAAATGCATTTCTCAAAGAATCTTAGCCAAATTTCAGAGAACTTAACGTCTCAATTTTTCTGAAACACCTTCTCAGTGTCTCAATCTCTTTTGCAAGACAAAAATGTTCTGTAGCGCAGCCACAGAAAAGATATCAATCTCCCACAGTCTCACAGGGTTTTGACTTAACCAAAATTTCAACCTTGGTTACTAAAATTCTAGCTAAGACTACATTTCACCAGACTCGTACCCAGTCGTTACTCTTTTTTCGTTTTGGCTACGTTCGAAGAGGATGATGGGAAGGACGTAGAAAGAGTAAGTTCGTCCTTCCCTTGATGCCTTGCGCGCCGCTCAAAAAGCAAGAGAAGCGACTGGGTACGAGTCTGACATTTCACTAAGTTAAGATGAATAACAACCATTTTTTCAGGTATTGTCATTCAAGAAAATCATATTGGAAATCTTTGCCTCTTAACCATTCAAAATAAGAAAAGAAGTCATATTGCTCCAATCCACCCTTTTGCTTTGCCATAAAATAGCCCTTCGCTTCCAAAAACTTGCAAATGGTAACTCTGTTTGAAATCGCCCTATAATGCATCGCAAACCCTTGAGCATTGATTTCGTCATGTATGCATATGGTTATGTCTCTTGAAGTGCATGGCAATTAATGATCCTTTATACATTAGCTACATAGTTTTTTGTCACAAAATCTTTTGTTTCAGTTTTTGGTACAGTTTTTTAGTTGTAAATCAGTAAGATGGTAAATTTTGAGCTTGGTTATAAATAATAAAGATGTTTTTTCAACAATGACACGAGCATGGGACCGAGCTCAAAATTTATCATCTTTTTTATGGACCACACACTTGACGATTTCGACATTTCTGATCCTAGCAGTATGCAGGACGCATGTCACATATCAACCAAGTAAATGGCCCAGCAGACCACGAGTCTCTCGTAGCTCAGCTTGTTAGAGCATCCAACCGGTATCTGGGAGGCCATGGGTTCGATTCCTGCCGGGGACTCAGAATTTTTCTTTGTCCCATGCTCGTGTTATTGTTGAAAAATACATTTTAAAAGCAACTTTCTACACACATTGGCATATAACTAATTATGCAATTTATCATCGGGCAACTCTTCAAAACTTCCGTTTGGGCTAGTAAAATAAAATGACACATTGCCCAAAGGACAAGCTGAGTTTTTTATTTTCATCTCACCCTGGTAATTTAGAACACATTTCCAAACACTATCACAGCTATGACTTCTTTTGTTTTAACTTCTTGAATTATTAATGTGTTTGAAAATATGATTTATCTCACGCATGAAGTTAAATGTACTTTCTTTTTTTTGCAGCTTGCATTTCTCCTTTCGCATACGTGGATAAAAAACAAAGGGCCAGTAAAAAGGTGACAGTAAACAAGGAAACTTAGAAACTTATGCACAATAAATTAACACAGTCATTTAGATGCTTACAAAATTTTTATCTTCAGCTCCAATTTTATTCCTGAATGTTAAGTTTAAGTATTGACCTGGTTATAGATTAATGTCATGTTCAACTAATTTTGGTTCTAGCAAACTAATATTTTTTGTGAAAGATGTGCTGTGTTACTGAGGGATCGTTGTGACTCAACCTAGGAATTGGACACTCTGAAACAATAATTATGCGGGTTGCGCGAAGCGCAAAGGAAAACTAAACCGCCTGTAGCCACATCATTGTTCATGCTCTACCGCCAACTTTTTTGATTGACATGAAAGACTGAGAAAGGACCAATCGCAGAACGCTTACTTTATTGGCGCAGAAAAACGTTTCAGTACTGCAAAACAGTCAGTCGTCTCCTTTGACCTAGTTCAGTTTGTTTTGGCCTATTTCTATTTGCAAGATACTTCTTAGGCTTCAAAATTTTCGCTCTGAAAGGACAAGGTCTGATAAACATTCTGTAAAAAAGTGTAGATTACTTGCATTTAATTGATGCCGGTCCGGCTAATAATAAATACTGTTCCAAGATGTGATCTTATCACGGATGACATATTTAACTTGGCCTGGCTTCACCAAAGGCTGTTGTAGCTTTACTTCAAGAAAGTAACTAAAAGTAAAGTAAAGTAAAAGCCGCTCGATGAAAATAAACCGACGTTTCGGGGAAACCCCTTCATCAGTGTAAATATGATGTCTTCAAAGGACGCTTGATCGTAAACAGAGCGTGAGATTGCGCGCGCGCGCGCTTAACGCACATTGACAAAAATTTAAACGAACATCAGAATATTTTTGTCTGAGAATACAAATGTGAATTTATAATTTCAAGTCAATGTTCATGCCATTGGGGGCTAGGGTCTTGTACGTGAAGAACATCTTCATCTCCTCTTTTCGTCTTTGGGCCGCCGATCCAACAACTTGCTTATTAACAGATACTGACATGTCGTGGATGGAATTGTGGCTCCCTTGGGGAAAATGTTCGTCCACGGGGAATCCACCATTGTGGTACCGTTGGTTGTTGTGGTAACCTTCAACTGAGCGGAGGTGCTCGCCGAAGCTGTCTGCAAGCCTACGACCAGTCTCTCCGATGTACATTGCTTTACAACGGCAGCATGTGATGGTGTAATTGACTCCGGTCGTAGTGCAGGTTGTTGATGTTTTGAGTTTGTCCGATGAATGCACATGTCCGGCATCTAGGTCGCTGACAGGGAAAGGTCCCGGCTTGGTCCTGTTGAGGGTTTGAGGAGAAGGTGCTATGAACCAGGATGTCTTGAAGGTCCGGGGCGTGGTCGTGAAGGTGTTCTTTGTTCGAGGGTTGTCGGTCAGGATACTAAAGTTCTTAAATAAAATCTTCTTGACTTCCTGGTTCTTTGGATGGTAGGTTAGTATCATGCGGGTCTTTTCTGATTTCTCCTCAGATGTTTGGTTTCTTGAATGCTGTAGTGCGCTCTGACGGTCGATGTCTGCGGCCTCTCTTTGCCCGGCTTCCCCTACTTCACTAGGGTAGCCTCTCGCCTTGAAGAAAGATTCCATCTCATTGGACTTGGTGTTGTAGTCCTACTGGTCGGAACAGATGCGGCGCAGGCGAAGAAATTGGCTGTAAGGGATTGCGTTTTTACAGCCAGGCAGATGGGACGACCCATAGTTGCTCAAGGTAGTTGTGGGTGTCGGTAGACTTATTGTGGATTGATGTTGTTATTTTGTCATCAGTGATGGATAGGTGAAGGTCCAGGAAATGAATCGATGTTTCACTGATTTCGAAGGACGAAGACCCGCATGATACTAACCTACCATCCAAAGAACCAGGAAGTCAAGAAGATTTTATTTAAGATCTTTAGTATCCTGACCGACGACCCTTGAACAAAGAACACCTTCACGACCACGCCCATGTGCGTTTACCGGCGGGATACTAACCTTCAAGACATCCTGGTTCATAGCACCTTCTCCTCAAACCCTCAACAGGACCAAGCCGGGACCTTTCCCTGTCAGCGACCTAGATGCCGGACATGTGCATTCACCGGAAAAAACTCAAAACATCAACCACGCGAACGGAGTTGTGCACCCGAAAGGACACCACACCTGCACTACGGCCGGAGTCATTTACACCATCACATGCTGCCGTTGTCAAGCAATGTACATCGGAGAGACTGGTCGTAGGCTTGCAGACAGGTTCGGCGAGCACCTCCGCTCAGTTGAAGGTTACCACAACAACCAACGGTACCACAATGGTGGATTCCTCGTGGCCGAACATTTTCACCAAGGGAGCCACAATTCCATCCACGACATGTCAGTATCTGTTAATAAGGAAGTTGCTGGATCGGCGGCTCAAAGACGAAAGGAGGAGATGAGGATGATCTTCACTTACAAGACCCTAATGGCATGAACATTATCTTGAAATTCTAAATTCACATTTGTATTCTCAGACAAAAATATTCTGATGTTCATTTAAATTTTTGTCAATGTGCGCTAAGCGCGCAATCTCGCGCTCTGTTTATTTTTAAACGCACGCAAGACATTTAACGTACGATCAAGCGTTCCTTTTAAGACATCATATTTACACTGATGATGGGGTTTCTCCGAAGCGTCTGTTTTTTTTTTGAAAAAAACTGTCTTTGCACTCCAAAAACACTTATTCGAACATTGATAACTATATATAATATTGTAACTATTGAGTGCTACGCAGCAAAACTCTTTTTATGTCGCAAAATAAACCGCCTGTTCTGCAGGCTAATTAAGCGTTGCATACATGACCATTGCCTTCATGATAAAATAATATGCACCATTATTTGATGTTTCATTCAAAAGTTACAAGGATAAGAACAATCGTGTGTAACAAAAATGCAGAAGTCCTTTAAATAAGGCATATGAATACGTCCCTTAATTTTTGTGCGACTTTAAAAAAAAACAAGGATACCGTAAAAATCCGATTAAACTGGGAATAATTTGATAGGATAGGCTGTTGTGTCTGGAACTTGACTTTACCCTGGCAACGGCATTTTGACAGGCATGTTTTCCCAAATTTGTAATTTTTGTGTTCCTATAATAAAAAATTTACCTTAATGCTATTATTTTCACCTTTTTAGAGTTTTATTACTTTATTACTTATTAAGGATTTTGAGTACTTTTCAGTTATTTTGAGCGGTTTTCTGACGTTTCGGAAAAATTTTGAAATCCAAGATGGCAGATCCAAGATGGCTCTTGATGTAATCATCGCACGTAACATATTTTAAAAGATAGATTTTTGGACATACGATATATCCTCTAAGTTTCATTGTGATTGCTCGGATAATCTGGAAGTTACGGTCTGAAAAGATCCAAAAAGCCCGGTCTGAATAGGGATTAATAAATTTTTCAATCTGTATTTGCAGGAGTTAGCAGCTCCCCCGAAAAAAAAAAGATCTGCGTTTGTTATTAACTCGTTACGCATTTCGAGCCTGGACAAGAGGTCAACAACAGGTAAATAAGAATTTTCAATTACCTAAACCGCTGTTCTCATTGACTTCTTGGGACAATTGCTGTTTTTCCATTTGAAACATGAAAATATTTACGAATTCCCCCTCTCCCTTTACAATTTAATATTGACTGTAGTGAGAACATAATGCTTTCCATTGCAACATTGTTTTGGGGAAAAGATACAATCTTTATTTCTTAATTTTCATAACAAATTGTCAAGTTATTATTGTTGAGGTGTCCCAAGACTGTATTTTTTACTCCCACCTCTTGCCCCTTTTCGTAGCTGTTCTTGCTCCTCTTTGTCCCATATCTATTATGAAATACAATGCAATGTTGGGAAATTTTACTCGTTTTCTCTCAGTTTTTCTCCACCTTAGGGATCCCGCTTCCCTCCCTCTCTCCTCCCCCATCCCGCCTCATTTCGTCCGGGCTCCTGCCCTCTGTCCCCCTCCACTATTAATTTTATGACACTTGATTTTACCTTCTCTTTTCTGCGATATGAAATTTTTGCCATTTGAAAAAAAATGATGTCACAAAATTTTTCATGTTATAAGGTACACGTACTGTAATGTGTATGTTTTACATTCAACATAAGCAGAGGGAATCCAAAAAGCAATAATTTATATTCAGTTTTAATTTTGTACTATATACAGCATTGTCCACCTCTGTATCATAAAACCAATAAAGCAGTAACAATTGCTGGATTTCAGATCCAGACAGGGGATTATGCCTTGTTGGACTAACTACTTCTTATAACTAAGATTGAAATGAATATACTGAAATCACAAAGGAGAGTTCATCATTCTAGCATAAGATCGAAGAAAGGCACCTTACGAGGAGGACCTACCAATGCAAATGTTGCAGTTTGTTTTTGATCTTAGTTAATTTCTTTTTTTTTAACTAGTCTTTTTTTCTAACTAGTTGATTTGTTTATACTAGGTAAATAATAGGGTTAGGGTATGGGTTGGAGTCATATATCTAAAAAAAGTAGGGGCTAATCACCCAACGTTTCCAACATGGCAAAGTGGGTGGGGCAAGAGGTTGAGAGTTCAAATCTAGTGCAGGTTAGTAAAAAGAAGAAAAAATAAATGATAGTACAAAGGGGAGGGGGATAATAGCAGATAGTAGGGGAGCGGGGGTTAGTAAGGATGGTGGGGGGGTTAAGAGACAGCAAGGGAGGGAAGGTTTTTTTACTTTTTATACATATTAACCTAGTATAAAAAAACTAGTGAGATAAAAAAGCTAACTAGTTAAAATCAAAAAAATGAACTGAGATAAAAAATTAACTGCTACACAAACACCAACACTCCAAATTCCAATTTGATTAAAACGCAAGTACAAGAAGGTTTTAAGATGGTTCCACCCAACATTCGAGCAATTCAGGCAAAATTAAAGTGACCAAAAAGACCTTTTAGCATGGTATAAGTTTAAGTACACTCACAGATACCTGCCAAAAATTTAGCACTCAAGCTGACCCCGCAAGAGATAAATGGATTCGAAATTATCTTTATTTCAGTTAAAACGGACGTTTCACGCCAGTTCAAAACAAATGGCGCCCGTTTTAAACATTTTTACAAGGTTTGACTTTAATTTTCTCGAGAATGCTTTAGAACTTAATCACGGGATCACTAAGACAAATTAATTTCGATAAGATCTTTTAAATTGTATACAAAATGTTACCGTACTATGAGTAGATTTTTGGTACTTAAATTTTGGACTCGTTGCTTGAACTTTCAGCGGAATCCGTCTTAATGGCTATTACGTGTTTAGTGGCTAAATAAAACTGACAAATCATTTTACATTTCAAAGCCTTTTATTATTTTTGTATTTGGTTGACAATTCTCTGTGATTTTTTTTGAAGGTTTATTGCAACCATGGCTGGAACATGAGGTAGGAGAAGAGATTCCATTTTATTGTTAGCGTTTTTAGACAAAAAATTACTATTTAGAGAGGAAGCTGCTTTTCATGCGGGTCCTCAATCCAGGTTGAATTGGAATTTGAAAAAGTTGTTTTTTTGTGGAGGGAGAAAACCAAAGAACCTGGAGAAAAACCCTCGGAGCAAGGACGAGAACCAACAACAAACTGACAACCCACTCGTATGACGCTGGTTCCGGGAATCAAACTCGGGCCACATCGGTCGGAGGCGAGCGCTCTTGTCACTGTGCCACCACCCTCCTGAGTGATCAGTATCCATTTTCTCCTTAAAACAATTATCAGAGTACATCATCACAAGCTAACAGTGCTGGTTTCTACAGGGTTTGCATGGGTCATGATAAACCTAGAATCTCATTTTCGAGGGCTGGAAAGCGATAGACTTTAAGTGCTGTCCAGTGATGTTGATTGTACAAATTAAGGTTGGCAGTATTGTCTTTTGTGAAAACAAAGTAAAACTTTGTACCAGAAATTAAGAAAATGTTTTAAGAATTTTCAAGAAAATGGTCAAATTTAGGCCATGGAAAACGTCATAGTCCATTTTGCAGATACGGCAGCCATATTGATCTTGCCCCCAGGGCATCCTATAGTGGTTATTGATATGATTTATTCTTTTATTTATTGCGATAATTCTGCAATTACCATGATAATAATAATAACACATATTATAGGATGTTGTGGGGGCAGAATTAACATGGCCACCGTATCTGCGAAATGGACTATGGAAAGTCAATGGACTTTCAAAGCTGAAAGGAGTATGAACCCTTTTTCTGTTAGGTAGTCCAGTCCACGTTGCAAGATAAACATAAACACAGCTCACCAACAGCAAAACCACAACACACAGTCACAAAGTCGCTTGAATTTTAATACTCAAGAGTCGTGCAAGCTGCTTTCCTGTACTCTAGGGAATAGTTAACAGGGGGAAATGGTTAAAAAGCCCGGCAAACATCGAAGGAACAAACAAAGAGGCCAAGATTTAGGTTCAAAGGTCCATGAGATAGCACATCTTTTGTTGTGCCAAGACACTTTGCATGAGTTACGTAATCGGAAGTTTTTATTGGTTAGTTGCACGAACACACGTAACCCCCTATTCTATTTTGTCAGGTTTTGTGCACCCTTAACCCCCAAAATAGCGAATAATAACCTATAACAAAGAACTTTGTCGGGCTTCATAACCATTTCCATCTATTACCTTATTGTTACTTATTTTCGCGGGTACTTAATTTCGCGAAAATGCAACAGGAATATTTCGCGAGACTTAATTTTCGCGATTTGGCCAAAAATACGTAATTAGTATAAAAAAATACAATAGAAATCGTTTAGAATTAATTTTCGCGGGTCTTTAATTTCGCGATTTTTTGAAAATCGCGAAAATCGCGAAAATTAAGTCCCGCGAAAATAAGTAACAATAAGGCAACTATGTCTAGGGTAACTAAAAGTTCAATCTTGTGACACCCCCACTCAGTTTTGATTAACCGGCTTCTGCACTCTTTTTTATTTTTAATCATAACATTAGTGACTGGCGCGATTAGTTTTGCGCCGTTTGCTTTTTAGGTTTACGACCCGCGCTCTCCGTTTTGTATTTGAATATTACGCTGGTGTGTACTGTCGTGAATTGTAATAAACGTCGTGAATTGTAATACCTGTCGTAAATTGTAATAACAGTTGTCGTGAATTGTAATACCTGTCGTAAATTGTAATAACAATTGTCGTGATTTGTAATAACGCACCTATCGCAAATTGTAATAACACATTGCCGTATTTTGTAATACTCCGAGCTGTCGTAAATTGTAATAACGCATTGTCGTGTTTTGTAATAATCCTTTTATATGAGAATTAGCAATCATACAGAAATCTGGTTTTCGTTTTCTATAACTGGGGAAAAACAGTTAAAGATTTCGTGGTGTAAATTTATTCCTGCTTTGTATCGTCATGAGAGTTATTCAACATTATTAACTACTCACCGGAACTGCGACAAATTTGCAGCAAAGCACGTTGTAAGGGAACGTGAAGTTACATTTGTTATTCCTCCAGTCGGTTTTTAACAAGTCATTGGTCTTCATTTTTGTGAGGGAAAAACCATCTAAAATATTTTCATGATATTTAGCTTGTCTTTTAAGTGTTGAGCCACTCCACCCTTTATCTCCCTTCGTGTCGTCTGACCGACTTAAATTTTCACGTTAAAAAAAGTAAAACGAGCTATGAGGAAGATAATGACGTAGTCAAACACAACAATTAACGGCATTTCTTAACACTCAAAAAGTATGGCGGTTCTTCTTTCTTTTCTCCGTGTTTTCGTTTGATTTTTACAACCACATCGACCTTGTCTTCCTCAAATTTATGCCGTCATTTGATTTTTTCAGGCTCCACGGCATGATGTTGTGGTATCAGACCACCATTGTATTCCGACTCCTCCATTTTCACTGAAGTGATGTAAAAAATTTTGTTTGGATGGCTTTTTTATTTTATTTTGGCTGAGTTGTCCGGTGAATATCCCTTTTAATAAATCATCGGCGGAGAAAGGTTGAAGCCAGATAACTAAAAATAAATGTTAAAGGTAAAAACTAAGAAACAGCGAAGTTAACCTTTCACACTCCGTGCCAACACTCCTGAGAGTGAGGGGCTGGGCAATGCAATTAAGTACTAATAAGGTACCATTTCTACCCTTTTATTTAGAAAAAAAAAACAGCTGTGAACTTGAATTTTTTTTGTATTTTCTTTCTTTTATCAAAATAATGCACAATTAAAAAAAAAAAAAAATTGCCGGAGCCTCTCACTAATTCCCTCGATGTACGTCGCCAGAGTTTAGGGGGTCCCTCTTGGACTGGCACTAGTTACGAGCGCGAAATATTATGTTTTCAATGTAGTTTTTCTCGTTCCAACAAATTCACATAAAGCATTACCAAACGATCACAAAGGGCCTGCCAGGCTGTCATTAGAAACTGCTCTAGATCTGAAGTTAAGAATAGAGTGTGATAATACTGCTTATTACAAAACACGACAATGTGTTATTACAATTTACGACAGCTCGGAGTATTACAAATTACGGCAATGTGTTATTACAATTTGCGATAGGTGCATTATTACAATTCACGACAACTGTTATTACAATTTGCGACAGGTATTACAATTCACGACAACTGTTATTACAATTTACGACAGGTATTACAATTCACGACGTTATTACAATTTACGACAGTACACTGGTGACTCACACACTCCGTTTCGTGTTATATTATTACGTTACTTTGTAACTCGCGCACAATCTTTTGTGTGTGATCGTTACGTACTGTATTTTGTGTTCCATTATTACATGAGTGACTCGCGACTTCTGTTTTGTATTTAATTAATTTAAAACTATAACACAATTGTCGCATGTCGCAGATAAAGTTTGTTTGTTTCACGAATTTTGTCATAGTTTTGATCAATTGGTAACAGGACTTGTTAATATGTGTAAAAAAATCATAGTTTACAAGAGCCGTTGAGTACTGAAACTCACAAGACGTTTTCATCCAAAGAGGTGAGAAAAACTTGCAGTATTTTTGACAAATCAGTTCCAAACAAGTCAAAGCTGATGCTTTCCGCTTCCAGGCCAAGAAAATGACTTGAAAAACAATTGTAAGCATAGGAACACCTTTAAATACGATCAACATTTAATTCTCCTTCTGCTGCAACATGAAAACTAAGGCTAAAAACAGGAAGTTGCTGTTTACGGCTGTTTTATTAGCATAAATCATGCCTTTTCTTCATCCTCCCCCTGCCGCTGCTTTACTTAAATAAAGGCAACTACTACTACTACTACTTGCAGCTAGACGGGCATGGTGTGAAATCGGGCCGCTGCTGCACTCGGGGAGATTGTGGCTGCTTTTCACCAAAAAGTGACACGAGTGCTTTTTCACCTGCAGCAACAACGTAAGATACAGCCGAATGGCAGCTGAACGTGTTATCTTGCTCTCTTAAGTATGGTGCATTGTCAAATTTCTTCAGCGCCGTTGCCTTGCCAACTCCATACAGGCGCGAAGTGGTTTGCATCCGGTCATGGCGTGAAGCAACAAGAGATTCCTGAAAACTTCCCTACCCAGCTGATCTTTGACATTCTTTATATGCCAAACTCGTGCCTCTCTCGCGTTTGCCTTTGGCTCTGTTCTAAAATAGAGATCACAGCCATCTTCACAGCCGTCCCCTACAAGAACCGTGGTCTTCATTGGGGCAGACTCTACGGCAGTTTTTACTTTAAGTAAATCAGCGTCACCATCGGAGTGGTGGAACCTGCATTCTGTAGGCAGCATCACCAGAAAGCGTTGCTTGTTCTTTGGGTTAGAGAAAGTTATCTTTCTTCACCGTGACAGGCGTGCTTTCTGTAAAGGTGACAGTTGCTTAAATAAGATTCTTAAATCTATAAAAATACGCAAAGCGCGTAGACAGCGTCTTCGCGGTTGCCTATCCAGTTGGAGGTATTTAGCGTAGAAATTTGTCTTCCGCTAGCAAAGTTAAAATGAAAAAAAAGAATTTTTATTAATTAAGCTAGAAGAAACGTGGAAGAAACGTGGATGTTATGTGCTAAGGTCATGCGGTGAAAAAAAATCCATTATGACCTGAGTAGTGATCCCAAATTGGGTTTCAACTCAGTGCACGAAAAACCGATATTCCACTCATCGCTTCATAACTTAGACATCTCTGAATAAAAAACGTTTCTAAAATAAAAAAAATTATCCGAGCAATAAATTTATGCACTTTGATTTTGGCAAGTATAGAACCAAGCTTTAACAAAAAAAAAAAAAACAAGAAATCCAAAAAGTCACACTTACGCAATCAGCCTAGACGCTTCCGAGTACCACATAACAAAGCTGTCAATAGAATAGAGATTTGTTTTGGGGAAAAAAGCGCTTTTTATACATCTATCATTGTCTTGATGTCTTTTGCACGTTCCGATCTGCCTAAATATTCAGAAAAAAAGATTTTCGACTATGGATGAAACAGAAAAGTGTTTTTTTGTAAAAAAAAAAAAAAAACGAGGGCGGGATCGTAACATTAAGAGAAAAGGGAAGCGTGGAAATAAAGGGACGAACACAGAGCTTCACGTAATTGGACTAAACTATCAAGAAAATACGGAAAATTCATTCTCTCTCTGCTAGCCCATGCTGCATGTGGTATTAAACTCATGCGACACAGCAGATAGTACAGGCAGCCTCGTTTCCATGCTGCATTATACACGGTTCTAAAAAAACCCGTTTTTGTCACCTTCCCCTGCTCAGATTTCAGAGACGTTTTAATATTTTTAAGTTTTCATATTGTAATGCGCTTTTGCTCATTTATATGTTAAAAAGCTCAATATAAATTCATAAATTATTATTATTATTATTATCATTATTATTATTATTATTATTATGTTATAGAGGACATGTTTCTGAATTAAGGAGGTACAAGTATGATGAAAGTAACGGGAACCTAGCATGAAATATCAGTGGTATCTGAGGGCGAGAGACTACTGACATTTCACTCGCCAACGGAATCCAATTTACTTGGATTGTTATTATTCCTGTAGCGCGTTAAACATTATTATATTTAAGTTTCAAAAATCGGCGTTTAGTTAAAAAAGTAAAGAAGACAAACCAACCCAAATTAGCTAGAATGAACTTTCAAATCTGTATGCGACTTAATGTAATTCCTGATTGTAAGTTTCTTGAAAGCAATTGCCTGATATGGTAACGAAATAAAGTGCAACACTAGTCGTCGAGTTGGGAATAAACTGGTAATATAGACAGTACTTTCTTGTAAATTGTGGTGTTTATTTTTTAATTCGCAGCTGGCGGATGATGCGGAGATGCAGATACCAACTCTAAAGGTAAACTGTCTGGCTGACTGACTGACTGACTGACTGACTGACTGAATGATTGACTGACAATCTGTCCGTCTTTATCTTTCTGTTAGCCTCTGTCTGCCATCAGTCCACCTGTCTGTCTGTCTGTCTGTCTGCTTTTTTTTTATCTATTTGTAACTATCAATGAACCATTCGAATTTTTTCTCCTTTTCTTTCTTTGTTACTTCCAGGCCAAGATTTCTTTACTCAAAAGAGCGTGTAAAGAAAAGGACGAACTTGTGGACAAACTGAGCGAAGAAATCCGAGAGTTACGTCATTACATCGCAACGTCAGCTCTCGACGATATGTCGAAGATCCGAAGCTACGGTTACTCACCGGAAAACTTCGTAGAACTCTCACCGGAAAACTTGGTAGAACTCTCGGCTGAGAGGGAGCAAGAGCGAAAGATAGCTAAACGAGACCCGAAGGTTTGTGAAAGATTAGAACTAGTCCGTTAAGTGTTTTTAAGCTCTAAACGAACTCATTTTCAATACTCTGATGAAGGTGGACAGAGGCCACCGAAAATTTAGTGTTTAATAATCTCAGATCGGATGAATCATTCTACTGAAATGATTACTTTCGACCTGTGCCCTCAAAAGTCGTCGTTCCATGTTGTTTCTCGTACACAAGTGTACACTGCTTTGGGTGTTAACTATTTTGCCCCTGGTTTGTTATGTTTTAGGGCTTAGTTGAAGAAAGGTTACAAAGCAGGTTAGAAAAGCAATCCCCGCGACGCTCACCCAAAGTAAGTTGTAATCATAGTTACTGACTATGTTGTATTGGAACACTTTTTTGTGTCATACATGTTATGCAAGCCGCGGTTATTTTCCTAACAGTTTTTCCTCTCTTTGTTTTAAGTCATTTGAGCCTTCACCTCCGGGAACCAAAAAAGCCAAGCGCTTTTTCGCGTTGGTTGATTATGACCCTTACAAGTCGCCTGCCTTTGAGCACCCCGAATTGGGGCTCAAACTCAAGGAAGGGGACATCCTGACGGTGTTTCGCGACATGGACATCAATGGTTACTTCGAGGCGGACGTGAACGGCGTACGAGGTCTGGTTCCTAGTCTGTATGTGACGGAGGTTGAGGACGAAAATGACTCGGATCTTGCTCTCGAGGAGTATTTATCAAGGTCCACTTAAAAGATGTTCCTGCTGCTTCGCGTTGTTTGATTACGACCCTTACAAGTCGCCTGCCTGTGAGCACCCCGAATTGGAGCTTAAACTCAAGGAAGGGGACTTCCTGACGGTGTTCGGTGACATGGACATCAATGGTTACTTCGAGGCGGACGTGAACGGCGTACGAGGTCTGGTTCTTAGTCTGTATGTGACTGAGGTTGAGGACGATAACACAGGGCGAAACGACACTTTTAAGGTTTCTTAAAGGAAACTTAAAGATACAGTAAAGAATCATTTCCTGAACCTTTAAGTTGATCTTAAATTTCTTAAATGTTCCTTTTCTTAATCTTTAAGTGGATCACTTAAATCTCGTAATGAACCATTTAAGTGTCTTTTACGAAATGTACTTAAAGACGCATTTGTTTTAAGAAACTTTAAGTGATAAATTAAAGGAATTATATGGAGTCTTTAAGATGCTTGGACGCATTAAATGTGAATAAAAGGTTAAGAAAAGATTGCCTTTAAGTGACTTAAAGTGTTTCACATAAAGGACCAGTTAAGACTGCTTTAAGAAATTTTAAGTGGCAGCTTAATGAACTGGAAAGGAATCTTTAGGATAATTTGCCACATTAAATGTCACTTAAATGTAATGGAAAGATAACATTTAAGTTAAAGAGACTTTAAGTGGCAGCTTAAAGAACAGGAAAGGAATCTTTAAGATACTATGCCCCATTAAATGCCTCTTAAATGTAATTGAAAGGTAACCTTTAAGTTAATTTAAATGTTTCACTTAAAGGACCAGTATAGATATCAGTCTTTCGGATATGATGACATATTAAATGTCCATTTCATGACAGGGAAAGATAACCTTTTACTGAGGTATTTGAATGTGTTGTACATCATCATTAATGTACATCTGAATGTTGGTAATAACATTTTAGAGTACATTCCATAAGCAATGAATGTGCAAGTTAACATCAAGGGACTTTGCTTTCAAGGACCTTCTTAGCATTATGTTCACTAACACAATTCGTGTAAGATTTCAAAGTAATAAAATAGTTTATTGTCTCTGTAATTCTTTTAATACAAACCTACATCAATAACTAAGGTGTTGACAGGTCTACAATGTACGTTTGTTGTGTTTACAAAACAATAACAGTAACAATTATCTCCATAAACTGTGGGAAATTCTTGATAAAGATAAATTCAATATATATTGAAACTACATGTATGTGTTCACTCGAATACTGATGGGTGACCCTGTCTGGCAGAAATAAATACTTCTGTCAAATATAATAATTCCGCTTTTCCAATTTAGCTCTATCAAATAGTAATATATTTAGTGTCCTAAATTGTTAGAAAATATACCAATGTAACTGTTCCAATCATTTTCAATAAAGAGATATTATAATATTTGTATACATGCATGTTGAAAATTGTTTAATTTTAGTCTAGATATCAAAGCTTTAAGGTTCCTAGTCAGCCTCTGCCATCAATGACATCGAATTTAAAATTTATAAAAATTGTATGGTGAAGTGAAGCCTTATTGCATTGCTATAAGTTGTGTTGTTGGGAGTCTAATTATCTTTAGCAATTTTTTGGTTACTCCTTTTGTTTAGACATACTCCCAGAAAAATATACTATTATACAGGAATTCTAGCATGCAAACAAAAACAAAGGTGTGGCTGACTAGGGTCCTTTAACGAACACCTCAACATGTGAGCACGGTCTTTTTATTATTCATTGTGTCACATTGTGCATAGCAATTCAGATTTCAGAATTACTGGTGTCACGTTACCTCAACTCTATAAGGCAGACACCTCTCTAAGACAGACAGTTGAGGCCGGTCCAGACAGTGTGCATCTTAGAGAGAGCTGACTGTATAACATAACTGTTCTAATTGTTAACATCTAGGCTCCTTTGATTAATAATGGAAGTTTCCGATCTTTTAATTTTAGATATTTTTCACTGAAGTTTTAAGTGATATCAAGTATCACGCGAGTTTAGGCATAATATTTTTGCGGTAATTAGACAGACGGAGGAATAGATCAGTTTTACTAGCAAAATTAATTGGGAAATCTGCACTTCGAAATCAGTACCAACAATCAATGACAAAAGTGTTGACACATAATCAATTTAGGCCCTATTTTATTGTTATTTGAACTAATTTTATCCTTTTACCCCACTTTCCCAACCCCTTTCCCCCAATCAATGTTGAAGTCTGTTTTAAGTAGCTCTTTGCTACAATTTTACAACATTAGATGCGGGGAAGGGGGGTTATTTAGCAGACAGTCATAAAATTTAAAAACTAGTGGTAAAACCAGCGGTGCGAAGTCAATGTGTCAACTCACTTTTGTCAAAGATTGTCTGAGGTCTATTTGCGTGAAAATAAAGGATATCCGTTACCTATCTTAGCTCTAACTGGGCTATTTTTAGAAAGCATGCTAAATGTGTGGCGTAAGAGTATTTTTGATTATTTGGAGTAAAAAATAATGTGTTTTGTTGAGAAAAAAAAGACAAAACGGGTTCAGAACCTGTCCATGGTTCTTAGCACGTGGCTCTCTCGGGTCGTATTATTCATTTTCTTGTTTAAGAGCGTTAAGCGGGGTTTCTGCAATGATACTCGAGTTGACTATGTCCGTATCAGTGTTACAAAGCAGCCGGGTAATTTTTGAAAAAAAAAGCAGCAATACAAGTTCTCCAGAGGGCGAAACCAAATTCCTGGGCGATTGAGATTAATGTTTAACAAGATCCATGATATCCTTAGGCAAGAAAATACTTCCATTTTTCGCTGAAATTCCCCAAGACTAGAGATAAATGATTTTTTGTAAAAAATATCTCGCTAGAATGCCACAAAATTGGCGAAAATGTGTAAATTTGGACGATTAACCACGATTAACTATCGGTCTAAAAAAGAATATTAATTAGGAATGTTCTTTGTTTAATGATGGTTAATCGTTGTTAATCGTGAAAATTCAAAAGATAGACACCTTTTGGCCTTGCTGAAGGCTGTTTATAGTAGAAAAGGGGAAAATGAACACTTTCGTATCTTAAGTCAGCTTTCCTCAAACTCATTAATAATTCATGAATTGTCAAACCAATCAGGATACGCCAATTTGGTCAGGTGCGTTTGGTTTGAAAACCCGATGAAGCACTGGACAGAGGCCTTTCCACGATAGTTTGATGAAATATCAAACTCTAGAGTTTGATAAAACGTCAAACCCTTGTGATGCGGGGTTATCCTAATTGAAATATACAAACTGAGTGTCAATGTGACATTTGCAGCTAGCCGATATACATTTTTAAATTTTAAATTTTTAACTCTTAACTGCAATTTTTATCTTTCACCTACTTTTATGATAAAATTTTATATTCTATTGTAATTTATTGATTTATTTATTTATTAATGTATGTAGTACGATTCTTCAGTTTTTCTTCTTCTTAGAATTTAAGTGTAAATATTTTAACTTTAAATAGCTTAGATATATAATAATGTAAATAGTGTCCACAATTAGTTTTTTTAAGCTAAATACTTCAGACACTTTAATAAAGTATTTCATTCATTCATTCATTCAACTGAATAGACAAGCTTCTGTTTCACGGGTTAAGTAGAATCGCTCTAAAATTTACGTTTACAGTGCTAGTGCAATTCAGAAACATTCCTGAACATCTCGTAGCGATCGACCACCGTTCTTATTCCCAACCGAGTTTTTGGTGAACGAACTTTGTGAGCCAATATTTTAAAGACAGACCGTCCAGGTTCTCCAACTTCTCTTCAAGACTTTGCACGCGGTGAACATTATAATCCTTGAACACACTTCCCGGGTCAAGTAAAGAAGCTTCAAGGGATTTTTGCTCGCGCGCTGTTTGGCAAGTTCGATTCTCAAAACCTCAACGGCTCACTTGTCCACTATGCTTTGACTGTGAAAGCAAGACATTTTCTTGCAAATTTTTGGGCGGCCGAAACCGGCGAAATTCATCCTGAGCTAACCCGTCCACGTTACAAAACCAACAGGACGCCACTGCATGCAAATTGTGGCGGCTTGAAGTAAACAAGCTTAGGGCCTGTTTACATGATTCCGGAATGACTTTCATTCTGGAACGAAACTCGTTCCGGAATGAAGTTCGTTCTGCGTTTACATGACAGAGTCGACTGGTTCAACCAAAGGCATTTTCACGTGCGCAGTGTTTGCGCGAGATCAAAACAAGATGGCGCCTGTTTCGCGCAAACATGTTTTTGTGCCCATTAATGGCCGTATCTTCAATTTTGACGAGTAATTTGACCATAGAGCTGCTTCTTTGGGCTAAACAGTAAAAGCTATTACGTTTTTTCGCTCTGAATTCAAACTGTGGAGTCCGTATGCGGTTTCATGAGTTGCGATTTCATCTCGGAACGAATTTCGTTCTGTGTTTACATGATACCAGAATGAAATGTCATTCCAGAACGAAACTTTCATTCCGGAATGAAAACCGGAATGAACTCATTCCGGAATGACTTGACTTTCGTCTCGGTATCATGTAAACAGATACAGAGAAATGTATGGGGATGGAATGAACTCGTTCCGGAATGAAAGTCATTCCGGAATCATGTAAACAGGCCCAGTTGTGAGAAACATGGAACTTACATAATCATCACAAACTATGCGCTAATTAACCAAAAGATAGCAACAATTCAATGTTTTCTTGAATAATATCCTTTGTTTGCAAAATAAGGCCCCGATTGCAAACTGTGCGCTTATTATACAAAAGAAATAAAAAGTTAAGTTTTCGGGAATAATATATTTTGTTTGCAATTAGGCGCCGATTGAGAAGCCGTTTCAAAAACTCGTGCTTCGTGTTTCATCGGAGTTTCCAAACACTCGAAAACAATAAATACACTCGTGTTTGGAAACCCCGATGAAACACGCGCACTCGTTTTTCAGTGAAATATTACGTGAAAGAAGAAAAACACCAAATTAGCATACAAACACTCCTAAAATACTCTTGCCAAGTCCCTAGATAGTTCATACCGACAAGAGAATATTTTTCCGCTAATTTTTCAAAAACGCGGAAAAATCAATTTCGAGTGCTTTTCAAAATGGCAGGAGTTCAAAGAAATCAACTGCCTTCAGTTCATGACGAAGACTTTGTAAATGCAGTCGAAGAAGACTTTCAATGCTCAATATGTCATTTGCCGTTAAGGGAGCCTGTTCAAACGAGATGTGGCCACAGATTTTGCAAAGAATGCCTCGAGAAACATTTCACAAGGTGCGATTTATGTAGAAGCTTGTAGCATATAAACATCAAAAGGATAAACTGCAGCTTAAATTCAGCAGCTAAGTCAGTATCCTGCGTCAGTCTACCAATTATGACCATAAAACTTCCTTGTGGAAGTTTTCAATCAGCAAATGAGTTGCAAGGCAGGAAAATATTGATGGTGTCTGTGATTCGGCATGATACCAAATCAGCGTTCGCTCAATCTTGTCCGTTGAGCAGAATTTGGAAATCATGTTTTCGAAACAGTCAAAGAATAACACAAAGATTCGGTGCTAGACTTTCACAACTTTGAAACGGGGTTGATTCGTATTCCTGAAGAGCGAATACACAAAACAAAGAATAACAAAGCTTAATTATGTTAAGATGATTGCTTAACATATTTTTTTTAACTACTGCATTAATTATTTTGATAGAATAGAATGTAGTGACCCCTTGAAAGGCTTAAAGACATGAGACCACTTGATGCAAATTAAAAAGCAAACGGTTACTATCTCTGATAAATCAATGGGGGGGGGGGGGGGGGGGGAATTTGTGGAAAGAAGAAGGCCGGGTGGAAATATCCCGTGCCAGTCATAGTTTCATAAATATAATATAACAGTATTGCTGACCGTATTATCTCTATTATCTCTTTTTTTATTTGTAATAACAATAATTTATAATATTTATTAATATGTGTTAAATGCAATAAAATATATTTATAAGTTTAATTAACCCTTTCACTCCTAAACGCGCATTCAGGCGCTATTTGGAGGTGCAGTCATTGATTCACTTGTGACGTCATTAATAAGCACGTCAGTGGAATTTCGTGATAAGAATCTGATAGAGCTTGAATCGACCTTTCTACAGGACTGTTCATTTTGAATATCAGTTGCATTCTGACAGAGCTAATCAAAGAAAAACAAAATCCATTTTTGGTGCAAAATCGTTGTTAAAGAGGCCAGTACACCTGTAATTGGTCAAGGTCCCCTTTTCAGGGTTTTCCATTGATAATGTCAAAACTTTTTTGGCCAAAAGATAGGATATGAAGAGTAGAAAGTAACGAGAATAAGAAAGCGAGAAAAAAAGGAAGCAAAAGGGGCAAAAAAAAAAAATTTGGAACCGTTCAGCAAAAAAAAAAAAAAAAAAGAAACAAATTTCGGCTTATGCGCATGCACCAAAGTAAAATATTCTACATTTTTACACAGAATCTTTATGAAAATGTTGCTGAAGTGTGAAAAAGTGCTTCTTTAGCAAAGTTGAGGTAAATTCCAGACCATAGCACCAAAATTTCAGTTTAGCGGCTAAAAAAACGCGTTTTTTGAGGAAAATGTGGGGGTCAAAGGGTTAATAATATTATAATTAATGTATTTGTATAATTAATTTCACAAAAACAGTTTTTAATAATTTAAAAAAAGAAGAAGCAATATTTAATCTCAGAGGACCAGACAGAATAGACAATTGTTGTAATTCAGTAGTTCCAGAAAATATCCATATCCACCCAATGGATGTTCATTGGAAATTCCGAGGGAATGGGAGGTCTCAAAAGACAAAATGTTTAAAGGAACGTATAACGCTTAACTGGAATTTTCACCAGGGTTGGGGATTTAAATTATTATAATAAATTATATTTACTGAAACAACACAATGCATTCAAGGTATCTTTGAAAACCCATAAGTCATTTTATTTAATTTCTTTTTAAAATATACTTCAACAGGCAAGAAGTTCAAGACCAAAACCAGGTGAGTGTTTTTTATAAAACATTTTCATAATAATAGCCTGCAGATTAATGTCAGTTGTCTCCTAAAATGTCAGTCGATTTTCTTGCCCGGCCTTAATTGTGCTGAGGGAGAGTTTATAACTGACATTTCAGGCTTGTTAATTTAAAAATCAGCATCCATTGGAAGTAGAACTAGCCTGAAAATAATTACAAAGTATTGTATAATTTCAGAGTGTTTGTTTTAGTCTGCAATATAAAGGGCTTGATTACCTTCATTGTTATATTAGTCTTGGAAAGTAAAATCTGTTCTGCCTTTCTTTGTGCTTCTGAGCTCAGTCTGTGGAGCAAATTTCGTCGCTCGCTACCTCTCGGAACGAGTTAACTCATTGGTTCTTAAAACAATAGATAACAGGTGACAACAATGCCCCTAGCCCTGAATAACAATAGAGGTAGTGTTTACAGCGGGCGAATGAAAATAGAGCTTCCAGAGAGGTAGTGTCTTACAGCAAATTTCTAGTACAAGCTACCTTGATACAACTATTCAGAGAAGGCTTTTTAGCGTAAAGTTATAATATATTGTACATTTGGTTCCATTTTAGGATGTCTTCCCTGACAAAGCAACAGAAAGGAAGATTATATCTTTCGCCATCAAATGTCCGAGTAAAGGTTGTGAGTGGACTGGTGAACTGAGTAACAAGGAGGTAAAAACTGAAACACATTAATTAAGCTAATGACAAAGAGGGTCTATAAATTATACTCGCGGTTTGCAGTTTCAGCTAATTTTGAATGTCAGTTTGCGGGTATACACCTAATTGCAAAAACGTTGTCATAGAAAAAAGGAAAAAGAAAAAAGGTAAATAGGAATTAATTAGCGTAGTTTCATAACTGATAGCATTTAAAGAAAACTCACGAGTTTTTATCGGCACACTTTTAGTCCACTTTTTTATGCTGTAACAAGATAAATTGATTTATTCGTATTTGAGGCATTTTGAGGCCATTTGTACAAATAAATTTCATGGATGCGCTTAATTAATTCCTATTTGACTTTTTCCTTTTTCCTTTTTTCTATGACAACCTTATTGCAATTAGGTGTATATACAGTCCGACCCCTATTAAGCGGCCACCCTCGGGACTTTGAAAAGTGGCCGCTAAAAAGAGGTACAATAAAATAATTATTTTCTTAGAAAAACGTTAATCATAAAATACCCTTTGAGACGCAAGTAAGTAGACTGATGATGTCTAAAAAGATGAGAAGGAAACAGAGCAAAATACGTTTTCTTATACCGTGGAAACTAATCTCGGTTAACGTGTTAAGCCTATGCGTACCTTTTACGGCCGAACTGGAATTCAATTCTGTAACAAGGTGCGATAACTTATCCCAGCATTTTGGTTTGGTTTTATAATTTATATAATATATATTTTAATGGTTGTCTTTAATTGAAAGTTTTGTTCAAATGATACCTTTGCGCGTTAATTTTAAACCTACACCAGATATTTATTTAACAGATTTTTTATTTAAAAATATTGAAGATCCGATACCAGGATTCATTGTAAGAAGGTAAAAAGCGTTCTCTGGTAAAAATATTTTAAAAATTATTAGCTTCCGACAGCCAGACTGCTGTCTTCGACGGATAAAAATGAAGTGATAAAATGGACCTAAAAATTTAAATATGACTAGCGAACCGCATAAATTAAAAAGTTAAAAGTATGTGTAAAAGAATGTTAAACGGAATGCTAAAAGTGTATAAATTATTGTTTGTTTAAAAGAATGTTATATTGTCCTGGCAGAGGGCACGAATTGTTGTCGGCCTCGACCGTTTTTGCCGTGTGCCACGATTCAAGTGTCTTTCTAATGCGATTGTTTCCCTTGTCAATTATCTCCGCGTTTTCAAAGTCGATGGCGTGATCAAGAGTCCAGGCATGTTTTGCTACATTGGAGCCTTTTGCGCATTGTTTAGTATTCCTGATGTGTCCTTTTCGCCGTGTGCTGAACGATCTTTTTGTCTCGCCGATGTAACTCCAGGGACAAGACGCACAAGGGATTTTGTAAACAACATTGCACTGGTCGTCGATCCGAGGTAGAAACTTGGGAACAGGGAACTCTTGTTGTAGTGTCTTGATTGGTTTGTTGGTTACTCGGATATCGTGACTTTTGAGAATTCTTGTAAGAGGTTCGGTAATGCCTTTGATGTAAGGAAGGACCGCGAAACTCTGACTATTCATTGGATCAGCCCAACTGAAGAACATCCCAACCAGTTCTTCAGGTGAAGGTGTTGGGGGGTTCGAAGATTTCTTTCTTATGATATCAGCTGTGACTTAAAGTCACAGCTGAGTTTCGCGGTCCTTCTTGGCAACCACGATAAGTCATCATGATGCCTTGCTAAAATTAAATTGAGTTCGAGTAATTTTGGTTATGTTATCTGTAATATCGCCCAAAACATTGATGTTTGTTTCTATCTATTAAGTAAGCGCTCGACATCTCATTTATTTTATATTCGCGGCTTCCTGAGCGAATATGTTAAAATATGGAAATTAAAAACGCAAGAATTTTCTGCAAACACACCGAGGTATTGAGGTATTGCGATTACTTTAAACTCGACGTCAGGAAAATTGTGTACCCCGTGGCGTGTGTACTGTACAAGTAATGTTCTTTTTTGCTTTTCACTATTTGAAAAGTGTATTGCATTCACGTTGTACATTGTAATAAAACGCCCCATGTTGATTTCACGGTGCAAACGTTTTGTTAATCGTGGGCGCATTCAGGCATTGTGAAACAAAATGTCTCTTACGCAAAGCGTCTGACCTTATCACCGAGAGGTGGCTCAGAAACAGTTAAGATAAACATACCGCCTTATTTCTGATTCGAATTTTGCTCTGGTTTTGACAGACATCGCTAGGGCCTAGACAATAGATTTCTTAGAAGAATAGAACGAAATCAGATGTTTATAAAGCTAGGGATAGGTCAACCTCGTCCCCAGGCGCTTTTCCCTTCAGAGCGGGAGGGGCGGGAAAAGCGGGAAAAGCTCTGAAGGGAATAGCGCCCTGGTGACGAGGTTGAGAGATAGGTTTCATTGAGGATCATGTTTCGAAAAAAAAAGAAGCTGACGGTAACGCAGATTTTATGTTTTCAAACGAATCTATATTTAATTTGACGCAAGTAAAATTTCAGAAGAAAAATAAGCGATACGAAAATAGAACGACGTGGCGTCATCAAAACGTCGTTCTCTTTTCCTATTGCTTATTTTTCTTCTCAAATGTTTCACAAAGCAAGTAAAATTCAGTCTTTTATTCACTGTCTCGCTTTAAATTTGTTCTGGATGTTTTTCACGGTTTGTCATCAATTTTTTTCCTATAGAAAAAAGGTTTCGCTGCACTGCTTTGTAACGTAGTGTTTCGTTTTGAGGAAAGTTTACAAGACAAACTCTCCCTGAAATTTCTCGTGAAGGAAGGGCCAGATCAACATAAGAGAAAGTCTATAATTATAACACCAATTCTCCTTATAAAACTAAAATACTTGTGTACTGTAAGAAATATTTCACTCCTAAACTTGAAGGTAAAATGGTTAAAACATTTGATTCTCTCAATTTGCAGGAAAGAGAGATCACACAGACTGAGCATGGTGCAGACCAAGGCTTTCATGACGTCATCAGCCCAGTACCAAGCTCCGTTGAGGAGACTATCACTCCGCGCGTCGGTTACCTTGAAGACAGCGGCTTGGAGTTTGAGCTATCAGAATCTCCTCGAGTTTCTTACATTCCGGTTAAAAGTTCGGATTTCGAGGGTAAAGATGACTTCATGGACTATTCAGGGATAGTGGGTGAATCTTTAGGGATGCCTTCTTATCATGAAAATGCTCGTGACTCGGATGAACTTATTTCTGAACCAAAACGAATGTCCTCTCGAAGGGACCTGGCCTTTTACATGGATGACATCGACCAGCGTATTTAAGATCTTCGTAGCAAACCCTCTTCAGTGCCGTCAGTTCCTTCATCCTGTGTAGAATCGCCTGTCCCTGTCGAGGAAACCACGTTGATGTTGGAATCGGAGCCTAGCGAGTTGGGTGGGATGTATCTGGAGCAGGAACCCGCACATTCGTCCGTCAGAAGGCCGACTGGTTTGGGGTCCACCAAGCCTCTTGACTTAACAACTAAGGCCCCTCCTCAGGTACCTCCCAAACCCAAAAGGATACTTTTAAAGAAGCGTCAACCAGGACCATTGAACCAACAAATGGTCGTGTATGCGCCACCACCGTTGACGCCACAGTTGTCACGTGATGAGAAAGACGGTGTCATTCCACCACGGGGAATTGTTCAAGAACGAATCGCTTTATTTAATCGTGGCGAAATAGACGCATTGAACGAGAAGATTGGGTTCCTAGGAAGACAGCTTAAGGTAAGAACGTAACACACATTTTAAGCAATCACAATAGTCCATTTCGCAGATACGGCAGCCATATTGATTTTGCCCCCAGGGCATCCTATAATGGTTATTGATATGATTTATTATTTTATTGTTATAATTCTGCAATAACCATCATAAAAACTCTATTAAATATTATAGGATGCCTTTGGGGTAGAATCAACATGGCCACTGTATCTCCGAAATGGACTATGGCGTAGATACCGCTATAAATGAACTCGTAGGAATGCTTCCAGCCGCTTGTTAGAGCGGGAAAAGTATTGCACCTGATTGGCTGAGAGAACAGCTTGCCTATCCTGATTGGTTTGAGCCAATGACGAACGAAACTAAAGCAAGCGCATATTAAAACCCAAAATTTATCGTGTTAACATGACTGCGCCAAACAGATCTGTTGTACACAAGTCATTTCTTTCTTTCTTTTCTCTGCTCTTCTTCTACAGCTTGAAAGAAAAGATCGTGAGATGAAAATTCTGGTAAGCGCTAACGTTTCTTTTTTCGAGGGCGGCGCTTATTTAAAAACTGGACGCCGCGAACAATCTAATCTGGAAGAAATTTTTACAGTAACTTAAAGAATGGACTTTTAATTGTCAGTCTTCGTCTCTTGCGCTTGCTGTCCCGACAAAGTTCACGGCCTTCACAATGTTAATAGAACCACGTGTTGTAAGATGGGCGAGCGATAAAATATAACAAATTTGAACTGCGAAACATCGCTTTTGACGAAAAGAAATTTCCAAGGCTGTCTAAGAGTTGCTTTGTAGCGCTATTTTTAGTTATACGGAAATCCTGGAATAAGCACCGCATCGAGACTGCGGCGCTTATTCGGGGCGGGGCTTATTAACGTTTTCGTCCCAAATGTGGCGCTTGTTCGGGGGCGGTGCTTATTCGGGGGCGGCGCTTATTCGAGTAAATACGGTATTGATTTTGGTATCGCTGTGCCCTGTATCATGGTAATACCTCCTAGCTGGTGTTTTTCTTTTTTCGCATCACCTTTCGTCTTAAAAATGTATTGATATTGTAACGAAAAATTCAATTTAGGTCATTCTAGTAAAGGATTAGAAATATGTCATCTTTGTATGTTCTCTTCCATTTAGAACGAAGACGTTCCGTTCTTAGAACAAGAGGTAATGTAAGAATAGAGGTTTTTTTGTCAGATGGTTATTAAATATGAATGTTCTTGTACTTGCGTCTGTTGCGTTATAAATCAATTATTTGGTCCTTAAACAGTTTTGGTTCGACAGTATTATTAATTATTAATTATATCCAACAGAATCAAAAGAAAGAGAGAGAGCTTCTCACGAAGGTACGCTATTAGTTTTGTTTTTAAAGTTTTTTTTTCTATTGTTGTTTTTCTTTTACTAGTAGTTTTCTGACGCTTAACAGGGACTGGCTAGGATGAATTTTGAGCTGAGTGAACGGGTTAACAGCTACCAACACCTTAACCCTCTGTTGCTTCTGTGCATTTGTTTGTTTGTTTGTCGGTTTAAGTTGTTGATCGTTGGATTAAATTCTTGAAGGTCAAGAAAAAGTCAGGGGATTTTCCTTTGTGCCAGGGAAATTTACATTTTGAAGAAAAGTCAGGGAAAATTGAGACGATAACGCCTCTGATTTAATAAAACAGATGGTTGGAAGAAACATTTCAGGTCAATGTGATCTCAGCTATGCTATTCTTTTGAAAACGGAGGCTGGAGGCCGCTACTATATCTGGCATTTTTTATTTATTTTGTCTGTAGTAACCATGGGTTAAATGCAAACACCAGTGGGAATATAATAACGTAGTTCCAACAACATCAACCTTTAATATACTCTTACACTTACACAAATAGATTAATACAGGCAGGAAATTAAATAAAGTAAGAGTACTGGCTGCCTGGAATAACCATAGAGGCTAGTGGAGCCAGGCAACCAGTTGACATCTATAACTGACTTGATTTGATTTTTCATTGTATCTCTAGTTGGCTGAAGTAGAACAAGAAAGAAATGAGATGCAGACCCGACTCGCCAAAGCTACACAAGAACGAAACTCGCTTGAGAACCAAGTAGCAGAATTGCAGGAACTAGTAAGGTATGGGGCTTGCGTTGATTTATAAGATTAGTTCCTGCCTGGTGTAATTTAAACAAGTGAGATATATATCTTTCACTTGTGAACCAATGCCTCTTCTCGATCTTATTTCAACTTTGTTACTGTCACTAGTTATGAAAAAAAATCACACTTGATGAATGTTGGGTCAGCTTAAGAAACTTCAAATGTTCTGATCAAACCATCCCAGTTCAACAAAGTTTGAGTTTTTCCCAAAATAAGCAAGAAGTGTGATCACTCACAAGTATACTGCACAAGTAAAATACGCTGTAATAATATCTAATTAATATCTTCTTTTTCAAGAAAATGTTATAGGAATGTGTGTCAGATCTGCCGCGTAGCATATTGAAAGAAAAAAATAAAAGCAACTTGGTGAATATAATTTTTAATTTCTACGCAGGTATCAAGAAGAATTTTATTCTTTTCGAATTGAGGAGGTACAAGTATGATAAAAGTAACGGGATCCTAGCATGAAAAATCAGTGGTATCTGAGGGCATACATACATATATACACATACATACATAGCTTTTTGCGCAAGTAAGGCGAGAGACTACTGACATTTCACTCCCCAACGGAATCCAATTTACTTGGTTGGTTATTATTCCTGTAGCGCGTTAAACCCTATTTTATACCATGCCATAGAAAATACAGCCAATCAGAATACAGGAAATCCGTTGTATATTCAACGGTATTCAACTCAACCTTCCCATCGTACGCTGCGATTGTATTCTCGACGAAATTTAGTAAGCGTATTTTCTATGGCATGGTATAAAATAGTTACACAACACTTCCTCGTGGTATACTATGGAATATCCCACTTGTCACTTGTATTTTCTCGTATACACCCTCGCCTAAAGGCTCGTGTGTATACCGAGAAAATACAAGTGACTCGTGGGATATTCCATAGTATACCACTCGAAAGCGTTGCATAACTAGTATACATTTAAGTTTCAAAAATCGGCGTTTAGTTAAAAAAGTAAAGAAGACAAACCAACCCAAACTTTCAAATCTGTATGCGACTTAACGGTAATTCCTGATTGTAAGTTTCTCGTAAGCAATTGCCTGATATGGTAACGAAATAAAGTGCAACACTAGTCGTCAAGTTGAGAATAAACTGGTAATATAGACAGTGTTTTCTTGTAAATTGTGGTGTTTATTTTTTAATTCGCAGCCAGTGGATGATGCGGAGATGCCGATGTCAACTCTTAAGGTAAACTGTCTGGCTGGCTGACTGACTGATTGACTGACAATCTGTCCGTCTTTATCTTTCTGTTAGCCTCTGTCTGCCATCAGTCCACCTGTCTGTCTGTCTGCTTTTTTATCTATTTGTAACTATAAATGAACCATTCGAATTTTTCCTTCTTTTCTTTCTTTGCTACTTCCAGGCCAAGATCTCGTTACTCAAAAGAGCGTGCAAAGAAAAGGACGAACTTGTAGACAAACTGTGCGAAGAAATTCGAGAGCTACGTCATTTCATCGCAACTTCAGCTCTGGACGATATGTCGAAGATCCGAAGCTACGGTTACTCACCGGAAAACTTCGTAGAACTCTCGGCTCAGAGGGAGCAAGAGCGAGACCCGGAGGTTTGTGAAAGATTAGAACTAGTCCGTTTAGTGTTTTTAAGCTGTTAAAAAAATTGCTATATTTAGAGAGGAAGCCACATCAGCGCTAGCTGGTTTTCATGCGGGTCCTCTGTCCAGGTCGAATTGGAATTTGGAAATGTTGGTTTTTCTGGAGGGAGGAAAACCGGAGAACCCTGAGAAAAACCAAGCAACAAGCAGTTAACATGATTACTTTCGACCTGTGCCCTCAAAAGTCGTCGTTCCATGTTGTTTTTCGTACATTCGAGTGTACACTGCTTTGGGTGTTAACTATTTTGCCCCTGGTTTGTTATGTTTTAGGACTCAGTTGAAGAAAGCTTACAAAGCAGGTTAGAAAAGCAATGATCCCCGCGACGCTCACCCAAAGTAAGTTGTAATCATAGTTACTTGAACTATGTTGTAGTGGAACACTTTTTTGTGTCATACATGTTATGCAAGCCGCGGTTATTTTCCTAACAGTTTTTCCTCTCTTTGTTTTAAGTCGTTTGAGCCTTCACCTCCGGTTTGATTACGACCCTTACAAGTCGCCTGCCTGTGAGCACCCCGAATTGGAGCTCAAACTCAAGGAAGGAAACTTCCTGACGGTGTTCGGTGACATGGACATCAATGGTTACTTCGAGGCGGACGTGAACGGCGTACGAGGTCTGGTTCCTAGTCTTTATATGACGGAGGTTGAGGACGATAATGACTCGGATCTTGCACTCGAGGAGCATTTATCAAGGTCCACTTAAAAGATGTTCCTGTTGCTTCAGACCCCTTGAAAGATGTTCCTTCGCACAAAGCCAGTGAACTTTTTTTGTTAAACTTGGGAAATCTCACTTTTCAGTTATGAGCTTTCAAATGTAGATTACTGAAGCTCTTAAGAAAGTTTGCGAAGCAACAACGCTATCGCGTTCTTGTCGATATTTTTCTCCAGCATTCATTTCTTGAAAACAAGACGCGCCGGTGACTGAAATCGTCTGGCGACGCACAGCACAGCGAAAAAATTGACGTCATAGAGAGAGTTTTGTAACCTCGATTTTTACCGCGCGCATGTTTGAACGAGCACTATAGCTAACCGCGGTTTTCCAAATTAAAGAGCAGATTTATTTAGCTACAGATAGTGGGTATCATTAAACCCCTATTCAAAATAAAATGTGTTCATGTCTTCAGTTGTTTAGTATTGAGATGATATTCTTAACCAAATTCTTGAATCTATTTGGTTCTCAGCTAGATAGAAAGGAAGGAATAATGTTTTCTTGGGAAACTGTAACTTAAGCATTCAAAAAATATTAAAATATTAACAAGGCGAACAGTTTTGTACTTAATTTTTATTGATTCTATAACTTAGAAATCCAGTCAGAAAATATCGGATTATCAAATCTAACTTAACTCTAGCTTAGGGTGACTTCTTTTCTAAATTATTTAGTTTCTTTTGTTTTATGTCCGTAAGAATCGGAGACAGTGCCAAAAAATAAATCAATATATACTAGTTATGCAACGCTTTCGAGTGGTATACTATGAAATATCCCACGAGTCACTTGTATTTTCTCGGTATACACACGAGCCTTTAGGCGAGTATGTATACGAAGAAAATACAAGTGACAAGTGGGATATTCCATAGTATACCACGAGAAAGTGTTGTGTAACTATTTTATACCATGCCATAGAAAATACGCTCACTTAATTTCATCGAGAATAAGATCGCAGCGCACGATGGGAAGGTTGGGTTGAATATCGTCGAATATACAACGGTTTTCCTGTAGTATGATTGGCTGTATTTTCTATGGCATGGTATAAATAACAATAAACTTCAAGCAGCTTAAAACCGGGCAGTTAATGTTTGGCCACTTTTTTCCGTTTTTTGGCTAGAAAGGCACATCACCGCACTGTAAAAAATCTAAAAATCTAAGTCGTGTTTGCGTGAGTCACGGAATATGCGTGAGCTGAATTACGCATGCAAACATTCATTTTGTTCCGAAACTTAAATAAAACACACTCAAACCGCTTGAAAGGTATAAATTGATTTCGGTAAAAATTAAAGAAGCTTAAAAACCAAGTTCTTGAAGTTAAACTGCTATTTTGCTCGAATAACACGGCTATCAGCGAAAAGAAGTCACGTGATACCTGACTGCATGTTTTAGCAGGTAATTTCCCTGGCACGATGACGTGTCACAGCTGTACTGTCGTAAATTGTTATATCGTCGTGAATTGTAATACCTGTCATAAATTGTATAACAGTTGTCGTGAATTGTAATAATGCACCTATCGCAAATTGTAATAACACATTGTCGTGTTTTGTAGTAAGCAGTATTATCACACTCTATTCTTAACTTCAGATCTAGAGCAGTTTCTAATGGCAGCCTGGCAGGCCATTTTTGATCGTTTGGTAATGCTTTAATGGTGAATTTGTTGAAACGAGAAAAACTACATTGGAAAAAATAATATTTCGCGCCCGTAACTAGTGCCAGTCCAAGAAGGACCCCCCTAAACTCTGGCGACGTACAGCGAAGGGAATTAGTGAGAGGCTCCGGCAATTTTTTTTTCCAAAAATGTGCATTATTTTGATAAAAGAAAGAAAATACAAAACAAAATTCAGGTTCACAGCTAGTTTTTTTCTAAATAAAAGGGTAGAAATGGTACCTTATTACTCTCTTGTTATTACTTAATTGCATTGCCCAGCCTCTCACTCTCAGGAAGGTTAGCACGGAATGTGAAAGGTCAACTTCCCTGTTTGTTTAGTTTTTACCTTTTTAACATTTATTTTTAGTTATCTGGCTTCAACCTTTCTCCGCCGATGCTATTATAAAAGGGGATATTCACCGGACAATTCTTTCAGCCAAAATAAAATAAAAAAGCCATCCAAACAAAATTATTTAATTAAACATCACTGTGAAAATAGGAGTTCGGAGTTACAATGGGTGGTCTGATACCACAGCATCATTGCCGTGGAGCCTGAAAACAACCACGGTGGGCACAGAATAGCTCAAAATCGCTCGCCATTCGTGTGACTAATCGCCATATTGGACGAGGTCTATTTTCGGCAGACTGGGTACGAATTTAGCGGAGCCGGAAATGACGTTTTTTAGCCCTTCCCAGAGGGCCCTATGAGGTCGGAAACTCAATGCAAGGAAGCCATCTTTGAAGTAGAAGAAAAGAGCTTTTATTTGGTACCAAATAAAGGTAGGTTTCTCTGTTTTTGTAGACATCACGGCTTTGATATTCTAGCCGCTTCGTGTCCCAGTGCTTCTGAAATGAAAAGTGCCTTTTTTCGGCTCCATTCATTTCCGTCAGTTTCTGCTAAAACCTTTTGATTTTGCCATCATAGCATTAAGAGTAGGTTAAATTTCGATCGTATGTTTTTAGTTTTTTAAGAAAGAAGCGTGCGCCTTCAGGGTTACTCGTGTTTAACGGTGTAATTTTGCGATTACCTTCGAACAGATATCAACTGTTCTAGAGACCAACTGGCCTGGCGTTTACCTACCTCCAGCTTTCTGGGTGTTTCTGCTAGTGAGAAAATGACACGAGAAGTATCCAAAGTTCAAACGCAGTACTTTTCTACAATTTAACTTGATTTTGTTTATCAGGTAAGCTCAATCTAATGTCTATTTACTATATAAACACCAGTGAAATACCAGGTGAGCTTTCGCGCAAAAAATTGATATCTTCACACGTGAACATGCGGAGATAACCGTTACTATGGTTACATAATAAATCGCTCTTTTCCAAGTTTATATAATAAATAGAATATTACTTGGCTGCTTAGAGACATGAAATTTCTCTTTGAGTTGAGTGTTGAAAAATATTCCACTTGTTCGCTTCCCTAATTAACTCATGACATATTTTTCAGCACTCAAAGAGAAATTTTGTATCTTCGCACAGCCATGTTATAGTGAATATTTTTTTTAAATATATCTTGTTTGCTGTGTTTATGAAATTTTGTTTTTATAAGCACAAGTACAACAGTACACACACGATACCATAAACTACTGTTTATGAATAATCAATAAAGGTTATAGTACTGTAGTAGCCTTGAAATTTCTTTCCGGCAGGCTAAAAAAATGCAATTGCTTAAATTGCTCACACACTGAGAATCACATCATTTATTTCATCATTATCCACAGTTCACATATATGTCTTTCGTATATTCACTATGTCAGTACCAATACTCTCAAGTATATCAAAAGGGACCAAAAGAACATTCAGTTGTGTTAATCAAAATTCCATAAATCATTTTCAATAACAGGCATAGACTGATTGTTTAGATTTCTGTTGGCAATCAAAAACAATAGATTGTCATATTGTTGCACCTCTTCTATGTTAGCTAGATATGGCCTAATCAGTTTTTAAAGGTTATGTTTTGCTCTTTATAGCCTTCTATAATTACACCATTGTGATTGCTTAACACTTTTTTTCTATATGCATATAATGATATATAATTAACCCCACTACATTAGAAATGTGCCATTTTGATTCTTACTTTTTTTTACTTTTCTGCATCTAGGAATTGACTGGGGAACCAAGCCAGGGTCACATCTACTGGAAGCTTGTTATTTATATTAAACAGCATAATTTAACTGACGAGCCACTCTATGGGTACCCATGATATTTCCCTTTGCTTTTCTCGTGAAATGTGGTCAAATGCCAAAATTCAGAAATTGCAAATATTTTCTGTAGTGTTTACAAGCTTTGATGGTTTTATATCAGAGTTTTCAATTTGATCAAGCAAATTTTGGTCAATTTCAGCTCTTCGCTTCAATCTTGAGATCTTTGATTTCTTCAGAAATACCGTAGAATTCCGGTTATAAGCCCTGTGTGGGCTTATAAGCGAAGGGGCTTATATTCGGGTGGGCTTATAAGCGGAAGGAAAACAACGTTTCGAAACAAGCCTCGAGAGTGTTGATCGAAATACGTTTTTAAGTTTAAAACGCACAAAAAAGCAACATTTAGCCCTGTTCAGTACTGTCATCCGGTAGAGGGGGCTTATATCCGGGGGGGCTTATAACCGGATGTATTTTTTTGTTTCCAGGTTGATAGGCCTATAACCGGGGGGCTTATAAGCGGGGGGGCTTATAACCGGAATTTTACGGTACCCATAAAGAGGCTCACCACTTATCTTTCAAGTGAGCAAGTATTTTTTAACAGCAACATAGTGAATGTTTAAGCTGTCAACATATCAGATATTTTTGGTTTGGTTTATTAGACAACAGCTGTGTTAAAAATATAAGCTGTTACCGGTAATCACTTAGCACAAAAATAGATTACAGTGAATGTGTATGGCTCAGGAATGGGGCTGTTGAATCTTAGCTTAATAAACTCAAAATAGTTAATGAGACAGCAGCTTCATTTGCATCTTAGCTTAATAAGCTCAAGATATTAGTTTAGACAGAAGCTCTATTTGAATCTTAGCTGAATAAGCTCAAGATATTTATTAAGACAGAAGTTCTTTTTGGATCTTAGCCTAGCTCAGGATATTTATTAAGACAGTAATGTATTATTTTAATCTTAGCTTAGCTCAAGATATTATTAAGACATCAACTCTATTTTTAATTGTTGATGTACTTTGAATATATTTTTAGCTTAGCATTATAGAATATAGAATGGCTATTCTTCAATTTTTGCTTAGTATTTCTTATGGTAAAAAAGGAAAGTCTGTGTCATAGCCAAGTGGCCCATTGCTTAGTATTTCTTATGACATACAGTGAATGTGAACACAGGTCAGATATTTTGAGCTTGTTATATATATATATTTCTCAACAACATATTGATGTATGTGAAAGATAATATTTAAGGTTAAAAGCTGTTTCAGCACTTTAAGAAAAAATGGTTAACAAATATAAATTGAATTTTATCTTGTCTTGTATTGATTATTTATAATTATGGGGAAATGGGGTATGACTATTTTGTTATACCCACCCACAATGTCTGTTACGAAGTGCTTCTGAAGGCTTAAGCCGGGTTCTCAAAACCCCTTTAAAAACATTAAAAAGATACAAAACAATTCTTTATTCTGATGTTGTTAACCCCTAAAGGTGGGTGTAAATATTTTTAGATTTTGGTATTTGTTAGGGATACTGCAATAACAACTATGGTTAGAATTATTCTAGCCATCGTTTTAGAATTTAAAGGCAGAGCTTTCATTTCTCTGACTATGGTATATATGTTGTTTAACTGACAAGCATTCTTGACCCCTTCATTTGGGAGACCCCTCACTCCCACAGTTGTCAAAACAGTATGGTATTTTCATAACTTTAATAATTGTCATCTCAGCTAAACTACCCACTTCTTACTTGTAATTATTTATTTGTTTGCAGAAAAACACTACAAAGTAAAACCGTGCGAACAAAATGCCGCTATTTACACAAGATTTGGTGAACACCGTGATGATAAGGGGTTATGCACAACTGCAACTCATAAAAAACATGTTGTCCTCAGCATAAGCTTAAGTACATACTCTCCAAAGTGAAAAGTTAGGGATAGTTTGCCTTTACTTAATTTGTAAAGAAACTTCCAGTTCTTCTTTTCGGATGCCAGGACGGATACTCTACTGCCCGATTTTTTTCCTGTCAAAGTCCGCTTGAGGTATTTGTTGACAACATATAAACGCTCTGTTACACCAGAAAGGAGAGAAAAAAGCTGCTAAACTGTCCGTAATGTAGTGAAAGAAATTGTTTCTGCCTTTTGAGTTTTAGCAAAGGACACAAATGGGGACAGAAAACCCATTTTTAGCTTTAGCCACTCTTATTATTACGGGAAAAAACTTTTGAAATATCATCCATTTCACGAACTTCATCCACACAGAGAGCCGCCATTTTGAAATCAGGCGCCAATACCGCGCGTAACCGCTGAACAAAATGAATGGCGAACTTGAGCGATTTTGAGTCATTCTGTGCCCACCGTGAACAAGAACTGGTCACAAAATCAATATGACGGCAATAAATATTGAGGAAGACAAGGTCGATGGGGTTGTAAAAATCAAACGAAAACACGGAAAAAAGAAAGAAGAACCGCCATTACTACTATTGACTGTTAAGAAATGCCGTTAATCTGTTGTGTTTGACTACGTCATTATCTTCCTCATAGCTCGTTTTACTTGTTTTAACGTGAAAATTTAAGAAAATGTGTTTGTAATACCGGTCTGGTCGATCTGGCTTGTAAAATAGATTTCGCTCATTTCTTCTCGTGTGTGTTGCAAGACTTTCATGTACTTATACTAAAAACACAATTCACTTGACCGGATCATTAATTTTTTTCGAGTTTTTAGGATTTTCAGTTCACCCGAACGAGCGCTTGTAACGACCACTGTCAAGGCTTAAATTTACCACAACTTTGAAAATTAATTAAAAAAAGAACTAACACCTTCTGTACCAAACAAACACGACAGGTAGTTATATAATGGCTTTTTAATTTATCACACGGGCCAACTTTCACGAACATTGAGCTCGAATCAAGCCAGCAGCTAAACATTAAGGACATCCCTATCACACACCTTGACGAAACACCTGAAAACGGCTCAGATTCAAACTTTATTTTTGAAAAAGTGAGGCGGTCTACTAAAATCAAACCAACGCAGCCGAAAAGTAGATGTAATAGAAAATGTTCATAAAACCGGTATCGTCTTAATGAAATATTTACAGCTGTGCAAACTTGCCCAATTTCAAAGATCTTCATGTTTGCAGCCATTTTGAGGAACTCGTCAGGACGAGGAGTTTCATCAACTGGCCTCGCAGACATACCTAAAACCATCAGAAATAAATAAAAAATATATATAAATGCATTGCAGTTCAATTGAAAGAGAATAAATCGTGTTTAAAAAGGGAAGCTTGACTTACATTTTGATTGTTACGGACGTACGTTTGTTACTATTCGAATTTCGCTCGATGATTCCACTTAAAATAACAATATTTGACATACAAACTTCGACTTGATGTAGCCTATGAATCGGCTCAAGGCAGTAACTTCGTGCTTTTACTTCCTTGATGGCGTACAGCAAAGATTTTCCATCGCAAAACGTTGAACACACCCCTCTGTAACAGACCTGGTGACACCTGATTTTCCACCAGGTTTTCAACACAAAATCGACCAGGGAAGTCAAAAATCCACCAGGTTGATTTTTTTTTTCACAGCGGAGGTCGATGATTTATTAAATCATTTATACACACAAAAAATCTGTGACCCAATATGCAATTAACTGAGCGGGGCAATCGTACACAACTTTCCGCACCGATGTCGTTTTTATCACATTGTATGTAAACAAATGAAGTAACGTACACTTTGTATTCTGCTCTTACACGAAGAAAAGAGGCAAAGGAAAAACAGGATGGAATAAAGCCATCGGACTAAATTTCTTGTATAAGAACTCCTTTAAGCATTACCGCCACTAGTTCCGCAATGGGTCAAATTTTGCAAATCATTGTCACTGTCAGATTGCACTTGGACTTGAAGCAGTCGCCGGGCTTATATTCCTTAAATCCTCTGAAATTCCCGCAAGTCTTTGCCCATCAGAGCATCATAAACGGCACGCAATGCATGCACAAGCGATGACGAACAGGAGAACAAATTCCGCCAACCGCCTAATGATATAAGTCGATGAACTGACGCCACCGCCTTAAAATGATTAAACTTCCATTAGATGCAAGTTACTGTTCCAGTTCTTTGCAGCCAGTAGGCATAACTTAAAACGACGGATGCAATCGAGTAAACGCCGGAGGTGTTAGCTACTGGGGGTCCAGGGGCAAGCCACCCCGGGAAATTTTGAAAGATTAGACAGCCCGAGATCACATTTCGTGGGTTATGAAGAGAGTTTCATACGCAACCAGGCAGCTTAAAATATTACTTCTAGAACTTTTTAGTTAAGGCGATTCCACTGAAATAGAAGGAGTATTAAAAATTTTCTGTAAGTTGGTCCAGGTTACTATTATGTTATGAGCATTAAAAAAAAATGAAATAAAAAATGGGGGTCACCGCGCTAGTTTTTGTGTAAAATGGATGGGCATTATAGTAAATATACTACCCACAAGGTATATTAGGAACCCTAGACTGTCCACAGCCTCTCGAAAACCACCCCTTTGCTTCTTTCGTTTTGCGCTGGTCTCCAGTTCTCTCGCCGTTCTCACCGCGCGCTCATCGATCGAAAACACACAAAAAAATAGAGGGCTGTGAACAGTCTATAGGAACCCCAGTAATCCGAATGGGGAACTATTGTTTCTAGAAAAAAAATCAATACTGCATTTAAGTATTAGTCTAGCTCAACAAAATAGACTTTGATCTTATATCAAAAACTATTTTTTATTGTACAGGAATCGAAGATTGCAGGGGAGAGGGGCGGGAAGCGAGTGAAGCGAGCGAAAGAAAAATAGAAAACTTATGCGCAGCAAGGATGCGCAATGCAATTCGGTGGAATTCACCATTCTTAGTTCCTTATTTTTGGAAGGGGAACGTGCTTTACCAGGCAACCAACCTTGTGCTTGACGGATTACACCCGCCGAAATAAATCAAGGGAATTTTCCGTTTCTGGAGAAACGGAAAATTCAATATTTCCAAAGATGTCTACAGCCCCTCGATTTTTCAACACAAGAAAGCAAACAAAGCGAGCGGGCGCGCACACAGAACACTGCGAGAGAGTCTGTCCACAGCCCTCTATTTTTTCGAGTTTTTTCGATCGATGAGCGCGCGGTGAGAACGGCGAGAAATCTGGACGCCAGCGCAAAACGGAAGAAGCAAGGGGGTAGGGGGCGGGGGGGGGGGGGGGAAAGAATTAAACTGTGTCGTCCGTCTACCGTTACAAATGCAAATTGTTCAAAAAGTGGCTCGTTGAATCAAAATAAGAAAACCGTCTGCTTATATCTTTTACAGGTCGAATGAATTGTCTATTTTTTCGGATTTAGCGAGCGATGAAATACGTGTTAATGACTGCTGTCCTTAAGCTAGGCATCATTAGTCTCATGCAGGTGAAAGCAACATAAAGTACTATTTACACTGTACTTACAATTTGAGGCAACTTAATTAAAATTTAGCGTAATACGCCACTTGAATGATCTTGAATGTACTTGAATTACTTGCGTATTTTTTTACATCACATTATGCCGGCGGGCTGCAAAAATAACACGATATTTACAGCATCAAACGCCGCTTAATCGACGGGAAAAAGCCACTTAATACTAACCAAGAATTATATCGGTCAAGCTGGTTATCCTCTGCGTAGTTATTCTATAAAACGCTGTAGATAGCCGGGTCGAAAATACTTCCATACATTCGCTTTGGGCCACGCGCGCTGTTCAAATCGCTCTGAATCATTCACAAGCTCGTATTACATACAATAAAGGAAACAGATGTGTTTTGTCTCTTCAGTGACGTGCATGACAACAGAACAAGCGACAAAAACAATAGAAAAAGTTAACAATTACTTTTTGCTATTTACATCAAGTTATAATCAATTATTAAATTATCTTTTTGCCGCGCGTCGTTTGGTTGATTTCAGAAAGATTTTTATTGATTTTTCTGGTTGATTTTTCCTGACCAGGTTCTTCGACCAAAATTCTTCACCGGGGAGAAATAAAATTGACCAGGGATTTTTTGGGTAATCACCAGGGACCAGGGAGGTCAAAATTGCACCAGAGAGGGCAAAATAACCCACCAGGTCGGGTTTCACCAGGTCTGTTACAGAGGGGTGTTTGAACGTCGAAGAAACAGCCGAAGAAACGACCTGTCGGTCACTACTTCATGTATGAGGCACTATACGGTACACATACGGTACACGACGGTACTCCATACAATCATGTTGTATTACAATTTATGACAGCTATTACAATTTACGACGACGTTTATTACAATTCACGACAGTACACACGGCCCGTGCCTTGACACATTCTTGCTGGGCTTGCAATTTTCGTTTCCATTCCCAAAATAAACTCAAAACAAAAAGTGGAAATATCCAGAAAACAATATTTAGCACGTTCCGAGTAAATTGTACGACTTGCACTCGCTCCGAGCCAAACGCTTGAATAACACACAAAAACTATTTTACACAAACAGAGCGCAGCGTATTCGTAAATATTTTTAAAATAGGTGAATGATTATTTATAGCTACAGGCGGGCGATCGCGTATCGGAGGTGGAAAAGGAATTATTGAAACTGACTTATTCGTAATTCCCTCACATTTTCACGACTTATTCATTATTCATTTTTAGATTTTTCTTGTTATTCATTATTCCCTATTGCCTAAATTAAGCTACCGTTCATTTTTTATGGTGTAGGGGTGGGATTTGATCAGGCAGTGCCTGTTAGATATAATGGCCCTCCCTCATCATCAGATGAGCTCCAACCTTCTTGGGTGCTTCCGAGCCCAACAAGTACTAGTACTCAGTCTCCTCTCGTTTTGGTACGCCTGTGAATATTTCTGGCATTTCGAACGGTTCGACAATGAAGATCAATGAAGGACATTAGGTAGAATCAGAAGCATATCACCTAGAAGCGTCCAACTTCCCTTATGGCTTTTAGTCATGTCGCTTAGCGCAAATTTTTGGAGAAATCGTTACACGGTTGATAAAAGCACCAAACTTTGCAGAATGATTCTTTAAATAGCGTTAAATAATTTTATCCGTGGCTCCACCTGAATTTTTTCCTGCAATTTGCAAAATTTGCTTAACATTTTGACCACGTACAAACTCTCAAGCACCGCTACCACGCCATTTTGAATTGATGCAATGAAAGTTGGACAGAAGGAAATATTTCTCTACTCCGTAAGTAATTTGCAATTTTATGCCTAAATGTTGCAAAAATATATATAAATTGAAGACATTGCTAAAGTTTTCGCTAACATTTTAATTTTTAGATGCAGTATTCTAAAATGTTTATTATGGTAATTATGCGCTTGTAGTTTGTAACTGCCGAGGGATGCGGAATATGCTTAATTAAAGAAGCCTTGAAGAAACGAGATTACACAGAGAACGCTCAAATTTTGGTCAAGGCAGCTTCAATAATAAGAAAATACATTTTCAGCCACGAGGCATATAAATTTAATGGATCGTTTCCAGAAAATAGTCAAGAAGCGTCGTTACCATCTAGCCTCAAAACCTCAATATTCTTAATTTTTAATGGAGACGGTTTGAAAAAGCAAGATAAGCACGAGTCCCAAGCATGCCTTACCGTTGGCCAGCCTATTGTCTACAACACTAAGAAAAAAATCAAAGGAATCCGATACAGAAACAAGGCACTTATAGGAGCGTGAACTGCCTCTGCCTGTCTACTGATTGACTTGAACATACATAGATTGACGAGATTGAAGCGGATCATCCAGTATTTACACCAGCTGGGAATTTCTATTTCCTATGACAGGGTCACACAGCTTGAAGAGTGGATTGCAGAAGCCATGTGCGAGCACTTTGACGAAGACGGAGTTGTATCCCCTGCCTGCCTGCAAAAGTTCTGTTCACTGTTGGTGCCTTAGACAACCTTCAAAAATCTCTTTTCATGGTACCGGCATCAGTCTCCTCCAGTTTCCAACGGAGAACCAACCGGGTAAAAGTATACCACCAGTTATGATTCCCCCATCTGTACCTAGAAAGCTCTCTGCCATTGTTTCACGCTATGTCTGGTTGTAACACCACATCCAGTTTTAGGAGAAAGGGCAGGCATTTAAAGAGGAAACAGAAACACTTGCTTATTTAGCCTCCCATCCGATTGAGTCCCTTGATGCAGACTGTGAGCACTTCCGAAAAACTGAACGGCTGGTTATCGTTTATGACAAAGAGAGTTCGTCTTTGTCCCTTAGCCAAACTAGGCTTTAACTTTTCTGTCTTAAGAACGTTCACTGAGAAGATGCCACCGACGGCCAATGCTTTGCTTTAACGCACAAGACGGGCGTTCAATCAAGGACACTTGTACTGACGCTGAGCAAAATATTCCTTCACCGGACTTTATTTTAGCAGAACATTTCAACGATTTCTACACCTTATCGAATTTCACTCTCCTTATATTTTTCATGTTTTATGTTATTTTTTGGATCAAAGGAGTGGCTAGCCACCCAATCCAACGCCACTAGATCCACCTCTGTCTAGGATATTACAGTTAATTTTTTAAGCCTTAAGCCGCCGCATTTTTTTCTTTTGTAAGTAAAAACGACTGCGTGGGATGCTAGGGTAAGGGATCCTGAAAATCGCGTGGTTTTCTCTTCAATTTGCCTTATGGGTAATAACTATCTGGTACTCTAATATATGGCTGTACAAAATAACGACGGACACCCTCTGAAAAATCTAATTGACCGCTTACGAAAGGGAACATTGCTGAACAGCTTTTATGAATTTATGCAAATGAGCTAAGAACGCTCTTGTTTAAATTTCAAGAAAAATAAAAAATTTCGGACGGAGCTACGGATAAACTTAAAACAAGTATCAAAAAGAGGCTGCATACAAAAATTGGGGCTTTTATCACAAAATCTAATCGATCGCTTACGAAAGGACATTGCGGAACAGCTTTTATAAATATATGCAAATGAGCTAAAAACGTTCTTGTTTAAATTTCAAGAAAAAATAAAATAATTCGGATGGAGCCACGGATAAACTTAAATAAGGTATAGAAAGGAGGCCGCATGCAAAAATTGGTGCTTTTATCACGCCGGTAACGATTATTACGCTATCCGACCTGACTATTTGGAACAATGCTGGGGATTATTCGCAACCAATCAGAAACGCGGATTTTTTTTGCCCTTATATGGAATCGTGTGTAGCTCCAAAAAAATGGCGGCCGCTACGGGAAAACCCACATAAAGTCAAAGAAAATGGTCTGAAAAGCAACGATTTAGGCGATTCTGGCGGTTTGCGAAGCTGGAAAGTCTAAGGCATTTTAAGATGTATCCGAAATGATCTGCAGGGAGGTCAGGGATGCGTTTGAGGTTTAATTTGGAGCATTATCTGCGAATTGGAAATTTGTCAACTCGAGTCGAATACTGCAGACATGCATAATTTCCGTTCATTGATTCATTGAAGAATTGAAGCGCACATAAGCTTACAAGTTTTTTTAATCCATTTTCCGAGAAAGTAAAAGGAAACTCAGGCAGGTATTCAAGGTTACAGGTAAGGTGTTATGAGTTTGTGCAGCAGTGATGTAGGTCATCTTCGAGCTGAACCGTACTCGTTCACGTTTTGTTACCTACATGAAGAGTTCGTTCAGAGTTAGTACAGTGTTTATAGTTGAGGTACATCAACATGTACGTTGAAGAGGACGATACTTCTCTTTTAAAACTAGGTTTTGTCGCCATTCGTATTAAGATGAATGAGGGTATACAAAATTGTGCACTCGCTTTTGAAGGCGAAGTAGAGTTTCAAAAGAATCCTGTGCACAAAGATCAGCGCTGTTTATATCAAGGAAAATTGGTTTAGCAATTCGTGCTTGTATATATAGAACGAAGCATTTAAATCTGTAAAAAGCGTCACTAATTTTTAAATAAACATCACGACAGCAATTGAAAATACATGTAGTTTTTTGTGTGAAAATAATTTCTTCAAGCTTTACCCTTACTCTTTTTTTAATTCAAACTGATTCTTGAACATTCTCAACAGAATTAGCCTGTAATTTCATTTGAAGAAATAAAAAAATATCTCCTACTATTTTGCCATTCCAATATTGGTCCAGTATCTTCCATGAATAATTGTTTTAAAATAAATTTCAAACAAGAGTATAAAGCAATATTTATAATGCTTCTTTTATATTATAAATGTGTGTCATTTTAACTTTTATATTTATGTACTCCTCTTGAATTCTGTAGCTTTCTCAAAGTACTGGCATTAATTATTATCTCCTTGTAGCAAATGCCAGTTTAACATGTGGGAATACCCAGTCAAAAAAGCTTGATTAATAGTTTATAAGCCCAGAAGAGTGTTACAGCACAGATTCAAAGACAATTAATCAAAATCCCCAAATATAATTTTCAGCTGCTCAAAAATTGTCATGTTTGACAATCTTGGAGATGGGGTGGTATTAATTAATAGAATGGGGATGCCAAACTAAGGGGGGCTTTGTAGCTGAGCATTTACAGTAAACAACAGAATTAATTTGCTTTTGCTAAATAACATCTAAACCATAACAGGACTTGTATAACAGACTTTTGTGGTGAGGTTTACAATGTCAGAGGTAAGGAGTTTGTAAGATCACTGAAATGCTTAGAGGAGCTAGCACATTGAGCATAAAACCCAGGAGAGACAAGTGATGCTGAGGATTGCTTTTATAGGAATGAGTATAAATTAATTCATGTACTGCCATAATAAAGCTGCCATAATCTACTGCCATAATAAAGCTAGCCAATACTTCATACATAGGAAACAAGAAGCGCTTATCTGGTAAGGGGGCATCACTGGTGTATGAAGCCTTTTATTAATTTCTTATGACAAAGAGCACAAATTAAAAATGTAATTACTTTTAATTAATCCACATTCTTTTGTGCAGTCATTATCCAAACACAATTTTAGTCCGGTTGACTTATGATTGGAAATCTGCACAAAAGTATATGAATTAATTAAAAGTGATCACAATTTTGGGCTCTCTTGCAGCCAAAGCAAGTGCATTGTATAATTACTTCTGTTTGACATCCATGAGATTTGAGGAAATAACCAACAATGATTTGTAAACAAATTTCCCCTAATATTGAACAAAAGCTAGTACTAAAAAGCCTAGGAAAACATTTTGATCCTGGATTGTAACAGCAGCACCATTTTTAGATTTCCTTTTTTCCATTTTACACCAGCCTTCATTAATGTATAAATTAAACAAATGTATCAGAGTTATGAAAAAAACTGCACTTTTTACCATATTGTTTTGTTTCCATGACTTACCTAACAACATTATTATAGTCACTAGAAAAGCTGTTGATATATTTGAAAAACAATGCTTTATTTATTCACTGTGATACTTCTGTATTACAATATTGCAGTTAAATTTTCACTACATGCAGCACTAAAAATACATGAAACAGTCTGCATGTTTTACAGTTTATATATAATAACCCACCTCTTTGTCAGTTACTGCCTCTTTTTTCTTTGCATGTGTGTGGTCCATAAATTTATGTTACTCGAGTTCCATAATGTAAAAGAATACTCAAATATAAATGGGTGTGCCATTATCTGGTGCCAACAAGTTCAGGCTTTCTGAAGGGGGTTTGCTTACAGGCTATAGTGGACGTATATATTTTACATCCCTGGAATTACCTATAAATTCTGATAAGTCAAAGAGTTGATAACACAGCTTAAATGCAATATTAATGACTTAACGGCTTTCGGTAACTGGAATTGGATTTGGTTCAGTCTTGCACAAAGATTTAGAAAAAAACTTATTACAACATGCATATATATACTGAACCCATCTGCTATGAAAAAAATGGCTGGACACAGCCAAGTTTGGTTCAAGTTTAGTGTAAACAATTTACAACTACAATGAAAGCAATCTTACCATTAAGACTAGACTTTTAAGCCACTCCAACGCTTATCAATCTATTTTGCACATTTCCTTGAAATGTGACATAAATTCATCTAGACATTTCCAGCATATTTCCAATCTGATCTAATTTGAGTAAATATATTTGTCTTTATGGCCTATCATATTTGTAATTATTATTGGAATCAACTTAAGAATTAATCGAAATTAAAAGGCATCGCTTAGGGCCATTCCAAAAAAAATTTACACCCCCCCGTTGACGAATTTTTCTTAAGAGGTCTAAAATATGTCGGCACGTTTGATTCTTTCTGAGGGGGTAAGTAAAAAATGAGCAAAAAGTGGTCTTTTTTCTGATGGGGTTAAGAAAAATCGGGTTTTTCTGAGAGGGGCATCATGTCGGCACTTTGATCTTTTTTTCTTAGGGGGTAAATTTTGACTTACCTCGTCAACAGGGGGGGTGTGGATATAAAATGGAATGGCCCTTACTGTCAGTTCTTTCAAACGGAAAACCCCACGTTCAGGCTGTAATGAGGTCGCTGGAGCTTCAAGGCCTGGAATATGAGTGAGAACTGTAATAAGAGAGGTAGCATCTTGCCCAAATGCATCGTTCAGCGAGGTGTCACGATTAGAACTTTGATGACATATCATCCATTTGCGGAAACATGAAGCGATACGGGAACGATACCTGTGTTACAACTTGGTCGGGATCCTTCCGGATAAATCGTGTAGGAATACAGAGCAGTGTCTATCACCGAACGCCATGAATTTGGATGAAGATGTGGAGCTTTCGATCGATGCTATAAATTAAATCTCGTCACTCGCTGTACGGTCTCGTCTGTTGGGCATGTTTGAAGCATCGTAGTTCTTGGACTCTCGAGGATTCTCTTTCAATATTTACAGAGTTCATTGCTATTGGCCTGGGTGAGGTCGTTGTCTGTGGTCGAGGTGCAATACATCGGGATTTTTGAACAAGAAAATGCTGCGGAGTGAATTTAAATTAAGCGTATACATGCATGTCTGCACATACATACATTATATAGTATTCGACTCGAGTTCCAATTCGCAGATAATGCTCCAGTTAAACCTCAAATGCATCCCTGACCTCCCTGCAGATCATTTCAAATATATCTTCAAATGCCTTAGACTTTCCAGCTTAGCAAACCGCCAGAATCGCCTAAATCATTGCTTTTGAGACCATCTTCTTGACTTTATATGGGTTTTCCCATAGCGGCCGCCATTTTTTTGGAGCTACACGCCATTCCATATAAGGGCAAAAAAAAATCCGCGTTTCTGATTGGTTGCGAATAATCCCCAGCATTGTTCCAAAGCCATAAGGGAAGTTGGACGCTTCTAGGTGATATGCTTCTGGTAGAATGTACCGTTGAAGTTAACTAGAATCACACAATTTGTTGCAAAATATACCACGCAAATCTACAAATGGTGGACCTTCTACCCAAAGGACCATATTGTATGTGAATAGTCTCTTAATTTATTTATTTTAATATATGTTTTCACAATAAGCGGACCTCCAAGGCACGTGGGGGGGGGGGGGGGTGCGGACGGACCCATCGCACCCCTCCTCCCTACGGGCCTGGGCACGGCCTGACTTCATCAGGGAATGAACAACTTAATAAAAATCATTACAATTTAAACAACCAAGACTAAAGATGATAAGATTACAATTCAAAAATAACCGTTGAAATAGAACCAACGGAAAAACAAAATAAGATTATAATAACAAGATAAGGTAAAACAAACGGTGATACTCTAAGTACATAATATGCTGTATTAAATTTCTTCTCTTAGGTTTGACCTCTCTCGATAAGATACGCTTCCCTAGCTTTGCGTATAGCGTCACGGGATGAATGTATTAGTTCTAGTGGATAAGTTCTATGTCGTTAGGCGAATAGTCGTCGGAAAGAAAATGGTCTGAGACCGCAGTTGGTCTGGAGGTGGGGGTGGGTCTGTCTACTGGTCGTCGGTGTTCGTTAAAGCGGTGTTTAAGTCGTCTTTTAGTTTCTCTTATATATTGTTTGTTACAACGTCGACAGTGTACCATGTAGATGAGGTTTTTGGAGTCACAGTCGATATGATTAGGGATGGGTCTAGTCTCTCCAATAGCAGAAAAAGTGAAGTTGGTACGGGCGTCGGTAATGTAGGGGCAAGTAACACAGCGGACTTTGCCGCATCTTAAGGATCCCTTGGATACGTTGGTTTGTGTGACAGTCCGTAATTTAGATCTAACTAATATGTCACTAAGGTTGTCAGTCCGTCGAAAAGCAACGTGGTGACGAAGATAGAATACTGAAATGTTTTTGTATGATAGATGATATAGAACGAATGGCAGGGTTGTATGTGATAACAAGAGGTACGCGACTGGATTGGTCAGGTGTGGTCTGATTGGGATTGAGTGCTTCGTTGCGTGTTATAGTGTAGTGTGAACGCGCTGGATCTCATGTTTGAGGAAAGAGAGATTGTAGCCACGGTCGTTAAGGTATTTGATAAGTTCGTTGGTCCGTAATGTGAAAGTTTCGTCAGAGGAACATATACGTCGTAATCTGAGGGCGAGACTGAATGGAATGGCTCGTTTGGTGTGTAAGGGGTGACATGATGAGTGAAGGAGGTACTGATGTTTGTCTGTAGGTTTAGTATAGAGATCTGTCTCAACTTTACCTAACTGGTTAAGCGAGACCTTGACGTCAAGAAAAGAGATAGAGGTGGATGAATGGTGCGAAGTGAATTTGATAGTGGGATGAAGGTTGTTGAGGTAAGAGATGAAGTTAAATAGATCGTTTTCCGTGTGAGTCCATATCATGAAAATGTCGTCAATGTATCGCCACCAAGTATGTGGCTGGTGTGGCGCATGCGTGAGTGCGTTTGTCTCGAATTTGGCGAGGAACAGATTAGCGTACGATGGAGCCATGCGTGTACCCATGACTGTGCCGTGTTTCTGGAGATAGAGCTTAACAAGTAAAAATGAACCATAAAAACGAACGACATTTGTGAGTCGTCATGACGCCATTATCGAGTTCACAAGAAAACCCGAAACATCGTTCTTTTTTCTATCGTTTATTTTTATATCTAAACCTTTGCTTATAGCTTAACAAACCAACATAAATTGTTTGGATCGAGATATTAGCTTTGGTAAACCTAGTTTGTATCTCGAAGATCAACAAATTTGAGAAGGTAATAAATGGTCCAACCAGATAAATTATCTTGATCGACTTGATGAGTTATATTGCAAAAGCAGAATCTAGAAAATGTTCAGAAGGCCGCCCGTTTTGAAATTAAAGTGGCTCATACAAACATGACACGAAAACGGTCTTATAAGTACTGCTAAGCTTGCAGTAGAATTTTAGTCTCCTGAAGCCGGATTCAAGTATTGTTGTGGGCTAGTTTTATAACAAAAAGCTATTGATATTAAAACGATAGCCTATTGTTAAGAAACAATGCTTTAGGATAGCTTCGTGAATCCTGTCCCTGTATCGCCAGTTAACAGAATTCAGATTTCTAATTCGACATCAAATTCTCAAACTTACAATGACCTGAAACACCAGGGGTCGTACGCCTGTGATACAAACCCAGACAAAAGTGCTTGGAACACCTCGTTTAACAAAAATAACGCGATAACTCGTCACGGACGCCATGAATAGAGATCCTCCTTCCCTCCTTTAGGGGTCATGAATGGTCCCTCAAAATGTCGCCGTGCTCGCAATGCTCGCAAAATTTTAGTGGGTGCTCGTTTGCTCGTGCTCGCACATTTTTACAAGTGCTCGCACGCTCGGTTTTCAGTGGTGTAACTTTTTGAAAAGTGCTCGTTGCTCGCAAGGCTAACTTTTGTCGGTGCTCGTGCTCGCACGAGCACCGAGAAGAAAGACGCTTTGCTCGCATGCTCGCAAATTCTCGCAAAGACCATTTGATACCCCTTCCTTTGCAATGTTGCAAAAATAGGCAGCAACTGGAGGCATTGTTTTGTTGATGTCTGGAAAGGGAGAGAGGGGCAATTACTAGATATTTTCGTGTTTCATGTGGGAAAAAATAGTACGTAAGTGTCCCAAGAATTTTGTCGAGGATTGTACTTACAGCATCGTCGTTACTTACGGAATGGACACCGAACTTAATATTTCGATCATTTATGGCGTGACAATAATCAACTTTCGAGAGTTAAAAATAAAACTCTCGGTACAACCACCCAATTACGAAATGATAAAGGTGGCTAATGCAACTGACCTGCTTCTGGAAGCTCCACAGTTTGCGATCATGCTCCAGTGCTGTTGTTACACTGCTTTGCTGGTTAAAATGCAAATTATTGAAGTAGTAGTCAGGCGAGTAGACGAGCGTCACGCCAACGTCGCTGGGGACCCGGGACGAGGCTGCCGTCACGCGATCGGTAGTCTCCTGGAAGATAAAGATCAAGGATAAGAGATCAAGGAAAAAGGTTCGATCTGTCAATTAACAGTAGAAGTTACAACTGTAATTTAGTGCTATAAGTTTTAAGTCAAGTTTAAAAAAGTTAAAAGGCTATAAGTACAAATAAAAACCAACGTTTTCGACTAAAAATGCCCTGATGATGACTTTTTAGTCGAAAACGTTCGGTTTTTATTTGTATATATTAGAGCCTTTTTACTTTTTTTTTAAACATTTTACCTCTTAGCGAACATTATGTTGAACATTAAGTCAAGCTAAGATTAGTTTAACAGCAGTTGTATTAATCTTCCAAACTATTGGTAAAGTAACGTAATACCAGCTGTCACGGCCATTTGGACCGAAAGGAGCGCAAACAATTCCCATGATACTTTGCGATCCGAGTATCAGCTTGATCTGAGCTCCTGACCATTCCGGAAGTACTTCGACTGTATTATACTACTGGCCTACTCGGACATTTTCGCTACAAATCGATCTCTCTTGTCGGCTGAATCACTTTAAACAAGTTATGTAATACAACTGAAGCGCATCTCGCGTCGAAAGTTCTCGGTATACATGGCGGTTGTATCGGTGGGCAGAGAGGTAAGACAGCCATTTGTTATAGTTGATGCACAAAATTTAAATTTAGGTTTCTCGGTGATCGTACACTTCTTTTGGCTCTACAAGAGAGCGATGAACCTGAACGAAAGGTGTACATTGCAGTGTGCTTAGCGCTGTACACAGGCAGCAGTGTGCTTAAATAGTTGTTCTTAATTTTATACTTGTCTGTTGACACGTCTGGGAACTATGTCAGCGATCTACATCAGGAATTGCTAACAACTTGATTATTCAGTACTTCGAACGATTCGATGTAATGATTTAAAACGTCTATAGGTCTTTTAAAAGCAGCAGTATTTCGGTCATTCTATAAAGTTGCTTTTTGTAACTTATACATTGATTTCAAAACCGTGTTGTGATAATATTGGCTTAGTTGCCAACAATCGAGTCATTATGTAAATTATCAACAGTCGTCAAACAGTCACGCAAGAAAGAGACAAATTCCGTGATTTTGCTCTCAATCAGTTATTTTTTTCTACATGTAATTGATTTTGTTCTAAATTGAAGTTGTTGTGTAACGTCAACGGGGAAGCAGGTTTTGGGGTATTATCGAAATAGTTTGGTTTCTAGCTTGCTCTACGAGAGGCTGGTGAATATATTTTAAAGAACACCCCCGGCGAGTGTTTGCTCGACAACTCGGCGAATTTTCTGAATTTTTGCCTCAAATTTTCAAAGTGATTTTGCACATAAAAAAGGTAAGTTAGCAAAAGAAAATCTTTAAGCATAACGGTTTAAGAAACACAAAACAAGCTCCACATTCGTTATATACAAACATCAACATATCTTAGCATACCGTTACGAAATAAACTACTAACAATACAAAGTCACGCTGCAGACAACGGTAGGGGTATTTTAAGATAATCATACATGTCTTTTCCAGTCCAAATATGGTAATAGTATATTTTCTTTTGCCCTTCTCTACAAAGGGTGTATTGATCTGTTAACAACAAACAGCAGCTAAAGTGAATGAAAATTAAATCAAACAATGTTATGTTTTGATTATTTTTTCTCGTTTTGAACATTAGATGAATATATCTGCCTATATTTTTTCACGTACTGTCATTAGATATAGCTAATAAATATCTTATCTTCTCGCCATCATTTAGACAAAGGAAACATCAATTTGGAAAAGAGTGTTCGTCGTGATCTGCAAGTAACTTTCTACAAATAATAATCTGCTCATGTGCATTACCTTCTGACAGTGATTTTTGCTGCAAATAATATTCTACTTTTCCGAGAAAATTGCAGTTCCTTTTCTAGAGCCTTCAAACAACGATTTAAAATTTCTGCCTGGCCTCTGCCTGACCACACACAAGCTTAGTGATCGAATGATAAAACGCTTATTGGAAAGAAATATCGCAAAATATCGTGATTTGTCAGTGTCTCGAAGATCGCGTGCGCGGTATTTAGCTCAGCCTCGTACAATAATCTTTATTCCTTTATTCCTTTATTTTATTTTTATTCCTTTCAGTTTATCTTGATCCAATATCAAGAAGAAAAGTAGAGAGGCAATGGAGAGTGTGTTTGTAAGGGTTCCCACAGACTTAAAAGGTTATGTCATCGGAAAGGGTGGATGTAAGAAAAATGAAATAATGCAGTGGTCTGGAGCAATAATCAGGTCACTGAGCAGAGAAGAGGAAGGGTTTACAGTCAGTGGTGATCCAGAGCAGATTGCATACGCTACCACGCTTATATTAGACACAGTGGTAAGTTGTCAATCATCGACAGATTGCCATCATTGTGACAATTTTTAAATGATAAATAATTCCCCTTAACCCTTGGACATTTATAAGTGTAAAGTCATACTCTTACCTCTGTACATTACAACGGTGAATGCGAAATTTGTATAATCCTGCAGCTTAAAACACGGTGGTCATGACGGCAACATCAACAATCGCGCTGTGACAAACAGTTCTCATATCAATGGCCTTTTTTTATGCTAGAGACATTAAAGCCGTCTGAGGCGTTAAAGTTGTCTCGAGACGACATTAATGTCTAGTATAAAAACGGTAAATAACACAGACGCCTTTAACGTCTGATAGCTTTAACGTCTTTTCGTAAGAGCGTCTGAACGACGTTCTTAACGGACAGCTTTATCGTCTCTAGCATAAAAACGGCCAATATGTCTTTATACTAGTTATGCAACGCTTACGAGTGGTATACTTAACAATTATTCCATAAGCCCGCGTTGGATACGAGGTGGTAAATAGCCAACGAGGCGCGAAGCGCCGAGTTGGCTATAACGACTCGTATCCAACAAGCGCGAATGGAATAATTGTTTTATTAAATTCTTCTCAACTTTAAATCGACTGGACATTTCATTTTGATGTAAACGAAGTGATAGTATGAGGAGGCGCGGGAAAATTTCTGACGCGTTGTTCACTTCTTGAGTTGAATGAAACATACGAGGAAAGCGAGCCAGAGAGTTTTCTTTCCAAGATTTTCCTCGAACAATCCCCTCTAAAGTCGTCTAAATATCCTGGAAATTGTGACAACAGTTAATATTTACGAGAAGATCCGAAGCAAAAGCTTTTCTGGAAACTACAAGTCTTGTGCAAGTCGAACGAAGCAAGTGTTTACATTGTACTAATCTTTACGGCTCCACGGCTGTCATCAAGACTGCTATATTATTTGAAGCGAAATTCAGCTTAAAGTGGAACAGGTTTGTTAAAGTATAAAAGGACAAAACCAAGATTGAAAGGTAACAAACTTTACGGAAGTGCTGAGCCTAGTTTTATGACGTACACTGAATGAAACTGTGTCAGTTTGCCGTTCTTTCGTAAATTATTTGCTGCTTTTCTACTTTATTGACTCGCTCTTGTTGTGTGTTTACAAGTATTATTAATTAAACTTTTCGCATCAATCCTTTTGTTTTGCGTAGTTAATTTTACTATGGCATTTCTGTGGTTGTGGTAGGCACCGCTGATTATTTCTTGTTCATAAAGTTCGCCAAATTTGCTGCCACCATTTTTCCGATGGAACTGTCGCTTCCCGGAGAAAAATTTTAGCTTGGCAAAAGTAACGCAATCATTTTCCAAATAAGGTCAAACTAAGGTATACGAGCTGACAACCGGGATTGAGTGAACCAATCAGAATGCTAGAAATGCAATATCCGTGGCTGAAAATTTAATAATATGGAATATCCCACGAGTCAAAAGGCGAGTGTGTATGCCAAGAAAATACAAGTGACGAGTGGGATATTCCATATTATACCACGAGAAAGTGTTGTGTAACTATTTTATACCATGCCATAGAAAATACGCTTACTAAATTTCGTCGAGAATACAGTCGCAGCGCACTATGGGAAGGTTGGATTGAATACCGTCGAATATACAACGGCTTTCCTGTATTCTGATTGGCTGTATTTTCTATGGCATGGTATAAATAGGAATAAACAACTCGGCGGAAAATTTAAGCATCCCGATGAGTTGCAAAAAAAAAAAAAAAAAAAAATACAACACCTCGGGATGGGGGCATCCACCTCCTTGTGTGTCCGAGGCCGAGGGTTGAGATATTTGTTTTTGAAGGTAGGTATGTTGATCATAAGAATAGGATGGGATTTTTTAGTATATAGAATGAAATTCTACTAACTATTACTGTAAAAGCAAGATCTGTAACAAGACCCCTACGAATTAAATTTTAAAATCTAGAGTACGTGTGGGGACCAGAATTCTGGCCAAAGAGCCACTTTGCAGCTGCATATCAGAGCTGAAACATCTCAAACATGAAAAATGATTATAATTTATTTAAACACCGATTTGTTGACTTTTAGATAGCATCTATTTTAAAATAAATTAGCCCATCATTAGCTGCTCCAAGAGCGTTCCCACGACCTTTTGGGCAATTTGTTTCTGGTTTCTATTTTCCACTACTGTATTAGACTATCTCCATCCCACTGCAGGATGAAGCCCACTTTTCGCTTCCGCCAATTTGGTCTTTCCTGCACATAACGCAACCACCTAAGTCCCTGAAATTACATTATCATTTTTCCATCTTACTGAAGGGCGACCTTTATTTACAATATCGAATGCGTTTTAGAGTGGTTGGTCGCATTGTGGTGCCATAAACATTGACAGTCAATTTTGTTTTTAATAATATCATGATTAAATTTTAGCTTTTCCTGCATTTTAAATGTACGTTGACTTTTACAGGAGGAGGCAAGAATTAATAAGTGGGAACTAGTAGAGATTCCAGATGAATATAAAGGAAGAGTTATTGGAAAGTCTGGAGGTAGACTCGATGAAATAAGCAAACAGACGGGAGTGAGCTTTACTCGCAAAGGAGGGGAAGTGTATATAACGTATGGTACAGAACAACAAAGGCAGCATGCAAGAGTAAACATCGGAGATATAGTGGTATGTATGTGTTAGTTCATTCCAATGCACATGCGGCACATGTCCGCAAACCACTTCAGTAGTATCCATAAACTGGCTCACTGCCAAAAGCTTAAGACATCCACAAGCCCTAAGCAGTGCAATTCGAGAAGTCTAAATAAATCATCCCTTTTCTTAGGTGTTAAAAGCTCTTATAAAGCAATCGTGGAGTCGATTTGTGGGTTTGCGGTAAGCGGTATCACCATTTCCACGATCCCATTAATCGACTTTCTCTCGTCCATAAGAACTGGAACAGTTGACCAATATTCCACAAGCTTTTTATCCAAATTAATCTATAACGGTATTTTTGCTTCCCGTCCACCCATCAACCAAGCATTTTTAATGTGCTACAAATGTTCTAATGAAAATGCAATAACTGCAAAAACTGAACTTTACTGAACATTTCTTTGTGACATCTGCAGTTATAATTAATCCTTTACACCTTTTTAAACTTAAAGTTGTCATTGTTTTTTTGAGAATCAGATAGCTTTCGTCTTTTAATCAGACATTAACAAATTGTTAGAAGCGACAACAAGAAGGAAAGGCAATTAGTTTAAGGTCATTGCCCTGTATTGCATTGCGCATCCTTACTACGCAGGATTTTACGCATAATTAGCGCGCGCACATAAATAAAATGGCGGCTATTTTCTATGCGGCTTATTCCGTGAGAGAAATAAACCGTCAATTTTTCGTTAACGGCTATGAAAACAGATCAATTTCTGTGTTCGAAAAATAAATCATTATCACTGGAAACGTGTACTTTGCTAGTACTTGCACGTATGGTATATACAAGGTCTTCCTGCTCCTAAACGAATATGGTAACCCCACTTATTTATTTACCAGTAGGCAAAAGTTGGTTGAAAATCTATGTTCAGTTCTATTTTGGAGCAATGACCTTAACTCCATGTGTTTGTTTATTGCAGGCTACAGCTAGGCTAAGAGGCGTAGAAAATGAGTTTTTCAGAGCTCGTTGCTACATCGATGGCCGTTATCTTCCTGAGAACTGTAAACTTAAACTTGAGAAGGTGCCAGAAGAAGACCACGTCTCGCTTCCTGGACCACTTGCACAGTTTAGACTGAAACCAGTCGAAGAAGAAGGAACAAAGGTCAGATGATCTGATTCAAATATTTCTAAGAATTTTTTTTTTTTCAAAGAGCTACTAGTTTTAGAAAAAAAAATATTGAAATAACAATACAGTTGTAAATGGTAAATTTTAAGCTCGGTAATAAATAATGAAGATGAAGTGTTCAACATGACTCGAGCATGGGAGAAAGAAAAATTCAGAGTCCCCGACGGGAATCGAACCCATGGCCTCCCAGATACCGGTTGGGCGCTCTAACCAACTGAGCTACAAGAGACTCGTTGTGAGCTGGGCCATTTTTACTAGGTTGATAAGTGACTCGCGTCCTGCATACTGCTAGGATCAGCAATGTCGAATTCATCAAGTTTGTAGTAAATAATAAAGATGGTAAATTTTAAGCTCGGTAATAAATAATGAAGATGAAGTGTTCAACATGACTCGAGCATGGGACAAACATTTGATAAGGGTTTTAAATAATCTGTTGTTATAAACAGTTGTTATTAAAAAGGTTGCATGACTATTCACAACCCACAACAAGTGAATGAAGAAAAGTGACACGTTTATCCACGACCGCGTGTACTTTTTCTTGTCTGGTTTTGTTTCGTTTGTTAAATTTCCGCTTTCAATTGAGTCTTCTATCCTAATAATGAAAAAAAAAAAATTCACAATGCTCGTTTTTGAATGGGCGCGCGGAAAAAATTTAGTGGTAAACAATAAAAACGATATAGTGCTTCTGTCTCGGAACTATGGGTCTGATACAATTAGTTGCCCGTTGGAAATCATAGCATATTAGTCCTCGAAGCTTTGCTTGTTAAATATTTATTTTAAGAACATCAAATTTCCGCGGGGGAACTATCAGCCCATAGTTCCTCGTCAGGAACACTCTGTTGTTTAAATAAAAAAGGAAAACAGTAGCAAACGAATTGTATAACTGGCTCGAATAGTGTAACTGTGCATGGATTGTGCGATAGAATAAAAAAATGGTGGTATAACCAATATGTCCCAATAAGGAAATAAATTTGGATAGATATCACATATAACGCAACACATTATCGGCTCGCTTTCTAGCCGTTTTGGAAGTCCTGTTAAATCCTACATGTACTCCCGCCGCCAAAAAACAGCTGAAAATCATCTGTTGTCACATTTATTTTGGTTGAAACTTAAGCTTATTAATAATATTAAACGAGAAAGTCAGGTGTCACAGAGTGGTTAACAGTAGGGTCCTCTATTAAGATTAAAACATGTAAAGGTCTGGGGAAAATAGCGATAAAACTAAAACAAAATGCTAATTTTTAAAAGACTATGATATAGAACTGAAAGATATACTACTCGATTATTTTATGGTTTGAAATATAACAAGTCATTGTGACGAGTTTATCATTTACATCTTAGAAACAATTGAAGTACTTGTCGTTTTTCAGCTATAGTATAAAATCATATTGTGTTTTTGTCTGACAGGACTCTAACAGCAACTGGAGTCATCCCAACTACCAGCCAGATCTCGAGAATGAAGCTTTGGACTCGCTACGTAAGATTAAGTACGAAATGAATACAACAGAGTTTCCAAAGGCGGACATGTGGTGTCATTTAGGAACCTCCATTGTTCGAGGACCCGATGATGGTAATTTTTATTTTCCTCCTCCTCCTCCTCCTCCTCCTCCTCCTCCTCCTCCTCCTCCTCATAAACCTCTTCCTCTTCCTCCTTTCAATCTTCTCCTTCATCTTTTCCTTCTCCGTCTTTTTCCTTCTGTTTTTCATTGTCCTTCTCCTCTTCCTCCTTTTCCGTTTTCATCTCATTCTACCTTTCCCTCTACTTTTCTATCGACTCCTCTTCCTCCTCCTTCCTCCTCTTCCCTTTGGCTCTTTCTCCTGCTCTACTTCCCCTTACACTTTCTATTAACTGCTTTCTGGGGACCTTTATTGGTGGCTCAGTAACGTTTGTGTTAATTATTTTGGGCTAACTTTGGGAGGTGCGGTGGCATACTGGATCGAGCGGTTCGAGTCCTGGCGGGAGTCATTGTGTTGTGTTCTTGGGCAAGACACTTAACTCTCACAATGCCTCTCTTCACCAAGGTGTATTAATGGGTATCGGCAAATTTACTGCTGGTGGTAGCCCTGCAATGGACTTGCATCAAATCCAGGGGGGAGTAGAAATGTTTCTAGTCGCTTCATGCTACGGAAACCGGGATACGCTCCGGCCTGATTGGCCACTAGGATCGTATGCAGTCTTTACCTTCACCTTACCTTTTAATTTTGTTATTTTTTCCTAGGGAGCGTTCACGAGGAAACGTTGAGCATCGATGAAGCAACAGAAAAGTTGCAATCGGATGATGGAGGAAGGCACTGGAGAGTGACATTTAGAGAGCGAGTGGATCTCCAAGAGGATATATTCGAACTAAATGGTTACCAAAAGACGTCTGAGGATAATGCATACATTGCTAGATATGACTTGACTTATCTGACGCCTTGTTTTTATCGACTAAGGTGTAAGGTAGGGTTGGGAGTTAATGACTGAGAGCCCCATCCTCGGAGACCGAGGGGCAGTTAGTGGGGGTGAAGGAAACGCGAAACGTCAAGAAAAAAATATAGAAATTAGCAAAGAAAAGTTGGAGCGATTGAAAGGTGCCCCTGGGGAAAGAGTCCTACCAGGCCAGTTCCAAAAAACTCTCTGAATACTGCCTCCTTCCCTTTGTATTATTCTGCCCAATCGGCGGCCTGCAGGTCTACAGTCCTCACAACAGTTTGTAGCACTTTCCAGCTCTCAGGCTTTGATTGGTCAGTACTACAAAAATTTATCAGTTACCACAACCAAAATGGTATCAAACAATACCCAATCATTGATAACGGTAAAACCTGTAAAAACACCCTCAATTTTAGCGTTAAGTGCTTATACCTCAAAAACGAGTCCGGTGACCCCCATTTTTTTCTTATTTAATAATGATCAGCATGTCAAGATACAACTTTTTGCGAAGTCAAAAAAATTTCTCAGGAGCAGTTTTAGAGCCACCTTAAATTTACCCTTCTCGAAGCTGAGATATTTACATGACTTGTTACATTACTTGTTTCCTCTCTTCTTTTAATCTACCTGCATGATCATATTGTTCGCAAAACCGTTTTATTTGGCCAAACATTACAATGGGAGGGGAAAGATATATGGCGAGATGGTGTAGATAAACTGGTTCCGTCTTTCTTTTATTTTAAATCAGATATGGGTTGCAAAGGAGAGCGCCAAGAAAAAGTTGGATGAAGATCAAATTCCATTTAGTGATGTTAAGAACAAATTGGAGGAGATCCACTTTGAAGATGTAATAACACAGTCGCGTAGTCGAGCATGGTTGGTTCTAAAATCTCGAAAATATCTGCAGTGCGACATTTTGTTTCCTGGTTGCTTATTTGATTGCAGGCTCACCATACGTGGAAGAACAGGTACGAATCTAAGTTTGACTTGATTTGAGGCTTATCGAGCGGTTACTCTATATAAGCCACGTTTTTGTTTCACACCCACCGAAGATTTACATGTACGGTGGGCATACATACCTGGCTATCAAAACATAATAGAATAATTAGGAATCAGAAGCATATCACCTAGAAGCGATTAACTCCGTTCCAATGCTGGGGTTTTTTAGCGGACCAATCAAAATTTACTTCCTAATATGGAGTTATTAAGCTCACGCGTGAACTTGTCACGCGAGTGCTCAGGGAAAAATGTCGGAAAAATGTCAACAATAGTGGGCTGCAAGAGGAAACTGCAGTTTCATGTCGTCAAATTTGACCAAGGTGGAAATGTCTTATCCTCTAAACGTCCAAGGTTTGCTTCCGATGAACAAGATAAAAGGAACGGAAAAGGGAAAGAAAACACAATTCCAACAACGGTTTGCGACCGAAGCTACGCAACTCACCAACAAGTCCAACCTCAAGCATATCGATTTATTGCTCCGCGACCAGCAGCGTCCCGAACATCAATTCAGCAGTCTATTCTTCCTTTTCAAAACTCTGCTTACGCTCTTGAAAACATTACCGAAAAGCTAATGGAGAATCCAAAACCAGTTGAAACACCAGTGGAGAGATCGTACGTGTTCTCAACAACTTCGTCTAACAGGCTGAAGATCGATTGGATTGAACGAGTGAAAACTTTTATTTCGTCCAAAGCTCCTCATTTTAAAGTCAGTTCATGGAAGTCTGTCGATGGCGATTACTGCACAATATCGAAAACTGATTTGTCACGGTACGATTCAAGGCTGGTGTTAGTCCCGGGTGTTGCTCCAGTGTCATTACACGTTTCTGCGGATGGAAACTACGCCGTTAAAGTTCTCTTTCGTGACACCACTTGGAGAGGTACACTAAAGGAGGAGGAAGATATATCTTCCTTGCTTGCAGTAATGGAAAATTGTGAAGTCTGCCCTGGCCTTAAATCAGTGCCAAATGCAAATTCAGCGTCTAAACGAACCTGGGGTTTTCCCTTCGAGCGAATCGACAGCAACAAGTGTTTATTGCTTCACTTACCGGCCAACAAAAAGCAAATTCCTGGTTCTGTTTTGTTTAACGTTTGCAAGCATTGTAAGAAACTCTACCAGAAACTCAACTATCTCTGTAAGAAACGCAGAAAAAATGAAGCAAATCGTGTGTCCAAATCCTCAAAATGCAACTTGAGGTTTTTAAGTCCGAAGAGTGCGAAAAAGAGATTCCACAATTTGACGTCTGATGCTCGTCGACTGTCGAAAGACGTGAAACGACTGAGTAAGAAAGTCCAAGTCTCTCTGAACTCAGAATTATCTGATCAGATGGAGCAGATCACCAGCAAAATTTCCTCGCAATTTCATGAAGATTTGGACGGCATTTTCGAGGAGGCAGAAGTGAAAACAAAGGGAAATGGAAAGCTGTTGAAAGCAATGTGGCAACAAGACGTGGACGAGAAGAAGGCATTTTGGAAAGATCAGAGCCAGAATGGTAGGCATTCAAAACATGATTTTATGTATTTAAAAAAAATCGACATATCGTGTTCTTACCATCTTCTTCATACTTCTGTATGACTGTTTATATAAGCTTTCTAAAATTGTACTGCTATAATCTGATTTGCATATTTTTCATTATGCTGACAAGCCATTCAGATACTGATTACTGTGTAACTGCCTCCTATAAAGTGGATGGAGCTTAAAAAATATCTGTAACTATTTTTTCTTTATGTAAGTCAGCAATATGTATATATAATGTATAATTTAACTTCATTTGTTAATAATTATTATGTCATGATAAAACTTAGAGGGTAATACTTATCCTCACTCGTCTCCTCTGGAATTTTCAATCCCTTTAGTTGGGTTATGGATATTTAATTACTGATGAGACCATCAACTTTTATAGCATTGAGTGGTTCCAGAAGATATACATACACCCACGGACGGCATTGGAAAGTCCAGAGGGTGGTCGAGGGGTGGGGGATCAAAGACCCAGAAAATTCCAGAGAAGGCGGGATTGCAAGGGGGGGGGGGGGGGTGGGGGTGGTGAGAGAGGTTGGAATTAGGGAATTTTTCTTCCAGACCAGTTCCATGATAATTTTCCTATTGTAATGCTCAGTTTTTGTTTGTTTGCAATTAACTAGCACAAAAAAAGTTAGACATGAGTAAATTTACTGCGAATAATTAATCTGACACCTTATAGGTATTATTATTGTAATGATATCTCTTTTTCGTGGACAGGAAAAGGAAGGACAGGGAACAGATGGTCCATGGTGACTTACAGAATTGCACTTGCAATATTCACTCGTAGTCCAGCAGCTTATGAAGCACTAAAGGGCTACCAGATTTTGAATCTACCATCAGTGGCATCACTGAAGCAGTTCACATCAGCGAACAAACAGGCTCCTGGGTTGAACTTTCCTCACCTTCATGATGCAAAACAAACCTACACTGCATACAAAGTGGAACGGAAAGAACAGGGGTTTCTGGAGCCAAAGAACAATGGTGTCCTTATTTTTGATGAGGTGAAAGTGGTGATGAAGGTCCACTGGAATAGTGCAGACAATGGGTAAAATAATTATCCTATAAATTATACTTTAACATATTACGGTAGCATGCAGTTAGACTAGATCATGCATGTTGGTTTCTTGCATAATTATTGATAATAACTATCACTTGGAATGGAAATAAGATTGTCAAGCAAGTCTTCAGCAATTTATATTAGTTAACCCCCTAAAGCATTGAAGGTCAGGACATGGACTGAATGAAAAAATACATATCAATGGTAGACTTAATACCTACATGACGAAGACTGTGGCTGCTTTGGTTTTTTTCAGCGAGTACATGGATTTGAAAAAATAAAACAAATAAATAAGTGGTTGGAAAGTTTAAACTTGTAAAAAGTATTTATTCTCAAATGCATATGTATTTTTTTTTTTAATTTAGGTTTGTGGGGCATGCGATGACAGCTGATGACATGGTGTCACTACATGATGTCTATCAAGAGCTGAAAGCCCCTCAAACAGTTAAAGCTTCTTATATGATGCAGTTTCTTTGGCGTGATCTGACAAGCGATTTTGATGTAATCGGGCCATATTTCAGCAGTGGAAAAGGATTAGAGTGCAAATTCATCATGTCTTGTCTCATGACAACTATTCAGGCGTTCCACATTTATGGTTTCTGTACAATTGCAGTGGTTTGTGATGGTGCAAGTGCAAATTTGAAGGCAATTAAGTACCTGACCATGGGGAAAAGTGGAGCCTATGGAATAAATGAAGATCCCCAAGTGGACGACCCTCACCATGTTAAGACATGGATGCTTAATCCTTGGACAGATGAAAAGCTTTTTTTCATTCCCTGTCCATCACATCAGGTTTTTATAAATTTATGTTGAATTTTGTTGTGTAATTTCAATGAGCTTGAGTGCAATTCTTTAACCATAGGAGACTGAGATCAATTTTTTTTGTTTCAGTTGCAAAACTTATTAATTTTGTAACTCTTACATAACTTTGATTATTGTTAATACCCCTTCTCATATTTTGAATTTTAATTGTGCCAAGTCTTGTTTTGAAGTTCATCTTTCCTTCTGTATAGGAAGTAGCTAGATGATTTACCCAAATGTTATTTCTTTTTCAGTTCTTATAATTAACAAAATTTTGTGTTGAATTCCTTTCAAGTTGAAAAGCCTTATAGCAGCATTGCACTCCTCTCGTCAAGCAAATGGTCAACAAAGAAAAGAATTTGATTTGTATGAAGTTAAGTTTGGTTGGCAAGCCTTAAAAGATCTGTGGAGGAGAGAAATGACACGAGCTAAAGCTGGTAAAATGAGACGCGTGCCAGAGCTATGTTACCGACACATCTACAGAGACTGCTGGACGAGACTAAACGTAAAACCAGCAAAAATCATGCAGGTTGGTATAACAACATGAAAAAGTACCATCGTGTAGTTCCAGAAAACCCCCTTCCCGGAATTTCCAATCACTTCTTTGGGGGGAGTATGGATATTTTCTGGAACCACACATTTTGCAAAAAGTTTGCATTCCTGGAATACAGCTTGGTTTGACCATGACTTAGTTCCCATGATTTTTAAAAAATTTCCCCCCTGAATGCTCATATATATATATATATGTGGCCAAAAAGAAGCTTCAGGAATTAGTACTACTTCTTTCAATGTCTACATTATAACTGAAAGTTACATTATATATGTAAAGTATATGATATATTAATGGCTAAATAATTTTGTTCCTTTTTCTTTTTCATCAAGAATTTCAAAACAAGACTCTTGTCAAGTAAATTTAAACTTTTGAACACACAAAAAAATTGATAACTGCAGAAACTCTTGTGCACTCTGGCTGATTTTCATTGTTAATAAGCCGACAGACACATGAATTTATAATTTTTGCGATGCTGTTATAGACAATGAATTTTGTCATAACATTGTCAATTGAAAAAATTCCTGATCACTAACAGGAAAGATGCCTGAAAAACTCACATCAATTTGTTAAAGTTAACACAAACTAACAATTTTTTTTTGTGTGTTTTGAAGCAAAATGCAGTCATTGCTGAACTATCGGAGTACACTCACAACAATCCAGCAGATGCTGAAAATGTTAAAAAAGCAATTGAGTACCTTGATGCTTGTCGTCACCTGTTCGAGAGAGGGATACTGAGCCATGAAAAGGTTACAACTGATCAAAGCATTGTTTTACAAAACATGTCAGAAGGGTATGCATTCTTCGTTGGTTGGGCTGACTATGCCTGGGAGAAAGGTAAAATTCTGTGGCTTTTCACTAGCTTTTAACAAGGAGTTATACATGCATGTCTCAGACCTGATACAAAATTCCCTGACTTTTCCCTTACCTTGGAAAAATATCTGATTCCTGACAGTACTTGTGGCAACTCTAAAAAAATTTTTGGTTTGGAATGTTTACTAAATATATTATTATTTTGGACCTGTTATCCATTGCACTGTCCAAATGGCATGTTAGAATTCACACAAGATACTACTGTATCACTAAAAGTGCCATCGACGTGTGCTTCAGTAAAAGTTCAATGCACTCGTAGTGTGCCTTTGAATTGCAAGTGTTACATTCTGTAAATTATTAATAAACAGCAAGCCGATTATATAATTCTGTCTTATTTAATTTTCAGAACCCAACTTGACAGCATCAAGACAAAAAGGATTCCTAGCATGGCAGGTCAGTTCCTGTACTACAGTGTACATGAATGTCATCAGTGTACCTGGTATATCGAATGACTAATAATGTTATATAATTATCAAGTCAAATTTGTTGACAAATTTATGTGTTCTTGGCTGGCTGCACTCGAGGGACATAACAAAATGGTATTGCATGTTAATACACATTTTATCAAGAAAAAAATAATATTGTTAATATACATTTTTGTCATTAACCCAATTCTAGGTGAATGTTTCTCAGTTTATTCTTCAAGCTGTTAATGTTCAAATTAGAAGGACTATACAATGAAAATAACTTGAACTTGGCTGTTTTTTTTTAGACATGGGATTTGACAAGGCTCATGTACTACGGTTTCACGGAATTTTCCAAATACTTCCTTGAGAAGTTTCCAGGATATTACCTCTGGCCCCTTCGCTTGAATGGGAGTGCTCTGGAAACAATCTTCAGCCAGCTTAAATTCAATATGAATGGCCAACTATCCAGTGTCAACTATCCTGCAGCTCTGACAACCCTGAAGGTGAAACGCCGCATTCATGGGAGGAGGGGAAAGTTTGTTTACAGAAAAACACCCTTATACGTCAGAGAAATTCCACTTAAAAGAAAATCGCGTGTAAAATAAGTCGCTGTTGTTTTGATTCATTGCTGTAAATAATTTGTGGTTATCTTCAGGGTATCTCACAGTGTATTTCTTTAATCTGAGCACCCTTTTACAGTACTAAGCACTTACTGACTGGCCAGAAGGGTAACAGTGATTTTGTTTTCCCCAAGACCCCAAGGTTAAGTGAAGGGAAACATTGAGGGTCAAGGAGAAACAAAACTCACTGTTTCCTGTGGGGTCAGTCATTAAGTGTTGTTATACCTCTTACCTCAAAAATAGAATAAACTGCAAAAACATTATTTGCTTGATGCCAGCTGGCACACAAACTTGCTGCAGTTTCCAGGAGCACAACCTGATCGAGTATGTGTTGAAAGTTCAAGTTGTTTCTCTAGAGAGTTAGTGAGTTTTATTCTCTCTAGAGAAGTAGTGAGTTTTATTTATTCTCCCTAGACCCCCATGTACAATATCAGTATTTGAAGACAGATTTGTATCTGTCAAGGATTTTTCCAAGGCATAATGTATTTATGGTGTTTCACTACAGAATTATATCTGGGTCACCAATTAGTCTCAGATTAATATGAATTTGGCTGTGAAAGCTGAAATAAACAATCAAGAGTAACATTATGATCTGTTCAGCAAGAGTAAAAATGAACAATGCATAAGCAGGAACTTGTATTTAAAAATGCATTTATTTCCTTAGGATTAACATAACAGCAAAATGTGCTAAATTAAGTTAAATTGTGATGATAAATCAATCAATAATAAAATTTATTAACCGGTAATCTCGGAGCTGATTGGGCTGACTAGGCCCCTGACTAGGCCCCTAGCAAACATGCTTTGATATGCATTTTCAACAACTGTACATCATACTCTACTCCACTACTCGACCCCTGTCAACTGCTTTCCTACTCGATAACTACACAAATAACTACAAACCCGTAGTTCTAAGTTAGTACTCATCAAATTTACTCTTCTTTAACTCTAGCTTTTTGGCAAGTACTCAGCACTCTAGATACTATACTACTCTACTCTGCCTACCCTCTCAACACTACTCCACACTTTCTTGTACACAAGCACTCTACAGTTGCACTCTTTTCTTTCCTATTTTCACAAATAAAAAACCAAGTAAAATTTTTCCTTGTCATGTAACAGCTTGATGTTACTTTGAGGAACCAGACCATGGGTTTTGGTATACAACATCTGGATTGGATGAAAATGTAGTAAAGCTTAAAAACAATCGATTCTTAAATATTTGAAGAATAGCCCAATTTCGATATTTGAAAATTCAGCCTAAAACAATAGAAATCACAACAAGGCTCCGGGGAATAAACCCCACAAACTCTATAGTTTAGTCCCCGGAGCCTAGTCCTGAGGTCTATTGTTTTAGGCTGGATTTTAATATATCGAAATTGGTCTATTAGGGTGGCTCTAAACCATAATTGTGTGTTAGGCGTGGTCACCTCATGGTTAGCGCACTTGACTCCAGATCAAGCGGTCTGGGTTTGAGCCCTGGCCAGGGACATTGCATTGTGTTCTTGGGCAGGACACTCAACTCACACAGTGCCTTTCTTCACCCAGGTGTTTAAATCCTTTCTGGGGAGGGAGTGGGGGTAGAAGTACTCCTTGTCTCTTCATGCTACAGAAACTGAGATAAGCTCTGGCCTGATGGGCCACTTGATTTGAATAAAAAGTGGTTATTTTTATAATTTTCAGTTGAGGGCCTCTTTTCATAAAGGGAAGTAACATGTTTCTTTGCCTGGGCCAACTCCCCCATGTACATTACATTCAGTAAATTACTTAGCTGCCTTAAGCTTGTGTCGCAACATAACTTGTCTGTCTTGTGTTTGTTTGTCGTTGTGCTCTTCCAGGCATTTCTGTGATCGTACAAATTCGTTGCACCTTATGTTATAGATCTTCCGTAAAAGTCTGTTGAACAGATCACATCTGATGCTCGGGGATATTTTAATACCAAGGCATGTAACTGCTTGAAAAAATTTCTTTTTAAGCCCAGTGCTACACATCACACGTTGTTCGGCAACCTGTATTGGCAAATGCAATGACTGGTCAAGATACAAGTTATTAGTTATCTAGACCACACTAGTTTCCAAATGTGTAGTAATCCCTACATACAGTGAATGTGTGTATGTGGAAGGAAAGAGTTGAACAGAGTTGCTATAAACTCCACTATAAAAAAAGTAAGGTATTCCGATTTTATGTATTTCATGTACTTGTACACCTGGCTAAAGGAAATAAAAATCGACATCATGTCAACAGGTGATGTGCATAAGTTGAGATAAAACTACGAAGGTAAATTTAAAAAGATTTATTATCTTATATGTGAAGGCCAAACACCATCTGAAAGATATGTGTCTTGGTACGTTCTAGCCCAGGGGGGGTACTCCGGCTTGTAAATGACGGGGATGATCGAAGGATTTTTTTGGGTTTGAAATTTTCGATTCTGGGATTTTTTTGGGTTGGAAAATCTGGCAAGTATTTTTTTGGGTGACTTGATATAAATAGGGGATTTTTTTGGGTATTAAAAACGAACTAAAGTGCCTTGGCGCGGTCTTGGCGTATTTATGTTATGATGAATAAACAAACACAAGCGTTCAATTTTTTTATGATTTTCTTTGTGTTATATTATTGCCCCTGCTGGCAATTTAGGGGTAATTTGACAAGGGATTTTTTGGGGGGTTATTTTTGGTCCAGGGATTTTTTTGGGTAATGTCGGAAGACTTAGGGATTTTTTTGGGTCCTGAGTTTTGCCTCCATTTGATCATCCCCGTCATTTACAAGCCGGAGTACCCCCCTGGGCGTTCTAGTAGAACTAACCTTAAAGAGCTTTCTGCCAAACAAATGATATCCATTTTGGTTCACGACGTCTCCAAACACCTTCGCAAACGCCCTCAAGAAGGGAATTATTTCCACCTTCAGCACAAGTAGGTTTCCCTCGTCTAAATTTCGTAAGAAACATGGAATATCTCTCTTTTCGGCATCCTCCAATTTCTCTAAAACCTCGATTTCTTTACACACCATGTTCTTAAGGCTTTGTTTTGACCCAGACAGTGGCCGGGCAATCTTACGTAAACGTTTTTTAAGGTTCAACACCGCAGCCGAACCTAGCTTTAACATGGAAACATCGTCTTCAACAATGTTCATTCTCTCCGTCACCACATTAATTCTACCTGAACTATCTTCCTGTCTTTCTCTAACAAACTTAACACAAGCAATAAAGACACTCTCCAGAAAACACGATACAACGTTCTTACCCTGCGATGACATGTCCTTGACGATTTCACTCACTTCCTGACTACCTAACACTTGACGAACAAACTCGTACCATCTCACCTGTAGTACCGCATACTTATCACACGATCCACCTTTCCCTTTCTCGCAAAAGAAATCAAAAAAGGTATCACTGCAGCGCTTGACAAATCCACGAAACAAAACACTCGATACAAGCATGTCCGCTTCACCCGCCAAGCTCGACTCAAAATAAAATGAAAAAGTTCCTCGAGCCTCTCTGCAGACACTTTCAAAGACGTCCTCCTCCAACAGCGCTTTCCCGGCAAGGCATATTGCTCGAATTTTCGTTCTTGTGAGCTTTCTGGCAGCCTTTCCAAGAGCGGCCGCCATTATTTGCCTTCAATCCTCTGATTCCATATTTGGGCAAAAGCATTTCCGTGCTTCTGATTGGTCGGCTAAAAAACCCCAGCATTGTTCCGAACATATAAAGAGAATTTAGACGCTTCGAGGTGATATGCTTCTGTTAGGAATCTATAATTTTATGAATAACGTAGATGTAGAGGCGATTAATTTGCCAACCGTGAAAATTGAGGAAATTTCAAGTTTTGATGGCACAGTCAATTGACTATGCCACGAAAACTCGATAGCAACGATTCAATTTTGAAGTGATGATACGCCACGTCTTCACAAAACTTCTTTAAATTTAACATTAGCTTGGTTTTGGTCTCAAAACAATTTGTTGACACAACTTCAGCAATCTCAACAATCTCTGACAATTACTCTTTTTCTTAACTGAGTCTGTTTCTCTTGATGTTAAAAGTTTACTGAAATGTATTTTTTTGATCGTGTTTTTTTTTGGTAAGGAGGTCTTTTATTTAAATTCAATTTTACACCCATGTACTATTTGAATTATTAACATCACTTTTTGGTTTCCATTCAGCAACGTAATTCTTAATTCGTACGGCCTAAGGCATAGACGTTTTTGTTGGCGCATATAATTATCAGAAACAAAATTAATGATTTACATGCAATTTTAACTTCTAAAGCGGCAACAGATTGAAAAATAGGGCCCCAATGGGTCCATGTGTTTTGCTGCTAGAGCAAAGTCTTAGGGAACATGTTGATGAAAGACAAGTGAGTCGAGATTGAAATCCAACGTCTTTTATTGTCTGTCACTTGTGTGCAGGTTAATAATTGCACTATATTGTAGTCACTTTGTGTTAATTCAATCCTGATAATTTTACTGATCAATGTTATGTTGAAATCAAAGACAGCAAACATAATTTAATTACTAGTAAGTTAACGTAATGTCTGACATGATTGTCTCTTTGATAAAAAACAGTAACTCTTAACATTATAAAAAAATCTCAATGAACTCAATGTGATTCTTTTAGTGGCGTTATCTCACTGGTTACGGTTAGTTGTATTTGGAATCATTGTCACAATGGTAGCGTTTTAACAACAACGAAAAAGACAGAATCTATTGACCTTATAAGAACTCAATGTGATATATTTATTAGTGACAAGACAGTGGTTCTTTAACCACTTTCACCCAAATTAACACTGGAACAACTAACTCTTAACAAACTTGTTGTGTCACCCTGAGTTAAATATGCAAAATTCAGAAATTATAAATAATCGCACGCGCACCGGCGTACAACAACAGAAAGACGGCGTTGAACGTAACGCAAAGTTCATTTTGAAAGCGAAAGTTTACAAATAATTATTATCATTCGTCAGTCATCCCTTCACGCATGAACACTCGTCGAATTTCAGTGTCTTCACAACAAGATCGGAAGATCGATAAGGACCAATTTTTGATTCTGCGAAAGTTCGTTTTCTTAAAGTTTTAGAAATTTGTGAAGTTGGAGGATTCACTGAGGACTGCGTAGCCGAAGATGCAGTGGCTCGCTGGACATCAAATTCTATTTTTCACGGCGTTTAATTAATCTTCACAAAATAAACATGTGGCGCCAGCGCGTCTGGCAGTCAAAAATTCATTTTTCAAAAAACTTTCCCTTTCCAGCTATTTTAGCGGGGCTTATACTATAGTACCTACCTGTCAGTCGTAGAAAAGCTGAAATTTAAGGATGAACTGTTTATTAAATGAAGACCGTATTATTTTTTAACAAGAACTGCAAGCAGTTTATAATCGTGCGGGTAATTTTTGACCACCTGACCTTTGCGTTAGTCACGGAGTGAACGTGACATGAATTTCCTTTACCACGTCATAGCCACATGCCTAGCCGGAAAAATGCCTGCTTACGCATGCAAATATTTATTTTATTCCGAATGTTCAATAAAATAAACCCAAACCAGTTCATTTAAAAGAAAGCCAAATCACGCCAAAATAAAGAGTAGACTAAGGCCATCCCATTGTGTTTCTCCGTTTAGCGTCTTCCGACAAGCTTTTGGTAATTCCCCTGGCGCGATGACGTGTATCCCGTGCTTTGGCACATTCTTGCTGAGCTTGCAACTTACGTTTCGATAACGTTTCGATTCTCAAAATACCGTAAACTCAAAACAAAAATTGGGCTATCCAGAAAATAAGTCGTCGTTTTGCAATATTTAACACATTCCGGGTAAATTGTACGACTTGCACTCGCTCCGAGCCAAACGCTTGAGTAACACAACAATAAATATTTCACACAAACAGAGCGCAGAGTATTCAAACAGAAAATAGGTGAATGATTATTTATAGCTACAAGCGAGAGATCGCGTGACAGGGGTCTGACGTAGTGGTAGTTTCAAATAGCTTGGACATGTCCAAGCGGTCTTGGTTTTCGCTATGTGATTATATTCAGCCTTCTCTTCTTGTAAAATATGGTATGAAACAAAATTATACATTTCAGAGAGCAGAGTGTTCGTGTTAAACGCGAGTGATCGGCTGATCGCTATTAAATATTAAATCTTGCGTGACCGTGACAGAAGAGCCGGCTGGGCCGCGTGGGTCTGGATCGATTTACCGACAAAAAAAAAAAAAAAAAATTCCGTGCAGATTATGAATCGGGCCCAGGCCCCGCCCGATTAATAACTAGTAAACAAACTGGTCGCCACGCATTTAAACACGAACTGACGAATGTTGCATCTGATGCAGTGAATCTGGTGAATGAGAACTTCCTTTAATATTTCTTTGTTTTCGACGGTGTGCACCACTGAATAAGTTTCTTTCCCATTGTGATGTTACTAGTATTAATTCGTTTCTAGCTGTCTTTTATATAGCTCGAATACAGCTACAATTAGCGGTGCAGCCTACCAGCTGTCTTTGCGTGACAAGTTACACGTTCATACATTTTATTTTAAAATATGAAGTTCAGAGTTAATACAGTACTAGTATGCTGTAGACAGTGTAGACAAGGTGAGGGTAAGTTTATTTTCAAAGCGAAAGTTTACAAACTGTGCACTAACCGGTCCTTTGGAGAAAATATTTATGACCTTCGGCGAGGTTCCAAGTCTTCGCTCTTTTCGTAAATGATGAAAACTGCAGAATAATTTTCTCATAAAACTGGAGTGGTCGCGCCACAGTTTGTTTTCTTTCCCAATGCGATATACTTTTAAATCGGTTTTCTGTTTTCCAACGTGTCCAACGTGGTTTGCGTTCGAATACTTTGGCCCGTAACTTCGAATGCGATCAGCGCTACGGTTCATTGGTTTCGATTTTGTTTGTTCATGGATTTGATTGACATCGGTAGTTCAGATTTCTCCTCTGTTACGGCACTTACACCTTACGGCACTTACGGCACAAACTTCAGCTCTCAATGTGTTTTGCTTGCAGCCATTGCGGCTGCAGCAAAACACAAAAACCGAAAGCAGGCAATCCAGAAAATTAAGGTAAAGGTAAACTCCCAGAACAATATGAGCAATAGCAAAAACAACAACGGTTCAAAAGTTATGCCTTCACTTGAGACTACGAATATAGTCAATTTAATTTTTTGCTGCTACAACTATTGATAAAATAATAGTTGTCAAGTCTTTCGTGACGTACGTTATTTCTTGTTATGTTAAGTTTCATGTCACTCGCTACAGATCATGTTCTCACCACAGACGATGTTCCTGAACTAGAAGTTAGACGTCGTTTGTCAACATATCTGTCTGGAATAACTTTGGCAGAGGAGGATGGTTTTGGACTACGACTTCCAGAGAGGGATCTACCAGAAGGATTTTACTTGACCCATAAGCGATGCTGTAGGCGAACGACGTACTCCGCCAAGCCAGGATTCTCTATTATTCTTTCAAAGGAGAACACATGGTGGCGCAATGTTGAAGGACAAGAGGAGAGCAGAGAATCGGTATTATTAACTTAGACAAGTAAAATAAAATATTAAAATTATTACACAGTGCACTATCCATTCGGTGTACTCTGAGAGCCAACAGATAATTGTTAATTATCCTGCAAAATCGCGGAATATTTAAGAATTGGTTCATGCTTAGCGTGCGTATATCGAGTTATGGATGCACGCGGGAAGTTTGGAGAGCACAAAAGAAGCGTAAGAATTGCTCGAGCCATCAGCCGAGAGCAACTCTAGCTTCTTTAAGTTGAAAAGCTCCAAAAGCTTCTTGAACATTTGTTGAGCTTTAAAACACAAGAAATACAGTAATCGGTCTTCCCTAAAACCACAAAAAATGTTTAATATGGTAGTTAACGCAACTACGCCAAACAAAAGGATTGATGCGAAAGGTTTTATTGAAGATATTACCTTGTAAAATAAATGTACACAAAGAGCGACTGAATGAAGAAGAAAAGCAGCAATTCTTTATGCTTACGGGATGAACGTAAAACTGACAACTTAATGTGATTGAGTGTACACACAAAATTAGGCTCGACACTTCAGTAAAATTGGCATCATTGAAACTTTTTTTTTATTATTTTTTTTATTGCAAAACACACACAGAACGTTCTTACAAGGTGACATGTTCACTACTAATTACTTACTATACAAAGCCTTACTTATTACTTACTATACAAAGCTTACTCTACTTACAGTACAATACACTACTTACACTACCTACATAACAATAAAATTGTTTACAACACACTACTTACAATACAATACTCAGTTTCTTAAAATTTAATATTTATACTTCTAACAGCGCAATACAATTTATCTCTTTTAATACATTTACAAAAAAACTATCAACTACTTTTGGCTTATTAAAGATAAATTATAATGAAAATGGTAACTTATAAAAACTAAATCAAATTGCGCCATTTTTTTTCTTACCAACATTTTGTTCAAAAATTTTAAGCTGTTTCTGTCAGTCATTGAGAGGGGCTTGAAAGAGCGTCGAAGGAATTAACTGTTCAGAGGACCTTAGAGCCTACTATATTGAGTGTATTCGGCCTGGGAGGGTGAAGATAAAGAGATTAGTTTTTATTCATTTATTTTATTTCTTCTTTAAAAGGCTTTCCAGCAAATCCCACTTTTTGTTGGTTGTATCATCTGTTCTTTGTTCAACGACATAAATCGATTTAAGATAAAGTAGAAAACTTTCTATTTTAGGAGGTCTTGTTTTATTTTTACAAATCCAAATAAAGTGTCTGGCCAGTAGAAAGCAGAAATTAATTTGGCGATGATTTTTTGAGCAGTCCGGTATCAATCCTAAGGCTACAGAGATGTTCACCGTGTAATGCTCTGGAAATATTTTAGATAATTTTAGCAGTTCGGTTAAGGAGTTCCAAAAGGAGGTCACCCTGGAGCACGACCAGAAGAGATGCTTTAATTTTTCTGGTTTTTCTTTGCAGAAAGAGCAGTTTGGGTCATCTTGTACTCCAATTTTTGTTAAGAATTCATTAGTTGATATTCGCCTATGTAAAAGTTTGAATTGGAACTCGACAAGTTTTGTGCTTTTGGTGCATTTAAAAGCTAATTGATAGGCATCGCTCCATTTAATGCATTTTGTTTCTTCTGTATTACAGTCTTCAAACCATTTCCGTTGAGATTGGGAAGAAAGCGTAGATTTTTTGGATATCAGTTTCTGATACACTGGTGGGCTTGTTCGTTGCGATTTTATTAACGTTTCCGAAAAGGTTTCGTATTCGAAGTCTTTTGTAATAAGGATGTTTTTGTGTGCGTCCCAGAGCAGTTTAAGGGCCGATATGAGTCCATAGTATCTGAGAGGACAAATTTTAAGACTGAATTTTGTCTGTACTCCAAAATAGGATAAGAAATTATTTGAGCCATCTTTCAAATGCTTCACCTTAGCGATACCTTTATGATAACATTCAGAGTAAAAGACAGGACAGTCATCAATTCTGATCACTGAATTGTGCCATAAGTTTTGGTTAAGGAACTGATTCTCAGATTTAATTTCATCTTCAAAATTAACTTCCGACCAGATTGTCAGTACTTCTTTGATGAAAGTATCCTTAATTTGAAATTTCTTTATGTCTTTCGTGTTGAGATTGCCCTTAAGGACTATTGGACCTCCACTTTTGTCTAGCTCCACATCATAAAAAAGTTTCCATTTACCATGATTTTCTTCATCTAAATATTTTTTAACCCACGAGGCTTTCAGGGATTTGTTAAAACTTTCAATATCGATCATTCTGAGGCCTCCGCTTGGGTAGTCATTAATGATAACATTTCGTTTGATTCTATCTGGTTTTCCATTCCAAAGGAATGAAAAGAAAAGTTTGTTTACTTCTTTGATGACTTTCTCATTTGAAGGTAAAGGCGATAATACATAAACGAGTTAAGAGGCGACAAGACTCTTCAGGACTGTTATTTTGCCCATTAGTGTGAGTCTGCGATATTTCCAGCAGCTTAAGACAGTCCTTACCTTTTCTAATTTTTCATTGTAGTTCAAAGCCGCGGTTTCTTTCGCGCCAATTGAAGCCAAACACCAATTGCAAGAGCTTTTTTTTGGCCACTTAAAGTTTCTTCCAGGAAGTGATATTTCACTTGTTCTTTTTGCGTCAAGTCAAAACTTCTTAGACTCAACACTTTGAGCTGAATTTCACTTCAGTTTTAGCTAAATATAGAGTCTTCGTGACAGCCGTGGGGCCGTAAACAAGTACAATGTAAACGCTTGCTTGTTCGAATTGCACAAGGCGTATAATTTCCAGAAAATATATATTGCTTCGGATCTTTCTGTAAAACTTAACTGTTATCGCAATTTTTCAGGACGTATAGGCGGGTTTGGCTTTGCTATGTTACGCGCTATGCCCTATGCGCGCTATGCCCTGGGTCGAGTTGGCTTTATATGTTAGGCTCTATTTTGCAAGATTAAGCAGGATAATTGGTTTATTATCCAAGGACTTCCTTATCGTTCAATCGTATATGAGCATCGTGACAATTTGTTTTATTATAATTTTGAATATTATGTCATACGTGCCTTCAACAAATACTGATAAATGTAATAACAGGAGAACTAGAGGATGCGAAAAATATTCAAGGAGGAAACTATTAAAAAAGTAATGAGGGAATGAACAAAACAACGAATTTACGTTAAGTGCAGACTCTGTATACGTAGTACTCTTGCAAGTGTAATTCGCGCAATTTTCCCGACACTTATGGCCGTCGTCTCCACTATTTTGATGCAATTTAAGATTCTGTCTAGAGACCACCTTGTGTACTTGTTAAGTACAACATTTTAGAAATAAAAACATTACAAAGCCAACGCCCTATTCATAACGAGAAAATAAGTTAGCATTTAATTGCTTTGCTCTCGACAGTTACTTGGCTCAGATCGTAAATTTTGAAGCGTATTTTTCCGTTCTCCGTTCTTCGCGGTGACTGGTTTTCTTTTAAAGTGCCTATGAAGTAAAAAACTTTTTTGCTTTTTTTGGTAGCTTATTATGTCTACTTTCCGAAAAGTTAAAAAAAGAATAATGTCAAAGAGAGAGAAATCGGACTTTTTGCCGCCTAAAGTGCCCTCGGTAAGACAAAACAGTGGGTCCGGAGACTGGACACGAATTTGGCTCGAATGACGTAGTTAGTGGTTCCACAGATCAGTTTACACTTAGATTTTGTTGATACACAGTGAAGTTCACTACTTCAGCTGAGATTGTTGCTGCTTTTTCGTTGATAAATCGAAATCTTGTCCGACAAGAAGGATATGTTGCCATCTGCGGACTTGGCAGAGCGGGTTTCTAGCAGAAATGAATCGCACAACGAAATATCGTGACACTAAATGGACTGAAGTAGCTAGTTGGACCTGTCCAACCGCCGCAAGCCGATCAAGCGCTCTTTCACATAAGCGCTGGTCGACGAGGACGATCGAAGTTCGGCGAAGCAGATTCAAATGAGAAATTCCCTATAAAAAATGAATAACTAGAATTTTTATTGTTTCCAAAAGCACATACATCGACGGGCTTTGATTTTGTGAGTGGTTTCGCAGTGTTGCAATGTGCTTCGGAATTGACACGGGCGCTGCTTGCCGCGCCGAGGTTGCTTGCTTGTCGAATGTGTAAATTCAGGTTACGGTACGCCTATCCCGGTGGTTATTCGGTATTATATAACGATTTGGTGATTTTAATACAAGTAGCGATCAGTTGCTTGCTTTCATTTTGATTGTGTTCTTGTGTGGGAAAGTACAGTGGACTGACATATTAAATTATTTCTCCGAAGCGTGAGAGTGACATAATTAAACTTGACAACACGGCAAGTACCCTGGGTTCCAGAGGGTTTTTTTTTTTTTTGCGGCGACAAAGAGCGGCGAAGCCGCGATCGTTGATAGAGTGGCGAAGCCACGATCGAACGAGCGAAAAAAAAACCCTCTGGCACCCAGGGTACACGGCAAGATAACACTTCTTCAAACTCAAGATTAGCACTTTTTGACTTGAACGAAACCAAAACAAGTATAAACAGAACTGCAGTTGTTGCTCTTTATGGTTCGTTAGCATTACGGTATACTTTCAGCAAATAATTCCGGCGAAGGCAGCCGTAAAATTTGTCCAAGATTTTGCAAGATCTCAGTGCATTGTTTAAAAGTACATTCGTCAAAGAATACTACCGGAAATGCAGACGTAAATGACAACATTCGAAGCGCGCTACTTGAAAACAAACAAGCATTTCTAGCTCACTCAAGTCGAATTTACATTCCATATTTTTGCTTTTTTCACAGATGCATTCGTTTGCGTCTGGCGATTGATCGTTTCAAGTGTTTGGGAAAGGAAACGACTGCTACCTTACGAATGATAAAACGATCTACTAACCATACAAATTAAATTTTGAGGAACGAAGTCTCATAATAAAAGAGCCAGCTGTGTAACATATTGTAAACTCCTGGCGCGACTGCTAAATCTTTCTTCGGCTAGTCAGGGCAGAATGATATAGAGAGACCACCATATCCTTTACAGAGATAACTCTTTTGATAAATTTCCTCTTCGCTTTATGACTTTATCGTTTCATTTGTGGCAAGGAAGAGCTTTTGCTGAGAACAGCGATCCTTGAACTGCCGACGGAACAGAATTCGTTTCTTCTTGCGTTTTCATCAGAACGAATAGCTTTACTATACACATGGAAATTTCGCTTCTATTTACTCTGCGAAGCTTCACCAAAGGAAATAAGTGTATTTGATGCAGTTTCGTTTGTGCAATTGCCTTTGTTTGACTCAAAAGCCGAAATATAGCTTTCGCCAGCCCTCTTTGCTCTCTTTACGCCATAATCCTGGTGTCTTTAGAACCACTAAGTACGTCATTTCCGGTGAAACCGGAGCGTTTGGCCGCGCGTGAAAAGGACCCACTTCAAATTGCGAAATCCAAACTTCGAGGCTCAAAAAATACTAGAAAAAAGCGCTTTTGATATCTTAAACACGCATATTCGTGCTAACTAAGACATAAACAAGCAATTTGAGCAAAGTTATTTTTTACTTCATAGGCACTTTAATGGCTCCGGTTGCAATTGCATTGCAGATGTAATGCCTTGTTTTTTTTTCTTTTTCTGTTGTAGACTGACCTTCATCTACACTGTGAAGAGTGCGACCAACTTCTCAGTAGTAACGACTGGGAACCGCAAATCGTTGCTCGTAAGCTGCCAAGCTTTATTGAGTTCGTTATGAATGTTCAATGCCTCGTTGTTACTGAGATGAAGAAAAGCGGATCGACACGAACCAGTGAGTAAAAAGCTTTTCTTTTAATGAAATTCCATATATTCACCACATTTTATATACTAAATCAACATCATTATTTGCCACTGTTTTGCCACTCTTACACATTAATAATTGAGTGACATTGAATGGAATGGGATGACATGTGTTGAGTGAAGAACTCAGAAAAAATTCTTAATTCACAGATGTGAATTACTCATTCACGCTAAATTCACTCTTAACACATGCATTGAAGATGAAGTTTTGTTAGGCTCTTCAAACTGTTCAATATAATTACAAATTTATGAAGAATACAAAAAATGCTCGGCAATTTTGTAATATTTTTCCTCTTTCTCCTTTTCTACAGTTCCTCCAGAGATTCTTGCGCGAGGTGCTTTAGCTCGGGAAGTCTATAACAATGCCCTGGCTGAAGGCAAGACGTGTGTCAAGAGGGTGCCATTGATGGCGATTGGTCAAGACCGATCCGGGAAGACCAGCTTAAAGAAGTCCTTGAAAGGGATACGTTTTAACCCCGAGGAAGACAGCACTGTGGGTATTGATGTGGATCGTTACGATTTCAAAGTGACCACCGAGATGTGGGTGACAGGGAAGAAGGATGAAGAAGCAAAATCTGATACAGCAGCCATTTCATTTGAGCATAATGCAGCACGATTGGTTGCGGAAAGATTGAAGAAAGAAGAAAGTGCTACTGAGAGAGTAGCTGTTGATAGTGCAAGAAGCTTTGATTCTGAAAACACCGATATGCTAATGGAAACGCATTTAAGTGAGCCATCAGAAGACCCAGCCCCGATTGACACGCCAGACGATACAGCACCCACCGACTTCACGGATGAGCCTCATTTACAAGTAGAAGAAGAACCTGATACAAACAAATTGAATGAAGAAAATGATGCTTTTATCACCACAAAAGTTCCAGATTTCGAAGATATAGCTGACATTACTGAAAAGTTACTCCAACATGATGTGTTAGAAGATGACGATCACATATATTCAATTTTCTGGGATTTTGCAGGGCAGTCGGTTTACTATGTGACACATCCACTCTTTCTCACAGCAAGAGCCATCTACTTTTTGGTTTATGACCTCAGCCAAAATCCACATGGTACAGCCAAACCATTGGTGAAGCAAGGAGTGTACAAGAAATTTGAAAACAGCTTCAACCTGAAAAAGAATGTGGATTATTTAGATTTTTGGATGACTTCCGTGGCTTCCCTAGCCAGGCAGGATGAAAGCAATGATGTAGGAGGTGAAGCGTTGGTAAACAGATTTCCAGCAGTTTTCTTAGTGTGCACTCATGCTGACAAACCTCACGATGGTCGTGATCCTCGGGAGCTAGCCGTCGAGATATTTGGTTCTCTGAAAGACAAGCCATACGGTTCCCAGTTGTCTGATGTGTTCGTTGTTGATAACACCAAATCCGGTAGTGAATTGGAATGCGGAGAAGTCACGCGCCTGCGAGAGGCAGTACTTGATGTTGCTAAGGAACTACCTCACATTAATGAAGCTATCCCAGTCAAGTGGTTAAGATATGAGAAAGCTCTTCAAATAGCCAAGATAGGAGGGTACAAGTGTATTTCTCTTGCACAAGCAAGACACATTGCATCTGAAGTGTGCAACATTTACAAGGATGATGAGATCCTAACTTTGTTAAACTTTTTGCACGATCTACGAATTTTGATTCATTTTAATGACACTCCAGAGTTAGACAATGTGGTGGTCTTGGATCCTCAATGGTTGATTGACGTATTCAAGAAGGTGATTACCGTCAGGCCCTATGACACGAAAGAGAAGGGGTTTTTGAACCTATGGTGCAAGCTTGAGAAAGAAGGAATTTTGGAGGAAAAGCTTTTGGAACATGTGTGGGATCCTTTGATTTGCCAGAGAGCACCACTTGAAAGTCTTATTGCAATTATGGAGAAATTTAGCTTGCTGTGTCCTTGGCCGTCGTTGGATAATTCCTGCAACAAGCAGTATCTGGTCCCATCAATGTTGAAGTCACATCCACCAAAAGCGATCAGTGATCTTGTTGCATCTGCACAAATTCCTTCTCTTTTCCTTAAATTTAAAACTGGTCAGGTTCCTGCGGGCTTGTTTTCCCGACTTGTGCTAGAATTCTTTCAATGGTGCAATATCAAATTTCCGCAGCAGGCAGCAGTTCCCCAATTTTTCAACAATTTTGCCAGATTTTACATCCTTCCGGAAGAAGGCCACTCTGTGGTCCTTCTCTGCCACTCTTTGTCGGTCGAGATTCTTGTTCTTAGCGGCAGTGAAGCTATTGACACACCTGATGTGACCACGGCTCGTGGTGTTCGTGATCAACTAGCTTCGATGATCGATCGCATGCGGAACAAGTTCTTTTGGGTAAGGAACGTAGGATGTGAAATGAGTTTCTTATGCCCAGTTTGTTGTCAAGGACGTGCAGTCAACTATTGCCGAAATCACCATGTAGAAGGCTGCAAGCAAGAAGAATGTCTTCACTTCTTTCCAGAATCTAAGCTATGCAACGCTAAACAGGTCCTTCATTGCACCAGGTCCGCTACTGCACAAGATAACCGAGTCACGGTCAAACAGTTTGCTCCTTGGCTTCCATCTGGGCATGAAAAGGTGAGCATGGGTTTTTGTTGCGCATTATACGTATAGTGGATAGAATGCAGTTATTCAACAGATGGAATTGCACAGGTTAGAGTTATACATTTCATCGTTAAATTCTAGGTCTCTTTATCGCAAAGGCTTGAACCATGGTCATTTAAATGTTACTCGTGAAGGTTTCTGTCCTTGTGCTTTAGTGATTTGATAACCCCACCCTATATAAGTTTTTTTAATGGTATCGAACAATTTTCAACGCTGATCATTTTTATGGTATAACAGGTTACCGTAGTAGTAATGGCATATAGGCTGTACTAACGTATTGTCGCGCAAATAATCCGTTTTAACCCAACGTTTTGTAATTTTCTTTCTAGCCATTCCTTATTAGTCTTCTTCGCATTTTTCTTTCATTAGACGATATTTCATTATTGCAAAAACAAAAAAATTGTAACTTCGCGCGCGTTTGTATCACTTTTGATCGTATGCAGCCCAACTAAACAATTTGTTGAGCTACCAGAACAGTGTAACATGTCAAAAACAATTTTATAATGTAGTTTTCATAAAAAAATACAAACTGTAACAAAATTTAACGGAAGGAATTTAGAACCATATTTATCTTAAACATGGTAAACAAAAGAGAAACAAATTCTCCTGTTATTCGTCAACAGCAGCAAGTGACTGATGAACATGATGGGGGACTTCTTTCTTTTGTGGAAGGTCAGCTTCCTTTCTTGTGTTATGTTTGCTCTGTCGTTTTATAAACAGTATTTTCCGCTTTATTTTTTTCAATTTGACTTCGCCTTACCTCTAAAACGTCCTTGAAAAAGATCTATAACTAAGTTCCTTTTCTTAAAGGCCTTCGCCATCCTTGTCACAAATCTCTCTGAATTTATTGCTGTGTATATTTTAATTAGATGGACAGCCGGAAGAGTCACCTGCTTTATCTTGCAACGAATTTGGATCTCTTCAGCAACAATCACTTGTGCCTGTTAATCAACCAAAAGCTGTTTGTCTACAACAAGACGCAGTCAATGAAAGTACTGGGTGGCTTTTTCCATTTTCACAAGGTAAGTTTCCATCAAATATCGTGCTTCATATTTTTTCATTTAAATTAATTAACTGATTTTAGTTCCTTAACGTTAACTTTTTGTCATCTAGATGATTTTGCAAATATTTTCTGGTACTGTGTATTTTTAATCCAAAGGGCATTGCGAAAATTCCCTTACCTTACCTGGCAATGTACTTGGGTGTCTCCAAGCACCATCTTACGAGCCCAAAGATGTTGTGGTTAAACTACTAGATGATTTACAGCTGGAGCACACGTCACTAGAACAGCCAGATCCTGAGACCAGGAAATGGATCCGTTGCCTAGCAAGAAATGCAAAGTGGTTAAATAGGCTGGATGTGGTTAAATACTTGAGACAGGTTACTCCCGCTGGAACCACGGGTAGGTGTGACACTGACATTATTGAAAACGATCACAATGACGATGGCAATAATGGTGTTGATGGTGACAATCATTGTTTGAATTAAATTATAGCGGATATAAAAGAGGAACTCCTTCTTTCTTTGATATTGTTATCCCGGCTGTATTGTTCTGCAAATTTTTCCAATCAAGTCCTTGTCTTATGTTCTTTCGAAAGATCAATTCAAAGAAAATTGAAAAGATAAGATAAAATAACTTTTCTTTTTGGCTGTTATGCTCGTGTGTTTATGTCCCATGCTTATCCGTCCGTGTGATCTTGGGCTTTGGTTTGAGTTAAGTTTGGCCTTGGCTACGTTATCGTTTGTTTAAGCTTGTGAATTATGCTTTAATGCTTTGGTCAAAGGGACTGAACTCCGTGGATCTTCTTTTGCGAAAAAGTGGTGAATCTATTCTTTCTCCTGCTTCTTCATTGAAGAGGATGGAAATGTCCTGGATTTGACAAAAAAATTGAAAAAACTAAACAATGAAGTGACAGGTGATAAATAATCATTAAAAAATTATTGTCGTGGATCTAATTAGCGCAGATCATAAAAATTCGTTCTTTCGTCGGTTTAAATAGGATAAATACGACAGAAAGAAAGTTTCGTTTTCCAACATTGCTAAATGAAAAGTTTATCCAGAACAAATAATTGTTTTACAAATTTCAAGAAATGACGAAGCAATTATGTGAAAATGTGTGATGTTACAGAATAAGAAGTCAGTTACCTTAATTTGGAGCTATTGTAATTAAATGAAGCAAGCTTTCTAGAAAGCTTCTTTTGCATAATTATTAGAAATACTGAATTATTGTGAATTTGTTGCGCGATTTGGGGCCCCACAGGGTTACTTAAATTTTATGGTACTTCGCTTATGAGTAACACAGAGCGACAGTTTGTTGTGCAGTCTTCTGCCTGCAATCTCAGTGTCTACAATCCGCATTTTATATTGACCGATTTGCAATATTAAGAGGCTGTATCTGTAATAGTGGTCTGCCCGATCTGGCTTGTTAAATAGATTTCGCTCTTTTCTAGTGTGTTGCAAGACTTTCATGTACTTATACTAAAAACACAATTCACTTGACCGGATCATTAATTTTTTTCGAGTTTTTAAGGATTTTCGGTTCACCCGAACGAGCACTTGTAACGACCACTGTCAAGGCTTAAATTTACCACAACTTTGAAAATTAATTAAAAAAGAACTAACAACTTCTGTACCAAACAAACACTACAGCCTGTTAAATTATGTCTTTTAAATTTATCACACCAACTTTCACGAACACTGAGCTCGAATCAAGCTAGCAGCAAAACATTAACGACACCCCTATCACACACCTTGATGAAACACTTGAAAACGGCTCAGATTCAAACTTTATTTTTGAAAAAGTGAGGCGGTCTACTTCAATCAAACCAACGCAGCCGAAAAGTAGATGTAATAGAAAATGTTCCTATCGAAAAAAACCTTTTGGTATATATACTAATGTCGTTTATATATCTTAATGTCGTTTATATTAATATCAGTATGTAATATATATTCGCCCCCTCAACAGGGCCTCTACTAGAGGAAAGTACACACGTATTAGAAATTCCTCAGCAACAGAGGTTTGATCTAACAGTGGGTTTGTCAAGTAAGTTAAACGTTTATACAATGCTTTTAGTGATACAGTATTGGGACAAAGTTGAGGCCAGTTTTAGCTTACCTGTCATTAAAATTACAAATTAGCTTTTATTGTTTTAATAAGCAGGGAAGAAGCTTATGGGACAAGAAATTCTAATAAATAGCAATACCAATAATGCGTATCAGTATAATTTACAGAGGTGAATATAAGAATCGGATATTTTTTGGCCGAGAAGCTCAGTTTATGGCACTGTTTTCACCGCTCTAGATGGTGAAAATAGCATCTCAATGCTTGATTAATTTAAGGTAGCTCACTACAGTTTTGATGGCGTAAAATGCTCAGAAATGTTTTTTTTTTCTCTTATAACTGTTTGTTACGGTGTACAGCTATATTATATACGACATTTTAACAACAAAGGCGGTCTTTTTTTTAACTCTACACGTAAAACCCGTTCACAACATTTTAGAAGTTAGAGATTGGCTTTGGAACATTCGTGTGCAATAAACTAAAATCTGTAATACAGATTTGGAGATAGTAGGAAAATGTGATATTTTGCTTATTTTAAAAAATAGCTCAAAAGCTGTTTACATGATACCGGAATGTCTTTTATTCCAGGTCGAGTTCATTCCATCCCGATATATTCCTCTACATCTGTTTACATGAGTATATATGGTATATACCGAGACTAAATTTCGTTCCCTCTTCAAGTCATTACAGAATGAATTTTTTCCGGTTTTCATTCTGAATGAAATATTCGTTCTGGTATAACATCTCATTCCGCTATCATGTAAACTGAACATGAACTCCATTCCGAGCTGAATCGCAAACCGTGTATACGTAGTCTGGGGGCGAGTGACGCATGCGTATCGTTTTTAATATGGCGGACAACGAAGGTGTATTAGGTGAGGAAAATACTTGCAAGAAAAAGGATAAAAAGGGTAAGAAAGATATAAATATCCACTGGAAATGGGACGGCACGCGTTTGCCTTTTCTGTTTGTCCCAGAGAAACAGCCCTACGGGCAAATTGTTGGTATATAGCTATTAATAGGGACCACGGAATAACCATCCTGTGTTTGTGAGGTCACAGCATGCCCATGAATATTCAATTTCCTCATTAACTGCTACTGTAAATATCAAAGCTTCCTAAAATCGGCTTTTAAGACTGTGTTTTTGTAATAAAATGAAGTAGAAATATTTCCACACTGTTTAAGTTTCTTTTTTTGCCGTTCTTTTGGCGAATTGAAGCGTGCGAGAGGAATTCTATGAGTGTAAAAAGGCTGTCTTTGTAAAAGCGGTCTGGTCGATCTCCTTGAAAAAAAGATTTCGCTCGTTTCTTTTGTGTTGCAAGACTTTCATGCACTCATACAAAAATCACAATCCGCTTGATCATATCATTTATTTTTTTCGATTTTACTACAAATTTCAAGATAAATTAAACAAAAGCCAATAAAGTCTGTACCAAACAAACACCACGGCCAGTTATATTATGTCTTTTTTAATTTATCACACCGACTTTCATGAACATTGAGCTCGAACCAAGCCAGCAGCAAGACATTAACGACACCCCTTTCACACATTATTATCGCTGTTTTGTCGTAAAAAAAAAAAACAACTTCGCTGCACGCCAACAAGGAAGGGAAAGCACAAAGTCACTACCTTAACCTGATTCATATGCTACATCAACTTAAAGTTTGCTCGTCAAATGTTGTTATTCCTTGTGGAATTATCGAGCGAAATTCGAACAATAACGACCTTGCCTCCGTACAAATGGTTGAAAACATTTTGAGACAATGTATGAACGACTTGCGTAAACGTGTACGCAAGGCGTTCATACATTGTCTCTAATTTTTTTCACGCACGTAAAAAAATACGCGTCCGGTTGAAATTCAGCATTATTTTCTTTCAAATGAGCTGTAATACATTTATAATTATATTGATTTTTTCTATAATTCTGACTGCTTAAGGCATGTCTGCGAGGCAAGTTGATGAGACGCCTCATCCCTCAAGATTTTATTTCCAGGCAAAACATGAAGCTCGCCAAAATTAGGCAAGTTTACACAGCTATAAATAATCATTAAGACGATACCGCAAGGTTTTCTTCTGTAGAAACATTTTTTTTATTGTATCTTATTTCGGCTAGCTGCGTTGGTTTAATTGAAATAGACCGCCTCACATTTTTAAAAATAATGTTTGAATCTGAGCCATTTCGGCGTGTTTCATCAAGGTGTGTGATAGAGGTGTCGTTAATGTCTTAAAGCCGTTTTTACTGTTTAATGATGAAAGCGAGTCGAAGAAATATATTTTTTCGGCTACCTCCAGAGGTCCTAAATGTTCGATGCCGAAGTTGCACGCCTTGTATAAATGTCATGAAATGTTTGTATTCTGTATACGAATCGAAAACTTTTAAAAAGAGGCTGTCGCAGTAAAAGCGGTCTGGTTGCTCTGGCTTGAAAAATAGATTTGGCTCATTAATTTCTTGTGTGTTGCAAGACTTTATGTACTTATACTAAAACCACAATCCGCTTGATCAAATCATTTATTGTTTTGGAGTTTTTAAGCATTTTCGGTTCACCCGAACGAGCGCTCGTACTCAAATTTACCACCGCTTTCAAGGTAAATCAAACAAAACCGAAAACTTTTGCACCAAACAAACATAACAGCCAGTTATATTATGCCTTTTCAATTTATCACACCAACATTTATGAACATTGAGCTCGAATCAAGCCGGAAGCCCTCCTCAGAAAGTAAAACGGGTTTTAATACAAAACACCCTTTAGGGGTTCCCAATGGAGATACTTCGAAAATCACGACGGCGAAGCCCAAAACAACGTGAAGTGGAAGTATGTAGTTATGTAGATTTGGTGAATACACTCCCAAATATAACGTTTGAAGTGTTTATTTCATTAGAAACATATGAATCTGAGATGCAAATAAATTTTCACTTCACGTTGTCTTCGCCTTCGTCGTCGTGATTTCTGAAGTATTTCTTTCGGGGTATCTCACATGACTTTCTGTGGTGGAACACGTTTTGCTTTCTGGGGAGGGCATAGGCAGAAATTTTGACCAATTTCAGTGAAAATTGCATAAATTGTCCCGGCTGGTGGTAAAGACGACCTAATTTGATATTTCAGCTAGATTAAAAGAACAACGACACGACCTAGTTGGACCCAAATTAGGCCAAACTATAGTTCGACTAAGACTGTTCTTTTGAGGACCGAGAGCTCTGATGAAAGTGAGTGGAGGAAATATATTTTCTCGGCTACATTCCAGAACCGGCACCCGATTCTTCGACTCATAACTTAAACTCATAGAACTGCTCCCGCACGATTTAAATCGCCAATTTATTACAATTACATAGTCGTAAAAGCCGATTGTAGGAAACTTAAATCTTTACAATAGCAATTTTAGAAGAATTTGCCGAATAGTCATATGGGCATGCTCTGGTCACGCAAACAAATTAAACATAAACACAGGATTATAAGCCTGTGTAGGGACAGAGGCATTGCACGAAAACCGCGCATGCAATATTAAAAGCTAAGCTGTCGTCATTTAAATGCAGAACGATTTTTATTTTGAAACGAAACTCGTTCCGGATTGAAACTTACTCCGGTATCATGTTAACAGCCCCTAAACGAAGTCACACCTACCTAGAAAATTCAAGGAGGTAACTCTTACGGGAGAATGTTTAACAAGCATGACTTTGAATTTCTATGAGCTTCGAGAAAAAACACGAATCAATGGAAATTACAATTTTCGACACACATATAAGAAAAAACATGTAAAACCAAGCAGTCTACTCACAACCAAGGTCGAAAAGAAGCCATCTTCACTGATCTTGCACACGTACACGGTGCCCATATGATAAAAGGTAATTAATCAATTGCGCACTGCAGGTGCACTCTCCAAAACTCGACTTCCAGTCATAAACCTGGTGAAATTATTATTGTTCGCAGTCGTCACTCAACCAGACAAATTTACCTCACTAAACTTTCCCGAGGTAAAGTCTGCTGCATGGCCTTAGGCGCGACGAGAATTGATGATAATGATGATGATAAAAATCATTTGCACGTAAAAAATCTACTTTCCCTAGGTAAACCTTTTATTTCCCTAGGTAAAATGACCTCATGTAACTGCACCTTATATATTAAATAGCTAAGAGAATTTGTTGTTTCAGCGTACACTAATCAAGTATTACATATTACGGGGCCCTTTCAAGCGATCCTTTTAATCAAAAGCATTGTTTCTCTTGTAGGTGGAGATGAATGGAAGCTACTTGCTGAGAGGCTAGGCTTAACTTCAGAAATGATTCGTTTCCTTGACAAACGTGTTCTAAACCCAGCAGATGCCCTTTTGGTTTATGCTGGAAAACGGTGTAATATAACTGTGGGAGATCTTTATGCCTTGTTAAATGAATGTAAGCTACATGGTATGGCCGATCGATTATGAAAAGATATAGACTATACGCGACGACCCTAGTAACAAACTTGAAGGAGACTGATCTAGTTAAAATTGTTAATATTGTAAATAAACTATTGTAAATATTTCAAAATATTATCAATAATATTTTCAAAATAAACAAACTTCCTTTACC